>NC_052158.1:139150738-139499616 GCF_902713615.1 Scyliorhinus canicula
CTGCTTATTTTATGTGACACTGATACATTTTGCAATATTAGACATGTTCCTCTTTATTAACGAAAGTCAGTCTGTTGCCGAATTTGCTTTGCTAATCTGAGTATTTGAGATACTTTAATTCTTCTAGGCAGCAGATTGTTCCAAGTGAGGTTGTTTGTGCGTGCTTTCTCCCTCTATTTGGGCTGCCGTCCTGTAAACAGACACTAGGAGGTGCATGAGAGCAGCCTGAAGTTACCTTTTGCATCAAATGTTGAGAGCAACACTGCTTGTAGTCAAATGCTTGAGAACTTTATCTCTATCTTTTGGCCTGTTTTTTGGTAATATATTAGGTTTCTGACAGAGGTGTTTGTGAACAAAAGTCTCCGCCCATCCCACAGTTATTCATACCTCCATTGTCGATGAATGTTCCCTTTCATTTCTACTGGTCATTTTAAATGTCCCAAAATACCACAGGAAGCAGGGGTGAGGAAGAAAAACACAGGCATTCTTCAGAAATACCTGCTTTTGCAAGTCGTGGCTTTAACTTGTAGCAGCCCTCCGTTTCTTCTCAATTCACCAACATTTAGTTTTGGATTATGTTTTGTCGGATTATTTCCCGATTCTCCATTGCACTGCACTACTGACCCATTATTTGCCTGGAGAATTTTTGTTGATAAGAAAAAGCCACAACCCAAATCTTTTTGGGCCTTTTCCTATACCTGTCTTTTCACCATAACATGTGACTCCCTCTCTGGCCACTTAAGTGACCTTCATTGGTCATTTATAACTGATTCAATTTTACCCATTGATAGAAAGAAATGTCAAACTTGCATACGTAAAATAAGTGAGTTGAATATCTTGGGCGGGATTCTCCGGCCCGCCGGCAACAGGATCCTCCGTTCCGCCAGATGGCCAATGGGGCATCCCATTGTGGGCACCCCCACGCCATCGGGAAATCTGTGGGCGTCAATGTGCTGCTAGCGAAGGGGAGGATCCCGACGATGGTGAATCCAGCCCATAATTGTCTAGTACATTTGACAGTGTATTAGCATTAAGTGTGGTAAGCACAAGAAAAATTGTGAAATGATTTATGCTTGACTGCAGAATTTTATCCAGTGTGTGTTTGATTCATGGAAGTTTGTTGAAATTGTGTGTTTGGATCAGGTTTGCACAAAATGTATTTTGCAATTGCTGTGGCCAGTACTGCTGGCTTGTGGCCACGGTAAATTTTCTACCTCTGTATTTGAAAGCACAACACACTGAAGAAAATATTGTGTCTCTTTTCAGCGGAATCTTCGAGGAGAAACAGGCAAACAAACGGTAACTATTGCTGCTTCATATTTTGGAAAGTTAAACTTCTTTCACTTGTGTGACGTTTGAAAATTTTACTGAAAACTTGTTTCGTCTTCTAGCACTTGAAGAATTTACCCCCGGTTCTCATGATGCAGGCGATCCAACTACTACTAATTTATATATCGGTAACATTAATCCGAAGGTAATTTTAAAAATAAATAAATCTCATCACGTGAACAAAACACAGCAGTTATCCTTAAAGACATATTCACAGTTTAATTGGGAATTCTAAATTAATTGTATTTATGTGGAAAAATGAACAGTCACTCTTTGCATTTCAAATAAAAATAAATAATCTTTATTGTCACAAGTAGGCTTATATTAACACTGCAGTGAAGTTACTGTGAAAATCCCCTCGTCGCCACATTCCAGAGCCTGTTCGGGCACACAGGGAGAATTCAGAATATCCAATTTACCTAACAGCACGTCTTTTGGGACTTGTGGGAGGAAACTGGAGCATCCAGAGAAAGCCCACTCAGACATGGGGAGAACGTGCAGACTCCGCACAGACAGTGACCCAAGCCGGGAACCGAACCTGGGACCCTGGCGTTGTGAAGCCATAGTGCTAACCACTATGCTACCGTACTTCCCGTTGTACAGTTTTTGTGTTGATGCACTTTTGATTTAAAAAGCAATATTTGAGAATTCAAATCATGAATCTAAAGATGCACCCAAAATACCAGTGGAGATCATGGAAGTTGGTGGAGAAACGAAAGATGGAAGAGCCCATGGTGGATTTCTCTACATTCCAAGTTTGGAAAGAAAGAGAAGAAGCAGGCAACAAAGAAAAACAAGTGATTATAAAATACAGGAAACTAAAAAAGGGGCAGGAGGTCAGAGGCTAAGAAGAGTGGACTTTGAGGAACGTAAAAGAGAGAGTGCTCAATAGAAAAAAAAAGAAAGTTCAACAGTTTAATATAAAAACAGAGTCAGAGTGGTCGAGGTTTTTCTGATCAATGCAGGATCGGGATCACTGTCAGCAAGCAGTCATGCGTACAGTCTGAGTGTACATTGAATTCCTATGTTGCTGAGTGGGAATAGGCCATGGTGATTTCACCCCTTGGGGCACAAAAGCTTGAGGTGAGGCCCTAGCTTAGAATGTCAAAGCTGATGCTCTTCATAGGGTTAGTATTTAGAGTAGAGTGGCCCAAAATGATGCATCCAGTCATTGTTCAACATCCCTATCAATGTAATAAATGAGTGACATAGCAGTGTGGCCAGGGGTAATGAAAAACTGAGGATGAGATGCTATGGTCTCGAGCATTTGAATCCCTTTTAACAATGGGTATTGTTGTGGCACATCGATATATTGATGTATTTCTTACTGCTCTCCTGCTGGCCGATTACCTTTATCAAACTTAACTGTCTTGTTTTGCCTTCTGCTGAGCTACTTCATTCCCCCACCAATGGTAGTCTGGAGCAAGCTACTTTGAGGTTCTCTTTCTTCAATATTCCATTGTTTGTCCAGATGAATGCCTACCTTCTGGACACTTCTCTAAGAACACAGTTGTCATGGCTGCTCTAGGTGACTAAACTTTAAAGAAAATTTAATATTGAACTATCGATCTTTATTGCTGGAAATGGGAGCATAGTGGTTGGGTTACTGGACCAGGTATCCAGAGTCCTGGACTAATGATCCAGAGATGAGAGTTTAAATTCACCGTGGTTGCTGAGGATTTTAAATTAAATTCATTAAATAAATCCGGAATAAGAAGCTAGTTTCAGTAATGGAGCCATGTAACTACAGGATTGTCAGAAAGGTAAGGCCTACAAGTGACTCCAGATCTTCAGCAGTGTGATTGTTTTAATTACTTCTTGATATGACGTCTTGATTGTTTTGATTTTGGCTTACCACTACCTTCTCAAGACTGGCAGCTAATTTTGACCGTGCCAGCCTAAAGGAATAAAAAATCTTGTCTTAAATCTTGTCTTGGGGCATTACAGTACCACAGTGGTTAGCACAGTTGCTTCACAGTGCCAGGGTTCCAGGTTTGATTCCCGGCTTCAGTCACTGTCTGAGCAGAGTCTGTGTGTTCTCCACGTGTCTGCGTGGGTTTCCTCCAGGTGCTTCCGTTTCCTCCCAACAGTCCAAAGATGTGCAGACTAGGTGGATTGGTCATGCTAAATTGCCCTTAGTGACCAAAAAGGTTATGTGGTGTTACTGGGTTACAGGTATAGGGTGGAGGTTGGGGCTTAAGTGATGTGCTCTTTCCAAGGGCCGGTGCAGACCCGATGGGCCAAATGGCCTCCTTCTGCACTATGAATTCTAAATTCTATGTCAATAAAATTCTAGTAAACTTATAAAATTTCAACGGTCCACAGAGGAAGAATGTACTGAATTTTGCCAGAATACAATAATTGTCTCTGTGCCAGAAAGAGCAGTACATTTTTAAACAAGTTAATATCAAAATATTTAAACAAATGACAAAGTGTATTTTAAAAAGAAAAGCATTGATATTTTTAAAGCTTTTAAATTGACACCTTAATTTATTTGAAGTCACTTAATAAATCTAGCATTTGAAGAACCTGAAATGTTTGAAATTATTGTTGTGAAGGATTTAGTGTTCAGAAGTTATTTTACTGCTTTGTAGCAAACGATTCTATCTAATCATTAAATCTATTTGGCTTACACAAAATGTTCCATTCTGATGTACAGATGAATGAAGAAATGCTATGTCAGGAGTTTGGACGTTTTGGTCCCTTGGCTAGTGTTAAAATTATGTGGCCCAGAACAGAAGAAGAAAGAGCCAGAGAAAGAAATTGCGGATTTGTGGCTTACATGAACAGGAGAGATGCTGAAAGAGCGTTGAAAAATCTAAATGGTGAGATGTTCGGCATGAATTTATCGTCTTGTCAAAGAAAAATTGTGTAGCTCTGGATGGATTTGTCGGTGTTGTGCAATACTGTTGTCTGGCAAAATATCAGCTGTTTTTGTCAGCTAGCTGTTCCAAAGTTGATTGCTTTCATCAATGGAGTTACCCTCATTCATTGTGGTCTGTATGGGAAGAATGAGGTATTTCTGATGGGGCTTTCCCAACAAACCCCTGGATGCTCACGGGCATAGTGAGGCATGTGCTAGAAACCAATGTGACCATTTCTCCAATAGGCTGGACTACACTGCAATCCACCATGCTGACGTGGTTCCAAATGCCAGAGGTCACCAAAAATGGGGCAAGGGTTGGGGAGAAAGATGTATTTTAAAAATAGGTTAAACACACCTTTAATTAAAATGCTGTTCAGTTTTACTTTGAAAGTACCTAATACCGTATCCATACTTCACTTCACAAAGTTTGATCTCTTTTAGGGAAGATAATTATGGAATTTGAAATGAAGCTGGGCTGGGGCAAGGCTGTGCCCATTCCTCCTCATCCAATTTATATTCCACCTGCTATGATGGAGTTAAGCCTACCACCACCCCCATCTGGGTTACCTTTCAATGCCCAACCACGAGAGAGGCTAAAGAACCCCACAACTCCAGTGATGCCACCGAAAAATCAAGACGACTTTGAAAAGGTAATTTAAAAAGTCTAGGTGAGGACACTTTTGCAATACAAGTTATTGCAGTTGAACTGTGTATCTCGTGGTTTTAGTGTAGAATTTTTAACTAAAACACAATAAATTTTAATGGAGATCTGTGCTGTATGATAGGTTTTTGTTAGACATTCCTTCTGTATTAGTTATCATATATTTGCTTGCATTTTGTCAGGGATAGAAATCAAATTTTAGTTTTTGGTGTCTAAACCAAGTGAAGCATCAGTTGCTGCAAAACATTTAAAGTAAGAGTCGTTATTGCAGCTAGGTAACAACAGCTGAAATCTGTAAATCGGCATAAATATATTCCTGCTACAAATCTTATCTTCAAGGCACTTGAGTTTTATTTAAACTTCTCCCTTTCCCATTGAAAGCAGTGGGAAGAAATATGCATTTGTATAACACTAAAATATTTGTTCAAAAGCATAAAAGAAGAGAATATAAGAACTTAACGGAGGGAATGAAAAAGACCATTCAACTCATCAAGCTCGATCTATCTGCGGACCATGCACAATTTGCCCTATTCTGGATTCTGCCCATCTCTTTCCCCCCCCCCCCCCCCCCTCCCCCCCCAAACCACGAGGGAGGTCTGCAATGTTACTCTACTCCATAAGAGACCATTGAAGAAACCTCTAACTCCATAACCCACAACTTTCCTGAGTTGACTTTGAAGCCTTGCAGAATGTTTCTATTTTAAGTAGTGTTTTTCAATATTGAAAACCTCTTCTCGACAATTATATAAACACTTGCCCCACAATTTTTATTTCTGTTTCAAATCCTCCCATGAGGCGGAAAGCTTTGTAGCTTTTAGAACGGTCTTATTTCCTTCATTTCCATATTCTTCTCCCCACATCCCTCCTCTTTGCCTCTAAATATCTGGCAGAGGTCCAATTCCACCAGCTAGCCATTAGCATTGAAAGAGCTATTGATGACTCCCACAACACAATCTGTGCTCGTTTGTAAGTTTGATGTGCACAACTTGATTTAAGAATTTGTTCCCATAAGTTCAGCTCTTCCAAGTAGAACATGTCATTACAGTGGTATTCCATTCTTTTGACCTGGAATGCAGACATTCAACACAGTTTACATTCAATAATTGTTGGTTGAAACTCCTTCACTGCAATGACGGATTAACTTCAAAAATAATGTTTGTCTGCTTTTTGTGGGGATAATTCTGTACAGGTTGCTAGATAAGAAGCAGAACTCCAGTGTAAGCTCTTCGTAGCAAAAAAGGCTGCAAACGGGAGAATAGATGGTATGGGGAGGATGGTTTAGTTACTGCAATTTGTGTAGTTGGATTTTCTTTCATACTTTTTCTTAACTCATTTAGACGTCTCTTCCAAGTCAAAATGCCTTATTTTTAATTGCGGCAGATAGTTTTCACAATTATACCCAATTCCAAGCATGTATTAGGAAGTTATATTTTAACATTAAATTAATAATTTTAAAGTTAAATATTGCATTCCTGTAAGAAATCCAATATCTAAATATCAAACAGCATTGGAGACAGTTGAATATTGGCTTCCCAAAGTTTTTCCCTGTTGACTTTTTAGATTTTTTTTAGTATTTTGAATAGCTGTTTGGAAATATTTGTCTTTAGACTTGCTTTGTGCATTAGGTCTGGGACAACATAAGATTATCAGTTGGGCACTTAAGATTTTCTATATATTAGTGTTGACTTGTGCATGAACTTCATTTAAAATTAATTCATTTTTTAATCTTGGTGGTAATGCTAGATTGTACCATACTTTCAAGGGGCGGTGGGGAAGAGGAGGGAGAGAGAGAGATGGGATATGTAGAACGTGACTGTTCTCAAGAATATGTAACCTATGAGCCTCGAGTGAGTGGATTGCATGCTTCTTGATGTCACAAGTTGAATTGTGTGTATCCCACCACTTCCAAGTCGAGCACTCATGTTCACATATCAACCAGGTACAATCATCGCCCAGATACATGTGACGTGCCTTTTGTCCATCAAAAGAACTAAGTATACCTCACCATTTAATATTCCTTGGATATGTTGTAAAATATAAGCTACCCTGATGAGCACCAGGAAATGTTCCTATGCAAAAGGTTTCTAGCCAAAGGTTTGTCCTAGCTCTAATTCCATTGCCATAGTCAAGACAAATATCTATAGTTATTTCTATCCCTGCTTTTCTATATTAGCACATTTCCGTTGAATTAAATACATGCTTTTACCTTTTAATTTGATAAAAGTCATTTATAACAGTATAAATGTTGGCTTCTTGAAGGTTTTTAAAATGCATATGTATTTATATTTTTGTGTACTTGCTGCTTAAGTTGCCAATACTCATATATCCTATCTTTATTATCTGATGTGACTTCATATACAGACTCTGTCGCACGCCATAGTCAAAGTGGTTATCCCAACAGAAAGGTACACGTTTCTTCATTCATTTTTCATTGCTGCTGATAGTGGACAGTGTCCCTTCTTTAAATTGACTTCTCTCATGAATCATGGGCTTTGGGCTAAGTTTCTGGATAGCTGAGCAATGGTTCCCTTGTTTGGTTGCTACAGGTTTTGTAAACATGAGAATTTGTGTGTTACGGAATTTCTCAGTCTGCCAGCTGTGTATCATAATGCTAAATTGGAATGTTCAATACTTTCTCTAAACTACAGGATTTGTCAAAATTTAGTTGTTTGCTCTTGGTTACAGTTTTGCTGGTTGCAGTTTTGCATGCTTATGCTAAATTGACCACGATTTAAATTGTTTAGTGATAACACGGGCCCTTTTAAATCTTGCCTGCCTTCTGCTCAGTTTCAATATGTTGCAGGGAAGGTGTGAAATTTGAGTGGTACCATACATTTAAACTGTTTTATAAAAAATTAGCATTTGTGTTTACAGTGGTGTTGTATGGATTTGGGTTCCTTCTATAAAGTCTGTAATTGATGTCAATGATAGTTGTATCTGGGTGGGCTGAATTTATCAAGCAGTTAGTTTGAAGTTCTGAATGTTTCATCCTGAAATTGTTTTTAATCTTGCAAACTGCTGGTAAACATCACTTGTACATTTGTTGAGAATTACAAGTAACTTTAGTGAGTTGGCTGCACAATAATTTGTTTAATATACTTTTGAGATATTCCAATTGGTTGTGTCTCTCTTAGCACCAGGTGACTGGGTTTAACTGTACTTGATCAGAGTACCAGAAGTCAAAATTGAAACAGGTGAGGTGGTGGTTTCTGTGGTGTCTTGATGGGAAATGGGGCAGAATTTGTTGATGGCTTCTATTAACAACAATGTTAACTTGCTGATTGAATTAAATTTAGCTGGCTTTGATATTGGTCATAACTTTGTGGAATTGAACTTTTTAACTAACGTATTGCCATTGAAACATCTTCAGTAAAATTGTTCTCATACTGTGACCATTGGCAATTTAAAGTATCTAACTGAAGTTAAACAGCAATTCGTGTAAAGTACAATAGTTACAGAATTATTTGAATAGCTGAGAAATGAGGTCAATATCCAAAGTAACTAGCTGTTATCAGTCTTTGGTTAATTTGGTATGGAGTATGGGATCTATTTCCTCTTTGGAATATGCAAGCTGAAGGCTCAGACGCATGTTGAATGCAGAATACCATTTACACCACAGTATTAAACCGTAATCACATTGTGTTTAGACTATAGAATAAGCAGTCTGTTTTTTGTTTGTATATATGGTTTTGCCTGTTTTGGGGCGAAGGTGTAAAAAGGTATTGTTGTGGAACCTGTAAAAGACTTCCCTTGCTCAGCTAAATCAGAACTTTGCCTTGCAATATACATTCATCAAAATTCTTAGTGACGACCATCACCAGAATTTGACTATGTGATGGGCACTGATCTTTTAAATAAACTCTTCATGACGTTTGACATTGGCCGTGGTGAACAGCACAAGCTGAACTGCCTGTTGCAGCGAGGGACCTGAACAAAGCACCATGGAATGGATTGGGAAAGTATTCAGATTTTGAAGAGTCATTGGTACGATCAGCTTCATTGACTCTAGTTGAATCGTTTTTATAAAAATCCTTTATTTGTTGGCTACCACAGTTAGGATTTCAGTTTTAGGAAAACAAATTCTGCACAATGTACCTTTGACAACTTAGTAAATGAAAGGTCCTTGTTGCATCAGGAAATCTTTCTATCATATGGGCCCTAATATTTATCACATTTTATGATGCTGCCGCCGCCATGTTTTTCAATTAAATTATAGTTTTCAACCAATGTTTGACCTTTGAGAATGGAGGAGAATGCTAAACCCTCCGCACATGTCCCTGCTCCACTCCTTTAATGGTGATTTCCTGTCCTGAAAATTACTAACTTGAGAAATATACTGAGGATGCTGGATGCTTCTCACCTGATTACAATACTAACCACACACTTGTTTTATTTTTTAAATGGTGCTATGTCTTCCAAGAATTAACTAATTTACCATGTAGATTTGATGTGTTCATGGCCAACAAAAAATGGATAATGATCTACAAGTATTAAGCAAACATCAATGAATAAAAATGGTTTACAAATGTTTCTTTTCTATTGACTATTTTTCAGAGCAACATGGTAGTTCATAGACACTTTTATGTTTCACTAAGTCAACTTGCGCATGGTGTAGTTGGAATGAGTTTGGACAAATGCTTGGTTTCTCAAATGGAGCAACTCCCCACCCCCTCACCCACCTCTCACCCCCAACAAAAAGATCCAGCCAAAGTTGTACTTAAAATTTACGATAGCAGAAATATATTACACTATGTACAGTTTTGGTCTTATTTTAAGAAAGCATATAATTGCATTAGAAACAGCGCAGAGAAGGTTTACTCGACTGATTCCTGGGATGAAGGGGGTTGTCTTATGAGAACAAGTTGGGCTGGGCCTTTATCTGCTGGAGTTTAGTAGAATGAGAGGTGATGTTATTGAAACATATAGGATCCTGAAGGGGGCTTGACAGGGTGGATACGGGGCAGATGTTTCCTCTTCTGGAGCAGACTAAAAGCAAGGGACGCAGTTTAAGAATAAGATGGTTAAAATTTAGTTTTTTAACTTTGAGGATCATTAGCCTTTTTTAGAATCATAAAATCCCTGCAGTGCAGGAGGAGGCCATTCGACCCATCGAGTCTGCACCGACCCTCTGAAAGTGCCCTCCACCTAGGCCTAATCCTCAGTCCCTGTAACTCTGGGGGGGGGGGGGGGGGGGGGGGGGGGAAGGAGAGGAGAAGGAGGAGAAGGAGAAAGAGGCGAAGGGAACTCACGCAGACACGGGGAGAATGTGCAAACTCGACACAGACAGTAACCCGAGACCGGAGTCAAACCCGTGTCCCCGGCGTGAGGCAGCAGTGCTAACCACTATGCCAATGTGCTGTCCCTTCTATTGCCCAGAAAGTAGTGTTGGTGACGTCATTGAATTTATTCAAGGCTGAGATAGGTAGCTTTTTGATAGACAAGGAAATCAATGGTTATGGGCGGGTACACGGGTAGGTTGAGTTGAGACCACGACCAGACCAACCATGATCTTATCAAATGGCAGAGCAGACTTGAGGGCCCGAATGGCCTACTCCTAATTCATATCTTTGGAAGTATTTATCTGGGAACCTTTTTACTTCATAAAAAAAAATCTGAAACAAATTAATGTGGACTGAAACTGTCATTACACAGGTATGGTTTGAGTGTCAGGGGCCCTAAACTACTTTGTAGTAGATTTATCATGTGTGGTATTTAACATACTGTAGGTTTTCTCTGTCATGTAGTTTTGAGAGAGGTTTTAAATAAAGATATTGCTGTATAAAATTATACAAGCCAGCAGGTGTAAATAACAGGTATAAGTTTAGATGTCCAGATCAAATGCAGTTTGCAACTGTTATATTATGGAGAAACCTGAATTAACAATTCCTGTTATGTATCAGATAATTAATTTTATATGCTCCAGTTTTGTTTGCAGAAAGACCAGGCTTTTTGTTCACTGGCTTAGTTATGTAGTGGAACAGTTCCTAATAACTAAAGGTGAAGATAGCTGTAGGATATGTGCTTTATATTAAATGTACTTCACCGTTTAAATTTAATTTGGGGGTGGGGGGGGTCATAGAATCACTGAATTTACAGTGCAGAAGGAGGCCATTCAGCCCATCCAGTCTGCACCGGCCCTAGGAAAGAGAACCCCACTTAAACCCCACACCTCCACCTTTATCCCCGTAACCCAACCTAACCTTTTTGGACACCTAAGGGCAATTTAAAATGGCCAATCCACCTAACCTGCACATCTTTGGACTGTGGGAGGAAACCGGAGCACCCGGAGGAAACCCACGCACACACAGGGAGAACGTGCTAACTCCACACAGTGACCCAAGCCGGGTATCGAACTCTGGACCTTGGAGCTGTGAAGCAACTGTGCTAGCCACAATGCTACCGTGCTGCCCACTGTGAGGCATATAAAAAGGGGGCAACGGGGTAGTGATGCTTTGACTGAGGTGGGAATTTAGCTTAACCACCAAAGGAGAAGGTTCTTTATTGTATTGGTCTGTGCAGTTACTATTTTGAATTATATGAATGAATCCAGTTTGATAAACCCTGACTCATTTTTATTTGAGTTGCAATAGTTTGGTATTATTTGCTTTTTTGTTTCCATTTCCCTTTCCCGTATTCCTGACTAGATTCAGTTTTTATATGACCGTTTGTTGCCCAGCACAACACAGTAAACCAAAAAGGAATTTTTTTTTGACTTTCACAAATAACATCTATCCAGTCTAAATTGATAAGATTGACGATTTATTTAAGGTCGAACAGAAAAAATTTACAACTTTGGTTCCATTCTGGTTTTCTTTTAAAGAGATAAAAGTTGAATTTCCTCTCTACTTTCTCATGAATCTTCCCAGCTTTGGATTGAAAAAGATTAGTTTAGCATGGACTGGACAGACCTTTGCCAATTTGGAAGTTCGTTTTCATTTTTTTTTTAGCCTGAGCTATGTACCTGGCTACAAAGTGCCTTAGCTCAAGAGTATTGGATAGCGAGATGTGCTAATCCCCTTTTAACTGAGCCAACAACTGACACCAGCTGAGTAGATTCTTCATATATTTATCAGAATGGGAGGTGTCAGGTAGAGCTGAACATGAAGTGCAGTCCCATCCTGTGCCTTTTATTTAATTATCCTACTTTTAAGTGCATATTTTTAAATGGGTGGGGGGACGACGTATTTTTGAGGGTGCAGTAAATGTCAAGTTTCATCATAAAAACAGCACTGATGCGGCAATGCAGAATTACACTTTGAGGGGAGTATTGAGTATTGGATGGCAGCCTTTAATCCTCCCAATTATTTTTGCTTTTTTTAAAAAAAAAATTTTATTAAGGCATTTGTGATTTTTAACAACAATTTCGAATATGCAAACATAACACAGGAAATAACACCCCCGAACCGACTACCATACCCAGCCAACATGTCTTACTTAAATATCTCACTCTCACACTCTGTCTCTCTCTCTGTCTCTCTCTCTGTCTCTCTCTCTGTCTCTCTCTCTGTCTCTCTCTCTGTCTCTCTCTCTGTCTCTCTCTCTGTCTCTCTCTCTGTCTCTCTCTCTCTGTCTCTCTCTCTCTGTCTCTCTCTCTCTGTCTCTCTCTCTCTCTGTCTCTCTCTCTGTCTCTCTCTCTGTCTCTCTCTCTCTGTCTCTCTCTCTCTGTCTCTCTCTCTCTGTCTCTCTCTCTCTCTCTCTCTCTCTCTTCCCCCCCCCCCCCCCCCCTCTCTCTCTCTCTCTCTCTCTCCCCAAATCGTATCTGCTAACAGCTTAATTTTCCCCAAAGAAGTCGATACATGGCTGCCACCTCCGGGTGAACCCTAATGTCGATCCTCTCAGGGTGAACTTGATCTTCTCAAGCCTGAGAAACCAGGCCATGTCACTAACCCAAATCCCTGATTTTGGGGGCTCAGTGTCCCTCCATGCCAATAAGCTCCATCTCCAGGCTACCAGGGAGGCAAAGGCAAAAGTTTTTGATCATATATTTACTCTATAACTTTTGCCATCTACCTCAAATGGGAGGTGTTATGTACAGGAGTTTGCATAGTTTACGATGTTAGAACTTATTCCCATAGTGAGCTCTGATAGCTCGCTCACCAAGTAGACGCGTGTCTCCACAAAACATTCCATCTTGGAAGGAAAGGCTGATATGCAGTATCCTTCCCCATCTCAATCCTTTATGGGATCCTAACAAATAACAAAACTTGTATGCTTTTCGCATCTAAAATGAAAATTGATTCTATAGCACAAAGATAAGAGGGTAGCAAGTGCACTTGTCCACAGGGGATTACAGAGTGGTGATTAGAAGCATACTCTAGTTTCATCACCCCAGTCTTGCAGGCTTTTTCATGCCCCTTGACTTAAGCCATTGTATTTGTGTAAGCTAGCAAGAGCTTCTATTTTATTGATTTCCCCCAGTGCTAGACCAAGCCTGTCATCTCTGAAGTGGGACATCATTTTCCACATCTGGTTAGCCTAAAGGGTGCATTTTAGTTGTCTGCTTTTCAGAGCTTATGCTGAATTTTTTTTGCTGAAATTTGCTGATCTATAGCAAAGAAGTTCAATAATTAAATTTGCTCTGAAAAGCCTGTAAACTGTGAATCAGCCCTTACTTGTGATGGGTGTCCACTTTTCTGAAAATGACCACAGTTTAGACTGATCTGTAATTGGGAGATTCAGTTTGTAAGAGTGAACATCCATGTTTTGCTTGCTCAGTGATTCAAAGAATACGTTATATCTGATGCCCACCAATTGCCTGCCTTTAGAAAAAAAACTGCCTTGGAGTGTTTGATATATGTTTGAAAATTGATCTTTGGAGTGCATGGTGTACAATATATCACAACTCAAGTGTTGACTAGCTGGCTGCTGCAATTGCGCGTTTAACCTAATTAGCAATTATAATTTTTAAAATTACAGCATTTTATCTTTGAATAATGAGGCAATGAGGGGGAAGTTTTTTTCCTGTGACCAGACAGTAGTCATAAAATGATGGATGGAAAAAAAATCTTCACAGGGTGGCATGGAAACAGTGGTTAGCACTGCTGCTTCACAGCGCCAGGGACACAGGTTCGATTCCCGGCTTGAGTCACTGTCTGTGCGGCGTCTGCACGTTCTCCCCATGTCTGTGCGGGCTTCCTCCGGGTGCTCCGGTTTCCCCCCACAAGTCCCGAAAGACGTGCTTCTTAAGTGAATTGGACATTCTGAATTCTCCCTCTGTGTACCCGAACAGGCGCCGGAATGTGGCGACTAGGGGATTTTCACAGTAACTTCATTGCAGTGATCATGTAAGCCTACTTGTGACAATAGAGATTTATTATTATTATTAGGAGTTCTTAAAAAGTGCATCCTTTGGAACAAGTTACTATTGCGATGGCCACAGAAAGATAAGTATTGGCCTAGGCATGATGGGTTGAATGGCCTCCTGTACTGTAATTTCTGATCCTTTAAAAAAAAATTTAAATAACAGTCCTGATGGCGAACCAGCTTTAAATTTGCTATGAATGGTAGTTAACTATAATAAGTGATCACATTTAAGATACAAACTAAAATCATCTTAGTGAGGCAGCAGTGATTTCTCCCAGCGGTGTTCTAGAACTGTAATCAAGTTTACAGAATATGCATTGTTTCTCAGGCCCAAACACTGTTCATTTCTATAAAAGTTATGGAAGTATGATCAGTAACTATTTAAAATACGGTCAGCACCTGAGCTTGCAAAAAGCCAGTCGGTAATCAAATTGCTTTAATACTGATCAGTTGGAACAGCAATGTAGGAGGTCACTGACATTTAAGCAGCAATTGTACCTGCAAATGACCTGAGGGTAGAAGACTTATTCTGAGCATAATTTCAGTAACTACAAGATAAGTTAATATGTTAAATCAACCATAATAAAGGTCCACCAATTAAATACCAGAATAATTGTAGAATAACTGTGTTTACTTAGGTTGACCATGGGTAAAGACTTCTCCATTAATTTGAACAGCAAAATTATATCGACTTGAATTATGTGGTCACATGGATATAATTTTCTTAAACTTATATTGTACAAATGGAATTTATTACAGATGCTGTAAACTATTCCGAAACCTTGTTACAGTTTAAAAACTTGCCTTTGCAGGAGCATTATCTTGCTTTTTGTGCTGTTATTTTAATCTGCTGTGTCATTTACTTACTGCCAAAGCCTGGAAAGTAATGCATACAAGCTATGAATTATCATCTTTTAATTATAGCATGTGTGCAACATGTTCCCAGGTACATTTTGGCGTTGCAAATTAAATATTGTTTTCTTTTCTGTATTGAACAGAATTTAGCCATTTTGCATCCCAGTCGGTTACCAGAAGCAGTTAAATTCTACTTGGATTGCTAAGTTTGTTAATGCAAAGTACCTACCTGTTGTGTTTTAGAAAGGCATTCAGTATATGGATTGCTTCTTTAGCTTGTTGAGAGAGTGTTCTCTTTCTGAATGGCATATCTTGATTTTTGTTTTGTTTAGGAATTTGCTGTGTATTATTCATCGGATGATCGAATTTGTGGTGCGTGAAGGACCAATGTTCGAAGCTATGATTATGAACAGAGAAATTAGCAACCCCATGTTCAGGTTTTTATTTAATTTAATACCAGTGAATTATTTATCATTTGCCATGTTTTGAGAAATTTTAACACGCAGGCGGTTTGTAAGAAATACTATTGTTTTTTCAGATTCCTTTTCGAGAATCAAAGCCCAGCCCATGTTTATTACCGATGGAAATTGTATTCCATACTACAGGTATATGAGTTTAATACTGGTGAGATATTAAATATTTACAAATTAAGGTTCCACCATACCGATCTGTACAAATCGCAACTTGTCTAACAGGGGGATTCACCAACCAAATGGCGAACTGTAGATTTCCGCATGTTCAAGAATGGATCATTTTGGCGAGCGCCACCCCTCAACCCATACCTACAGGAAATATTAGAAGAAACAGAATCACGTGTTGAGGAGAATGTAAAGAAGGGGCAATTGAAAGAAGAGTGAGTTATGCAGATGTTTCTGCAATATTTAATAATGTTATGAGAAACCTTCTCTGGTTTAAACCACATTGTAAGACAGCTACTAAAGTTCCTCAATTTTTTGTGAAAATGAGAGAATGTAACAAACTAGCAATGTTTTAATACAGTAGCAAGCATCCATAGTCAAGATTTTACTCCCAAGTCCTTGAATACTGGTTCCTTTGCTACATTCTACTTCTGTTTTACAGTTTAGTGTACATCTGTCTGACCATTTTACATTGGCTTTGTCACAAAATAGACCAATCGGATCATTGAAGCTCATTATTGACTGCTAGATAATTCCTAGTTTATCTTCCATACCAGACACTGTTCCAGTTCTGCTGCTTCCCTGCTGCATAGGTTTACTTTAAATATTCCAGCCTGGCTTCTGCTGTTTTCACTACTGTCCTACACTTCCTTTTTCTTTCGGTTTTAGGCATGTCCTGGGCCTGTCCTGTACTCGTCTTAATGTTCCTCTACCTAAATTTTCTGCTCTTCAAAATTAAAACGGGAAATACCACAGACACTCCTACAGGTCAAGCAGCATCTGTGCAGAGATAACCTGAGTTAATACTTCAAGTCGGTCTTCTGTCAGAATAATTTAGAGATTTAACATTATTTAAGCAAGTTACAGAGTTTGGGAGAAGTGAGGTAAGAACAAAGCAAAGTCAGTAATAAGGTGGAAGATATGACTCAAATTATAAGAGCAATGACGATGCAAGACGAAAGGGAATGGGCACTGTCTGCCTTTTGCTACCATCTCTGCTACCATGTAATTATTCCTGCTCTCCACCTTATCTTGATCTTCCCTTTTGTTCTTTTCCCAAATGCCATCATTCATTCACTGGCTTTGTATCTGCTTATAAACTGTTAAATCACCAATTCCAATTCTGAAGAAAGGTCATTGGCCTGAAATGTTAACTTGCTCTCTCATCAGACACACTACCTTATCTGCTGAGTGTTTCCAGTATTTTCTGTTTTTATTTCAGATTTCTGCCATCTACAGTGTTTTGCCTATGATTTAGTCACTCTGCGCTGTCATTTGTTTCCTCAAGATGCCTGCTTCCAATATGCTTATTCTATTGCCACCCGAACTTCAGTCTTGAGCTCAGACTCTCTTCCATTCAATCCTCTTCATTTTCGAGCCTCTTTTTTTTTAAAGATCTGCTTCCCTTCATTTGACTTTGTCCAACCTCCTCCGCAGACTGTGACAAATGAATTAGGAAATCAATTAGTCAGTGTTGCCCACTTTTATATTTTCTGCATGATTCAGTTAAACCAATGCTTTGTACTGCTGATAATTTGGTCACTTTTTTTTGTGCTTAAAAATATTTATCTAATCATTTGAATTAAGCAACAAATAATGCAACAAAGTGATTGTTTAGTGTTTAAAAATTGAACTGCCAGGCAACTTAATTCAAGCAGCTAAATTAAGGGGAGATTTGCCAATGGTTTGCTGCCTGTCAAATTATATCAAGTTGACATCTACATGGCTTGAAGAGAATAAGAACCTTGAAATTATGTATGAAACGTAATTTCCTTAGAGTGCTGAAACAGCAGCTTAGTTCAAATATGCATTTTTAATGTGCATCAATAAACCTGAAGTTATTGACCATTAGAAACTGTTAATGCTTCACTTTCGGTTGACTATAAACAACCATTGATTTCTGACAATTGATAATTATCAAAAGACTTGGCATACAAGTTTTAATTGTTCTTCAATTATGTCTTAGTGAATAATTAAATGGGAGGTATAGAAGATTATATTTTTACTATGATTGTGTAAGATACTTAATGTTTCATTTAAGTCAAAGGGATAAATTGGAAGAGCTCTTGCGGGGACTTGCCCCACGTAAAAATGACGTTGGTGATGCTATGGTGTTCTGCCTGAATCATGCTGAAGCTGCTGAAGAAATTGTGGAATGTATTGCAGAATCTTTGTCCATATTGAAGACTCCGTTGCCTAAAAAGGTTTGTTCTATCCAACTGTAGTAAGCACAACATCATCCTGAAATCCTTTTGAAAAACCTACTTGTCATCTATCTAGGGTGGGATTTTCCACCTCCCCCGTGGCGTGTTTTGCGGAGGTGGCCTGCAATTGACCAGCAGCAGGATCTTCTGGCATCTCCACTGTCAATGGGTTTTCCTGTTGTTTGCAGCTTCCGTTGCCCCAGACCCCCCGGCCAGATTTCGGTCCAAATGTTTTCGACCACTCGGGTGAAGGGTTTTTGCAGTGCTACCGTTTAAATTCTCACCACTGGCTCCTTCACCAGCATTGTACTTAGACACGTTTTTTTTGTATGTTGCTTGGAACCAATTTACTTGGCTCCTATTTGTGGATAAAAGAGCACTGCTTCATGATATGCAATTGGCCTCCAAAGTTATAGGTTTGGGAAAAATCAGCAACATTTAATTTGGGAGCCAAGCAAATCTGGAGCCTTGCTTGTTTGCAAGGTCAATTTAATATCTTTATCTGACAAGAGTAAACAAACTAAATACAATCAGTTAGGTAGATTACCTCCTACGTGTATTGACTATTGTTCGAATGTGGTTTAAACCTTGCCAGAAATTATGGATAGGTAAGGCAATTCTCAAGTCCCTGTCCTTGTATGTTTTTTCAACAACTTAAGAGAATTGAAGGGAAGCATTAGTGTCTGTTAGCCCTCCCATCAGGTTTTGTGCCACACCAATATACTTGAAACCAAATGGATCATTTTGGAAGTAAAATCAAATTTTTTAAAATTCCAGATTGCGAGGCTTTACTTGGTGTCAGATGTATTGTATAATTCTTCTGCTAAAGTTGCAAATGCCTCGTATTACAGAAAATTGTAAGTATTCATGCTTTTTCAGTATTTCATCGAATTATCAATTTTGTGTCTTGGTGAATACTTAAATGGGAAATTAAACTTTGCTGACTTGTCATGACTTGCCCCCTAAAATATTGCAACAGCATCTTTCATTTCTATACTGCTGTTCACATACAGAAGATGTCAGAATGTCTTGGAACTGTGGAAATACTAGTGAATGTCAAGCAGGGGAAAAGACAACAAAGGAGATGCAACCAAAAGTAGAATTCAAAAGAAGAGGGTTTTGTTCAAAGGCTCAAAAAAAATGAAAATCGCTTATTGTCACAAGTAGGCTTCAAATGAAGTTACTGTGAAAAGCCCCTAGTCGCCACATTCCGGCGCCTGTTCGGGGAGACTGGTACAGGAATTGAACCCGCGCTGCTGGCCTGCCCTGGTCTGCTTTAAAAGCCAGCTATTTAGCCCTGTGCTAAACTACCTAGAAATTGGGGAAGAAAGTGGCAGCTAGGATATTGAGGGAGTTCATTCATGTGCGAGTATCTTCTGGTAATCAGTAGGTGAAAATATTGATATAAATACTAATTGCACAAGGATTGTCTGTGTTACCCGTTATTCTTGTTCAGGCTTTCATCTTTGGGAGTACAGTTGTCATTACTTTGTGCATTGTTTGGCCAGGTCCGTCGATTGAATAGATACCATGTATCTTGTACTTTGCAGGAGGTTTAGTGCAAGTCAAATCTGCAGTTCTGCTGACATTTAAGTATCGAGGGAAGGCCTTTTCATCGGCATTCAAACATGTTTAGCCACAATGTTGTGATAACATTTATGATATTTTCTGTGACTCCTGCAATAAGAGATCTGTGAGGGTATTGTGGAATATCCAAAGCTGTCAATGTTATGAATCCAATTTATAGTCCAGAACCCATTTTGAAATTGCTTCTGGAATTTATTTAATTGGTGAAACCACTTAATTTATGATGTACAGTTTCACCAACAGCTACTGGTATGGTGTTTCTATAGCTCTGGAAAGTTGATTCAAAATCCCACATTTTAAGGGATATGCTGTTTTGGGGATGCAAGTTATTATGGATAGTTTTCCGCTCATTTCGCAAGCAAAGGAATCAAATGTTAGATGTTTCTAGTTGAAGTTTTTATGTGGGTTTGGTGAGGCAATTGATGTAATACCTTGCAGTTATATAATGTACTTAATGGAGCAACAAGTTTAGTGGTAACCGTGCACTCTTAGCTTTCCTCTCATTTTGTGAACTTTGTAAATTTGAGGCCATCCAGATCTGTGCAGTTGGTGTCCCATAATTCCTCGTCAAGCGTCTCCTCAATTTCAAAATTGTCATCCATGTTCTCACCTCGCCTTCCCAACTCTGTAATCCCCTTCAGCCCCACCGCCCTCCAATATCTACGTTCACTTCATTCTGGTCTCTTCAGTATCCCTGAATTTTATTGCTTCATCATTGGATGACATATCTTCAGCTTCCTTGTTGCTAAACGCTAAATTGTCCCTTAATTGGAAAAATGAATTGGGTACTCTAAAATTTTTTAATAGGTGCTATACAAATACAAGTTTGTGTGCAAATATGGTTCTAATATTTCATGGATGTTTGTTTTAGCATACGCTATTCGTTATGTTTCTCTTGCAGCTTTGAATCGAAGTTGTGCCAGATATTTGCAAATCTTAATGCAACCTACAAGTCAACACAAGGTCACTTACAATCTGAGAATTTCAAGGTAATTATTCCTCAAAGCCCCTCTTTTATGTTTAGTTTATTTTTCAACAGTTAATTGTGTAGTTTAACTGTTCGCAATGCTTAATATTAAACTTCTCAACGTAAGTTTCAATGTCCTATTTTTAAAAATTTATCAGCTTGCCCTTGATCATAAAATTCTAAGATTGCTTTTTGGGGCCTGGTTAATAATTGCACAATTTGAGAGCTGTTAAATTGTAAAGAAGGATACTGATCAGATAGCCATGCTTTTGTTTTGCACCTGTCATTTCTTATTGTGTTTAGGGACATGAACCCAAAGGTAAGTAGCTAAACAATACAAATGATAAGTCGCAAGATCTTCCTGAATGGCTGATACATTTAACTCGTGAACAGCAACCTGGAAACCTACACACCTGGAAAGCTTCGAGTCTGATCCTGGCCTGTATTAAAGTAGAAATGTCAATCAGGTCTGCAGAAGGGACCATATAATCTACCTCCGCACCCTCGGGTTAGTGAGAGAAAAGCAAGCCTGATTCCTGCTTCTTGCAGATCAGTGGCCCATTTAACAGGCTATGCCTGTGTGCATGTAGGATTATGGAAGGATATTGCACAAATATTATGTGCTGCATGATTAAATGAGCGACTGCTGCTTCCTACGATTCCTGGGTGGGCTTGAACATGAATAAAGGCTGCTTGAATGGGGATGTAGAGAAACTACTGCATGCAGCACTACCCCACCAAAATAATTCAACTTGGGGAAGCAAATGATCATGAGGGTCTTCCGAATGCATTAGGAATAAGCCAAAGCTGATTTGCATATTTACATGTAAACAACAGAGGAAATTAACATTGCAATGAAGAGGGGTGAAAAAAAAACAAGCTGACATTGAATGGAAAGGGGAAAAAGCAGCATTGAATGAAAATGAGGGTGGAAAGACCAAGGTGGCAGACAGTGAACGGGGAAACTGAATTATTGAGAAAATGTAAATGGAACTAAAAGTGGAAATCCAAATCTCTTTTGGATGGTAGGAAGAAAAATAAGTGCAGGTTTGGGGGTAGGACTGGTGAAAATGTATTTACATTTTTGTCCCAGTAACAGGTTACAGAAAGACTGACAATCTTACAAGTAAGTTTTATCCTTTATAATCAGCATTTTGTTAAGCTAGCTGCCAAAAAGTCAATTAGGTACTCTTAATTGATAGTAATATGTTGAAGTATTCCAATTTGTTTTCCAGCAAAGAGTGATGGGTTGCTTTAGAGCATGGGAAGATTGGACAGTTTACCCTGACCCATTCCTCATTAAACTCCAAAATATCTTTCTTGGACTTGTAGATCTTGAGGAAGAAAGTAAAGAAGTCTGCAAACCCCAGGTATTTATGAATGCTAAAGTGCAATCTTTTTGCACATTTATTTTCGTTACACCAGTTTGTCCATGAAAAGGGCTTGTATTTAAAATATAGAGTTGTTCTTTTTTGAATTTACCGTTTCTGTTGACACTATTCCTCATTAATCTCTAGAATGTCTACCTTGGACTTGTGGATGTTGAAGAAGTCAAAGAAATTTCTAAGCGACAGGTAGCTAACTACATGGCAATCCATGCATCTTGCCTATGCTTGTGCTTTTAGAATCGGGGTTTATGTGCTCGCGACTGTTACATTTCATAGCCATGTTTTTTTAAATTTTTATTGCCACAGCTTATTTGCTTGTTTTTCCAGTCTCTTCCCCCCCCCCCCCCATCCGACTTGTTTGGCAATACAGTGCTGTCAGCATAACTCATTAGCAAATCATTCTACTCCTTTCTCTCTCATATGTTTACCTAGCTTCTCCTTGAATGCAACTATGCTATCCTTTCACAATCTTGAAGACATCTATCAGGTCATCCTCTCGGGCTTCAGTTTTCCAGAGAAAGGAGCCCCAGCCTGTCCAGTCTTTGTGTATAATCTCTCAGTAATGTTATCACTCTGTAAAATCTAATTTGGACCTTCTCTATTCTTTCTGAACATGGGACCAGAACTGTTCACGTTATAGCAAGTGTGGTCTAACAAAGTTTCTATACAACTGTAACGCGGCTTCTCTGCTTTGCAATTCTGTGTCTCCAGAAATTATCCCAAGTGCTTTATTTTAGAATTTGCTAGTGAAGTGAGAGTTGTAATTTATGCCTGAACTTTTATGGCCAGAATGGCCTGAAAGATAAAATGACCATTTGTAAATTAGGATTTGTGTTTGATCTGTCTACTTGCTCATCTGTGCAGAATTAAAATAAGTGTATGAATTTATCCGTTGAAGTGCAACATTTTATATCTCTGAAGTTATCAATCTTTATTTGTAAGAAAATATATGTGCACTTAAGTAATGCTTTCTGTTATTACATCACAGCCAGCAGCGTGAGACAGAGTGGGTTACATTTTTTGTGATAATGCATTGGAGACCAGAGTATCAGTTTGCATCAAAGGGATGAGTTGTGATTCTATAATACACCAATCTAGACTGGTCACTTTCAAATATTTTTTTCATACTCTTGAATGTCTGATTGTTGGGTAAGGATGTGTTTTGGGAATAAGCTGCATTGTTGAATGTTACTGTAGATGATCAATACATGCAAGCGACATTGCAATTTAAAGATTCATAGCTGATAATTTGTTATATCATTGAAAACAGTGGCCCAGGATTTTGTTCTGTGGCAGAGGAACAGCTCTTGCTGTTCGCCACCCGTATACATGCCCAGAGACGTCTTTGGGACTTATCAGCTGGGATTTCCATCTCTTGGCACCTGTTTCAGTGCACTGTCATCTCCAAAAGATCTGTGGCATTTGAAAAAGGCAAGTAGCAGTGAGGCTTTCAATGTCTAAAGAATCCTCACTGAAACTTGCAGACTTTGTGGAAATATTTATAAAATTTGTACATGGCATCGCTGGCTGGGCCAGCATTTAATGCCCATACCTGAGGGTATTTCAGATTCAACCACATTTTTATGGATCTGGAGTCAGATCTAGGCCAGACCAGATAAGGATGGCAGATCATCTTCCCTAAAGGACAAGTAACTTCATTGAAGCCTACTCATGACAATAAGCGATTTTCATTTCATTTTCATTTAATTTCATTAGTGAACCAGTTGGAGTTTACAACAATCAATAATTGTTTCATGGCCATTTAACTTTCATGGCTTATATTTATATCACGAATGGGAAGTAAAATAAAAGTTGAGAAATACAGACCGACAGAAAAAGTAAAAAAATAAGATTTTGTAAAAAGTTTGAATTTTCTTAAGGAATGAGACTCTACGTTTATGAAATTAAATTTGCTGGGCTAAAGAGGTTGTTCATGTTTTGATTTTATTAATATTTATTGTCTCATGTACCGAAGCACAGTGAATATTTTTCTGTGGCCAAGGGAACGTGCACAGTACGTACATAGTAGACAAAAAGAATAATCAACACGGTACATTGACAAATGGTCCATTGACAAATAGTGATTGGTTCCTACCCCATTAGAAATATATTTACTACCGAATGTGCAGGCTGGAACTGTTTCAACTCATTTGTGTCGCCATTGCTTAAGCATACTATATTCATCCCATTACAGTGATTTCATTGCCAAATCTATTTAGTGAGGATTTCAAAAGTCCATCCTGTGGAGTTGGATAGTTATGCATTCAAATACAAATGTTAGAGGTTGCTGTCAGATTTACCTGTAATAATGGCAAGTGCTGATGATCTTGTGTTTGGGTTTGCAGTAAAATGTGGGCAAGTCTAATTTACATTCTTTTACTTAGAGTTTTTGTTTAATACCTTTTTTTTGCCTAAGTTCTATTGTTTATTTTCCTGCTGTTCTGCTAATATAGCCACAGGTAGAGAAACCCACTGTTGTTACTTACTTGATATTGCATTTTCAAAACACTTCCAGGCAGGTCAAGACGACTAAGTTCCTTTATTTTTCGACTTTGTAAGTCTAAAATCCCAACTGGTTTAATAAATGAGAGTATCTCATCAGATGGTTGTTGTATTTATATTCCTTCCTTTGGAATTTTAGTCACCAGCACTTGTTTGCTAAGTTTCCCTACACAGCAGCAGTAACCACTTCAGAGCTAATTTATTCATTGGCTGTGATACTTTTTATGGCAAACTAAGGAAGTAATAAAGTGCAACAGTTTTTAGTTCATTTAGGGGATACGGACGTTGCTGGCAGGGCCAGCATTTATTGCCCATCCCTAATTGCCCTTGAACTGAGTGGTTTGCTGGGCCATTTCGGAGGGGACGTTTAAGAGTCAATTACATTGCTGTAGCTCTGGGGTCGCATGTAGACCAGACCAGGTAAGGGTGGCATATTTCCGTCCCTGGGTTTTTATGATAATGGTGATCAACATTAGACTTTTAAATCCCAATTTATATTGAATTCAAATTTCACCATCTGCCGTGGTGGCATTTGAGCCCATGTCCCCAGATCATTACCCTTAAACTCTGGATTACTGAGTTAGTGTTGGTGACTTCAGACAGTTCCACCATACTTACCTGGTAATAATCAGGAATTGTTAGACAGAAAAATCCTACTGTAATTCTATTAACTGATCTCAGCATTCACACTAATCACAGCATTGGAATGATCCCACCCTGCCCCTCCCCTCAATTTTCTGTCTTGTGCAACCTACCGGCACAATTCTTGTGTCCTGACTGATGTTGTAACGATAATAATGTAGATTATATGTTTGTTAGCCAGAGCCTGAAGAACTAGATGGAACACCAGTTGAGGAAGAATTTGATGGTGCCCCATTAGAAGATGTAGATGGAGTTCCAATTGATCTAGGCACTGTTCTTGAAGATCTTGATGGTATTCCTATGAAGGTGCTAGATGATGATCTTGATGGTATTCCCAGTAAGTGGTTTTGATCCTCGTGCTGCTTAATTCAGAGTGAAACAGTTGATAGAATACAATTGAGTTACCTTGGCTGTACTTCATATATCCCATATTTGTGTAAATTGCTTTGAGATGGGAGGAGATGAGGGCCCACAACTTCATTGAACTTCTAAAGTAGCAACAGATGGATTTTGCTTGTCATTCCACAATCTTGGCCAGACCATTGTGAAGAATTACCAACTAGACATGACCTCCATGGAATCATCGAAACTTGCACACAAAAGGATGCCATTTGGCCCATCATCCCATCATGCCTGTGCTGGCTCATGCTTAGTCATATGTTATTGCTTTTTGATGGTAACCCCTCATTGAGTACCTTTCCAACATCCCTTCAAAATTATTAAATTGAATCCGCTTCCACACACTCTTCAGGTAGAGCATTCTAGGTTCTGCAAACCCTCTGAATACTCCCAATCTCCTTTCTAGATACTTTGCCAATAATTTTAAATGTGTGACCTGTTTATTGACCCACTTGTTTGAACAGAGGGAAGCTATTCCCACTATCAAAATATCATCATCTTGAAATCCTGTATTAGGTCATAGAACATACCTTTTCTGCAAGGAAAGCAGTCCTAACTATTTCAGCCTCTCCTCAGACCTGAAGTCCCTTCTCTATGGTAACCTCTTGATAAACCATCTCTGTACCCTTTCTAAGGCTTTTACATCTTTCCTGAACTGCGATGCCCAGAATTTCCTAGTACTGTAGCCTTAACAATGACTTATAAAATTCCAGCATGGATTATTGCTTTTATATTCTGTTTGCAAACCCAAGTAGCCCATATGTTTTTAACCACCTTATCAACTCATCCCTGTAACCTTTTAAAGATGTGTACATGGACACCAAGGTGTCTCTATTCGTCTGCACTTATCAAGACCATGCCATTTATAGTATACTGTCTCTCCGTTTTTTGTCCTCCCAGAGCGCATCGCTTCATACTTCTCTGGAATGAACTCCATCTGCCGTGCTTTGCCTATTTCATCATATTGTCAGTCATCTTGAGGTCTACTACCTTGTAAAGTTTCAAATCAGAGAAAAAGGGCGCTCAAGGAGTTCATGTGGCCAATTGAGTGCATCAGCTGTTTCGGCGAGCAATTAATTTGGTTCCAATCCTCCGCTCTTTCTCCATATCCCTACAAGTTTTCTCCAAATATCTGATGGCTACTATTGAATTTGTTTAGAAAAGATTGTTTATAAAACTTGGATGTACGTAATACTGGACCCATAACTGACCTTGAGGAATACCATTGTAGATCACCTCCCAAACAGATAATCATCCATGAATTCACCCACCATCATCTTTCTTGTCACTGAGCCAATCTGGCATCTATATCGCCACTTTCCCCATAAACATCATCGTAAGCCTTTAATGAGGGTAGGGGAAAGAATTCTGCAGGCCATATGTCCTACAGTTAAACTAATTTCATTAAAATATACATCTCTTTTTTGTTAATAAACAATTTTATTGAGGTAGTTTTTGGCTTTATAAACAGTTACAGACATCATCAGAAAAAAGCAAAAAAAGGCAAAAATGTGCAAACATCCATGTACTTTCAATACTTCAATCATAATATATTGCACAAGCCCGCTCCTCTCCCACCGGTACTACCCGCCATATTTTCCCTCCTACTCTACTCCACCCCCACCCCCCCCTGCTGACGCTCACTCTCCCGCAAAGAAGTCAATAAATGGTTGCCACCTCCGGGCGAACCCCTGCACAGATCCCCTCAAGGCGAACTTAATTTTCTCCATACCCAGGAAACTCGACATGTCCGCAAGCCACAACTCCGTCTTCGGGGGCTTTGAGTCCCTCCACGCCAATAGTATTCGTCGCCGGGCTATCAGGGAAGCAAAGGCCAAAACATCGGCCTCTTTCTCCCCCTGGACCCCCAGGTCCTCCGAAACCCCAAAAATTGCCACCCCTGGACTCATCACCACCCTTGTTTTTAGTACTCGGGACATGACCCCCGCAAATCCCTCCCAGTACCCCCTCAGCTTAGGGCATGCCCACAACATGTGCACGTGGTTCGCTGGTCCTCCCGCGCACCTCGCGCATTTGTCCTCTATCCCGAAGAATTTGCTCATCCGAGCCACCGTCATATGGGCCCGGTGAACGACCTTAAATTGAATCAGCCCGTGCCTAGCACATGTCGCGGTCGAATTTACCCTACTCAGGGCCTCTGCCCACAGCCCATCCTCCATTTCCCCGCCTAGCTCCTCCTCCCATTTAAGTTTCAGTTCCTCTGTCTGGGATCCTTCCTCACTCATGAGCACCTTATATATATCCGAGACTCTACCCTCCCCTTCTTCCCTCCTAGAGACTATTCTGTCGAGGATCCCCATTGGCGGGAGGCATGGGAAAGATGGGACCTGTCTACGAACAAAGTCCCGCAACTGTAGGTATCTAAAATCATTTCCCCATACCAACCCAAATTTCTCCTCCAAGCTCCTCAGATTCGCAAAGCTCCCTTCCAGGAACATATCACCCACCCTTCCCGTCCCCGCCCGCCGCCATACTCTGAACCCCCCATCCATACTGCCGGGGGCAAACCGATGGTTGTCGCAGATTGGCGCCCAGACGCCCCCAACTCCCCCACGTGCCTCCTCCACTGGCCCCATAATCCGCAGGGTCGCCACCACTACCGGGCTGATGGTGTACTTGGCCGGCGGCAGCGGTAGAGGAGCCGTGACCAGGGCTGCCAAGCTGGAGCCCCTGCACGAAGCCGCCTCCACCCGCTCCCAAATAGACCCCGTACCCACCATCCACTTCCTTATCATAGCGATGTTGGCCGCCCAGTAATAATTGATCAGACTCGGCAAAGCCAGCCCTCCCTCGCTGCGGTTCCTCTCCAACATCGTCTTCTTCACCCGTGGGGATTTTCCCGCCCAGACAAAGCTCATGATCAGCCCATTAACTCTTTTGAAGAAGGACTGTGGGATAAAGATCGGGAGGCACTGAAAAATAAACAAAAATCGAGGGAGGATTGTCATCTTTACAATCTGCACCCTCCCTGCCAGCGACAGTGGGAGTGCATCCCATCTCCGAAACTCTCTCTTCATTTGCTCCACCACCCTGGCCAAATTTAACTTATGCAGCCTGCCCCAGTCTCGTGCCACCTGGATTCCCAAATACCGGAAATTTTCCTCAACCAGCCTAAACGGTAGCCCTCTCAATCTGTTCTCCTGGCCCCTTGTCTGGACCACAAACATTTCACTCTTGACCATATTTAATTTCTATCCTGAGAACTGGCCGAACTTCCTCAGCATTCCCAGTATAGTTCCCGTCCCGGCCACCTGGATCCGACACATACAGGAGCAGGTCGTCTCACCACCCCCGCCCCTCACCACCCCTTCCAACCCTCTGCGGCTCTCAGCGCAATCGCCAGCGGCTCTATGGCCAGCGCAAACAGCAGCGGGGAGAGCGGGCAGCCCTGTCTGGTCCCTCAGTACAACCTAAAATACTCCGACACTTCTCTGTTGGTCCTGACGCTGGCCCTCAGGGCCTGATATAATAATTTGATCCAGTCCACCAATCCCTCCCCGAACCCAAACCGTCCGAGCACCTCCCATAGATAGTCCCACTCCACCCGGTCAAAGGCCTTCTCAGCGTCCATTGCCACCACTACCTCCACCTCCCTACTCACTGGGGGCATCATTATCACATTAAGTAATCTTCTCAGGTTGGCCGCCAGCTGCCTACCTTTCACAAACCCCGTTTGATCCTCCCTAATCACCTCCAGTACACAGTCCTCCATTCTACCCGCCAGTACCTTTGCCAGGAGCTTGGCGTCTACATTACATTAATCAGGGAGATTGGCCAGTAGGACCCGCACGCCTCCGGGTCTTTACCCCGCTTCAATATCAGTGATATGGTGGCTTGTGACATTGTCGGCGGCAGGGTCCCTCTGTCCCTTGCCTCATTGAAAAACCCTCGCCAAGACCGGGCCCACCAGCTCAGAGAACTTCCTATAAAACTCTCCTGGGTATCCATCCGGACCCGGGGACTTCCCTGACTGCAAGGCCTTAAGGCCCCCCAATACCTCCTCAACTCTAATTGGGGCCCCCAGCTCTTCCACTTCCCCCCCCCCCCCCCCCCCCCCCCCAAACCTACTGTTGGGCATGTTAACCCGTCCAGAAACCTTTTCATCCCCTCCGGTTCTTCCGGCGGCTCCGAAGTATACAGCTTACGATAGAAGTCCCGGAAAACCTTATTCAATTCTGCCGGGTCCTCCACTTTGCCCCCCCTCCCCCCGTCTCTTACTCTACCTTATTCCCTGGCCGCCTCCCTCCTCCTGAGTTGCTGCGCTAACAGTCTGCTAGCCTTTTCCCCATGCTCGTACACCACTCCCCTGCTCGTGGATAGAGCCCCCAGTTCCGCCTATAGTCTCTGCCTCCCTGAGTAAAACCTCCCCCTAAAATATACATCTCTGTCAACATTTCTGTAGGTTGAGGTTTTGGAGTAGGTTCCTAATCTTGGTTGAGTTTTGAGAGGCATGGCATTTTGCAGCTTGTATTTTCATGGCTGCGTGCTAACATAAATTCTTTCACAGATATTAAGTGGGCTATTTTTCCTTGCATTTGGAAGAATGATTGAGAAACACCTTAATTTCCTTAATCAAATTCTGATCAATTTGTGATTTACGAAATTTTCAATTCCTCCAATGAAATCCTTAAATTAACTCTTACTTTCACTCTTTCTCTTTTCCTTCCCCCCCTCCTCACTTTCTCAGTTGATGGCCTTGAAGACCCCAAGAAGTTTCAGTCCGTTTTTAAAGTTGCTCCATCGAAATGGGAAGCTGTAGATGAATCAGCGTTAGAATCACAGGGTAAGTGCAAACAAGCCATTGTACACCTCTCCGTGCACATGTTAGATTGCATTAAACCATATAAAAACCCATTATTTTACGATAAGTCTTTTAAATTCTGTAATTCAAAGCAAGTGCAACAGATGTTCTGCTTATACTTTTGCCAAATGTTTTTGCAATATATTAACTTCTAGTATGTTAATGAAATTAGCCTACTGATAGTTATTGATTAATATAGCATACTTATCTTGCAGCTGTTACAACTTCAAAATGGGAACTTTTTGACCAGCCAACTGAATCTGAAGAGGATGAACAACCAGCGTATGTTGATATTCTGACTTGCTACCATGGACAATAGCAGTTTATTTTAGAAGTGATTAAATAATGAATGATGCATGAAAAAAGCATTAGTGGAACAAACTAGGCATTGCAGTATTGTACATTATTATATTTATGCTGCAGATAGTCCTGATTTTATTTAGCATGTACCACCAAACCAAAGGAAAAGTACATGGGACAGGATAAAATTGTTCCCCTTGGTGGAGAATTCTAGAACCAGGGGACATAAATGACAGGGTGTAGAGGGTACATGAGGGAAAACTTTTTTACTTAAGAGAGTAGTGAGAATCTGGAATTCCCTGCCTGCCTTGGTGATGGAGGCAGAGACCCGAAACTCTTTAAAAGGTACTTGGATCTGCACCTTGAGTGCTCTAAGCTATGGACTGGGTGCAGGAAGGTGGGATTGGAAAGGGCACCTGGATGTCCTCGGGCTGACATGGACAAGATAGGCCAAATGGCGGCCTCCTGTGCTGTAGATGATACTTTAATACTCACAATTACGTTTTTTGAACTATGTAAACATCATTTATGACTACTAGTGAGACATGAAGATCTGCTTGCTATCTCAACATGGTGTTGTACAACCTTAATAAAAAAATATGCAATGGATTTACAGCAATAATCAAATGACAAATGTTTAAATCACTTTCTACAAGTCAGTCAATCAAAATTGATTTACTTCAATACCAGTTGTATAAGTAACCGGAATCTGTGAATAAGTGGTTTCTAGTGGCCTTGTAAATTGTGATGACTTGAGATTTATTTGAACTACTATTAGAATGGGTTTGCATTGTTTGTAATTACAGAGACAGTACATTAAAAGAAAGCGACGATGAAGATGATGATGATATCGGTGATCAAATGTCCAGGTCAGAGGAGCTGCTTTATTTTTGTAACCCAGTTAAAGAAGAAATGATGGAATCCAAGCCCATTCTTAAATATTCAGAAATGTCTGAAGAAAAGCGAGCAAAGCTTCGAGAAATAGAGGTACAAATATTCTCTGTTTTTACAATCTGCTTTTTGACAAAATCACTTTGGGTTGCTTTGGTAAACATGAAAATATATATTTTTTTTAGCTTAAGGTAATGAAGTTCCAGGATGAGTTAGAATCTGGGAAAAGGCCTAAAAAGGCAGGTCAGTCCATGCAAGATCAAGTGGAACATTATAGGGACAAGCTACTTCAAAGGGTGAGTGCAGCATCTTCTCATTAACTTGCGGTAAATACGTTCTGTTCCTTACTGCTTGATTGAATTTGATCTGTCTTGCGCACAAGACTTATTAAACTAATGAGTGTAATTATAATTGTAAATCGTGATGTATTCAGTTTGCTGATATCCTAGCATCTGTAAGGATCATTTATTTATCTTTTAATATCTGTAAAATATTTGAAATGCACAAGCTAGCTCTTCCACGTAGTGAAAATATCTGTCCAGTAGCCCATAAAACAGCTTGATGACAGCGTTGGTCTGCTGTGGTTTTGCATTCAACAAACTCGTTGGCACAGAATTATGAAATTTTGTGTGCCAGACTGCATGATTTGACATTGCTGCTTCCCTTTGCCCATCCACCAACTACCCCTCCCCGACCCCCAGCAGTATGTGAAATTCCCAATCTCGGCCATGGTTTAGGGGGGTGGAGAGAGAGAGAGAGAGGGCGGTGCACACAATTCCCCTAACTCTAACAGTCCAACTACAGAATAGCATTGGTGGAAACAGTTTGCATGATTGTACACTCCAACATGCCACTCTGATCCTGCCTTTTTAACCCCCCCCCCCCCCCCCCCCCCCCCCAATATCGCTTGATGCCTTTACCCCAAGAGCTCTATCCAATTCCTTCTTGAAATTATGCACTGTTTTCGCCTCAACTACTTTCTGTGGTAGTGAATTCCACAGATTCATCATTCTCTGGGTGAAGAAATTACTCCTTACCTCAGTCCTAAAAGGTTTACCCCTATAACCCCTAGTTCTGGACTCTCCCGCTATCAGGAACATTTTTTCTGAATCTACCCTGTCTAATCCTGGAAGAATTTTGTAAGTTTCTATGAGATCCCCCCCCTCCCCCTCACTCTTCTAAACTCCAATGAATATAGTCCTAACCAATTTAATCTCTCCTCATGACAGTTCCACTATCCCAGGAATCAGCCTGGTAAACCTTTGCTGCACTCCCTCTGTAGCAAGAACATCCTTCCTCAGATAAGGGCACCAAAATTGCACATGATACTCCAGGTGTGGCCTCATCAAATGCTGTATACCAGTGTTCTTCAAACTTTTTTTACGGGGACCCATTTTTACCAACCGGCCAACCTTTGGGACCCAACCCAGCTGACCTTCGCGACCCACCATTTTCTCTTGCCTTGTTTGCTGCTGACAAAAATGGAGGAAATTGTTTTGGGTCCCTTTGGCCCTCATACACGCTCCTCCAATGGAACCTGTTGGATGAAGGTGAAGCCTTCTGGTGTTGGAAAGTATGGAGACTCATCTGCCCAAAGTTCTGAATTTTTTTCCTGTAAAATTTTATCAAATAACATCCCCCCCCCCCCCCCCGAACTTGTAAAAAAAGAACATAAATAAAATGAGTAAAATATGAATAAAACCCCCTGAAAGTGTAAAAAAAAGAATAAAATAATTGAACAAAATGAAAATTAAATGAATAAAATAAATGAATAAAACCCACGACAGAACTTGTAAAACAAAAAGCTGCAACTATTGTTTAAAAAATAGTGGCCGCACTGCGCATGCGTGCCTGATTATCGGCGTGCATGCGCAAATGTGGCTGAATTTTTAAAATATGTTCGCGGAATGCGCATGCATGAGCGATCATTGTGTGCGCGCACACAATGCAGCCGAATTTGTTTTTCAAAAACATGTTCACGGCCGCTTGCAGTCGGCGTTATGAAAAGCCGGCTGCTGCGCGAGGATTTGCGCAATCGGGAGCGCCGCGGACAACGGCTCCGCGACCCACCCGCAGGTCGGCCCCCGACTTTGAAGAACACTGCTCTATACAACTGCAGTAAAACATTTCTATTCCTATATTCAAATCCTATCGCTATGAAGGCCAACCTACTATTTGCCACCTTTAATGCTTGCTGTACCTGCACACTTCATGGTGAATGTATCTCATTCGATTTGCAATTATTCATGTCTGAGAATTGATAGCCAATGTCAGCAGCTGATTCTATCATGAGGATATCACAACCAACCTACGCCATTTCTTCACCCAAAGTCATAAAGGACCGGGGGTTCGAAACCAGGAGAACAGTGTAAACTTTATTGTTGATGGTGCAGAAGCTGTTAGAAACAGAATAATGTGGGAGAAAGTTACCAACCAATTGGCAAGCATGTGCTAATAAAGTAGAGTCAGAAAATTGTTTGACTAACTTGATTTTAGTTTTTTTTACGAAGATCACCAGTCTGGTGAGGGCAGTTCAGTAGTTGAGTTTGTGAACTTTCAAAAAGATTTGTGATAAAGTATAACATATTAGACATGTTTGCAAATTAGAAGTCCATAGGATAAATGGGACAGTAGCAGCTGAGTACAAGATTGGCGGAGAAATGAATTACAGGCTTATGGTGAATGCCTGTGGAAAGTGGCATGTGCACAATTTTTTTGAAGGTGGCAGGACAAGTTGGCAGTGCATTTAATGAAGTGTATGGATTGAGACATGGATTACAGAAGCCAGAAAGTTAGGGTGAGCCTATATAAAACATTAGCTTGAATATTCTGGTATTATGCTTTAGGAAGGGCCTGAAAGCTTTGGATTGGGTACAGGAGAGTTTTACTGGAAATGGTTCAAGAGATTACAGTTATGTGGATGCTTAGAGCAGAAAAAGCAAGGGGGTGGATGTAATCTTGGATTCATGTCGCATTACATCCACCCCCCACCATCTGGCCTGGACTTGCAAAATCCCACCAACTGTTCTGGCTTGAGACAATTCACACCTCTTTAACCTGTGATTATCCCTCTCCCTGGATCTGTAATGATTTGATTACCTGCAAATTCTCGCATTCCAAGCATTGTCCAGCATCTCTGACTTTGTCTATATAAATGTTTCTGGAACATACCTCGCCATTCACCTGAGGAAGGAGCTGCGCTTCGAAAGCTCGTGTTTGAAACAAATCTGTTGGACTTTAACCTGGTGTTGTAAGACTTCTTACAGTGCTCACACCAGTCCAACGCCGGCATCTCCACATCATGGCTACCATTTTTCTATATGGTTCAGTTGGTGGCTGGATAAACTTGCTGAACAATTGGGGAAATCCATACTTGCCTAGGGATCTTGTTTAAACTTTTAAATGAGCTGTTTGCTTTTTAATATCTTAACTAAGCTGCACATTTGCAGCCAGACATGGTTTGGTATAATCCTTTCCTTGGCTTGAAATATGTTTTGACCATTTGTTTTGTATTTCTGGGTGATTATTTAATTATTACCACTTGAACTTCAGATGTATTTTATCTTGCATTCAGGAGAAGGAGAAAGAAATGGAAAGAGAAAGGGAGCGTGACAAAAAGGACAAAGAGAAAGATGTGATTAAATCAGAGTACCGTATAAAAGATAGGAAAGAAAAAGAGAGTTCCTCGTCTCCTTCAAGCAAAGAGAGGTATTGTTTTAGTGTCAAACTCTCATTTTCACGCATGTTAAATTATGCTTGTACTGCATGCACCCCATTCTAAATTGTTTTTCCTTTGCCCTTGGAATGAGAAAGGTTTAGATAAGCCCGTGTTTACTGTTCATCCTCCAGTCTGCGATATGTGTTGATGGGCCACTGCTGTGAACTTTAGTTATGGGAGTTTTATGAAATAAGATATGAACTGTAATTATAGAGCATGATTTTAATGAGATTGTGACATATTCTTGCACCGAATGGAGTCAGCCAAAATCCGGTTGGCTTTGCAAGTCGTGTAATTATTGTTTCATGTTACTAGCCACAAAGTATAATCTTCAAACAATAAATAAAACTAACTTTTAAAATTTATATAAACTTCACAGCTCCAATACGGCAAAAGGGATTTAATTATTTGGAGTTAAAGCAGTAATCAGTGCTTCTGAGAGGTTCGTCAAAATATTGATGTGATCGAAATATGAAGTAGAGGGTGTTTGTTTTCTCCTCTCCCAAGTGTTATTCCGGAGCAGGAAAAAAGGAGGTGTTTTTGGTGGTGGAGGAGGTGGGGAGGAGTTAGTAATATATTTAGGAAATTATATAGTACTGTTTATATGTGGAGACTGACAAATGGAAGAGCATAGTATATTATTGCAGGGCAGGGTACACTCGAGGAATGTTGACATCTTCTTGGAGACTCCCTGCCCTAACTTTAGGAAGGCTGTCAGTAGCCCAGAGGAAAATAATGGCATCATTACAGGGATGAAACCTAATTCGTATATGATGGCAAAAATAATTAGCCAAAAGTCAACAAATGCAGATAATTCATAAATCTTATCGGCACAAGAACCAGGAGCAGGAATAGACCATAGGCAAATCTAGCCTGCTCTACCATTCGATGTGATCAGGGTGAATTTTGGACTTCAATTCCACTTTCCCACCTCATCCCATATTTCTTGATTCCTGACAGACCAAAATCTGTTGGTCTAATCCTTAAATATATTCAATAGAGCATCCATAACCCTCTGGGGTAGAGAACTCAAGATTGACGACTTCTTGAGTGAATAAATTTCTCCTCAACTTAATCCAAAACGATTGACCTCTTATCCTGGGACCACAGCCCATGTTTTCGGTTCCCCAACCATCAGAGACTATCTCATAGCACCTTCAGAATTTTGTATGTTTCAATGAAATCAACTCGTTCTTCTAAACTCCAGAGAATATAGGCACCATTTACTCAGCCTCTCATCATAGGACACCTCCTCATCATAGGACACCTCCTCCCAGGGACCAATATAGTGAGCCTTCGCTGTACCGCCTCCAATACAAGTATATTCTTCCTTAAATATGGTCACTGCGCACAGTATTCCACATGTGGTCTCAGCAAATTATTGCACGTTTTCTTAATTTCTGAGCTCCAATCCCCTTGCAGGAAGTGATCCTTGTACAAGTACATCCAGATCTCTTTGAACATCAACATTTACAACTTTCACACCTTTAATCTTTGTGTAGAAGATTTTAGTTTAGACGGGCAGCATGGTCGGCACGTGCTTGGAGGGCCGAAGGGCCTGTTTATGTGCTGTACTTTTTTTCTTTGTTCTTTGGTTTCCCAATCATCCTCCTGTGGATTCTTCATGTTCAAGAAGCCATATTTGAATATCTATAACGCTGTCTTTTAGGTTATGGGTTTCCCCATTCATTGAGATGCAATGCTGATTATGGGCTGTATGGTTCATTAATTTGTCCATGCAGGTCACATCACTGCCCCTTCCAGTGAGCCAAACCTAGAGCTATTCAAAAGGCTGCTCACCTCTACCGTGTCTTTTTTTAAAAATATTTTTATTCAAGAATTTTTGTTTATAACAGACAAAATATTCAAACTATTCAATATCCCCGGCATAAATCCCACCCTGACAGCTGACGGTAACCAGCTCCTTAAAAAGGGTAATGAACGGCTGCCACCTTGAGTAACACCCATCCACCGATCCTCGTATGGCGTATTTGATCTTCTCCAGGTGCAGAAATTCCAGTAGGTCCCCTAACCAAGCCGAAGCAGTAGGCGGCATTAGACGAATACAGTTCAAAATCTCTGCTTGTCCAATCGGCACCTCCAGCTCCTGTACCATTCCATCTCTGGGAATGTCAACCCATCCAAAAATTGTAACGTTGTTGAACCCTTCTCTGGAGGCTCAGACTTGCATAGCCCACGGTAAAAGGTCTCAAACACCTCATTGTCGTTCTCCAGGGCAGAAACTAACCCACCATACGATTCCCTAATCTGTACCATCTCCCAGGAGGCAGCCTGCCGCTTCAACTGGTGAGCCAACAACCGGCTTGCTCTCTCCCCATACTCATAAAATGTCCCGCCCTTCGAGCGACTAAGTTGACTCGCCGCCTTTCCCATTGACAGCAACTCTAAGTCCATCCGTCATTTATTTCTCTCTGCCAATAACTCCAGTGTTGGCAATCCACCGCAAGGATGGAATCCACCAGCCTTTGTCTCTCCACCCTTCCAAATTCATCCCTATGTGCCTTATAAGAAATTATCTCCCTAATAACTGCCTTCAATGCTTCCCAGACCATGGAGGATTTCTTATTGAAATCCACATACTCTCCAATGACTGAGGATATCCACTCCCAAAACCCTTCTCAGCGAGCAACGGCGTGTCCAATCACCTTCCACAGGGGTTGCGGAGAGCAGCCTGGCTCCAACAGCAGATCCATATAATGGGGGGCACGATCTGATAATACGATCGCCCACGTGGACCAAAACTACCAGCATGCCTTCTAACACCCTGCTAACTATTACATATCTCCTGGACGGCGGGCGGGAGGCAGCTGCACAACGGAGGGCTCCCGTTTGGGAACAGCATTGTCGGAGCTTTAAGCCCGTTCCCAGGCTCCATGGACGCAGAAAAAGCAGGCAGAAGGCACGTAGAAGCCACATAGGAGGCACAGCAGAAGAGGATGTCCAGGATCAGCAAGATGACGACCGTTAAAAAGGCAGCTGAGGGTCCATCGGGGAGTGGTCACCATGGAGTCATCTAGGAAAATAGAGGCTGGAGCACCAGGGAAAGCCGCATTGCCTACGGCTGAAGAAATAACCAAGGTGATGGCTGCAGAATTCGAAAGGCAGTTTATAAAACACTTGGAGGAGATGAGGGAGGTTTTGAGTGTGCTGGTGGAGGAGCAGATTTCCCCGGTGACGGTGGCGGGTGCAGTGGCGGAGGTGCGGGCGCAAGGTGAGGCGCTGAAGGAAGTGGAGGAGACGGTGTTGCAGCACCGCGATCAACTTACCTCGATGGGGAAGGAGATGCGAAAGGTGATGGAGATTAACAAGGATCTGCGAGGGAAAATGGAAGACCTGGAAAACGGATCCAGGCGACAGAATTTGAGGATTGTGGGGCTGCCCGAAGGAGTTGAAGGGCCGAGGCCGACTGAGTGTTTTGCCGCTATGCTGGCGAAACTATTGGGGGAGGGGGAGGATCCCTCCCGATATGAACTGGATCGGGCTCATCGGTCGTAGAGGCCTGTACCAAAGGAGAGTGAGCTGCCAAGGATAGTGTGAAGGAGAAGGTCCTGTGCTGGGCCAAGCAGAAGCGGGTGGTGCAGTGGGCTGGAGCTGGTATACGTGTATACCAGGACTTTACGGTGGAGTTGGCGAGGAGGCGGGTGGCGTTCAACCGGGTGAAGAGGGCACTGTACATTAGCAAGGTGCAGAGTGGCATTGTATATCCAGCGAAGCTGAGGGTGACTTATAAGCTCAAGGACTTTTATTTTGGAACAGCGGAAGCAGCAGAGGAGTTTCGAAGGCAGAAGGACTGTGGCAGAACTGAAATTGAGAAATGGCCATGTGCCGATGTAACCTCATGACTGTATTTTCTCTTTTTTTGTTTGTTTGTTTCACTGTGTGCGGGTGCACGGGCTAAAGGAGCCGGTGTTGTATATACTTGGACAAGGGAAGTGGGGGGTACTTGCACTCAAAGTGAGGGCTCTTTGGGGTGTAGGTGGATATGCGGGGTGTGTGTGCTGAAAGGGGATTTCTGGGCTTTCCTGGGGCCAGGCAAGGGGAAAGGGACCCGGGCGGGACCTCCGTGCTGGACGTTTTAACCGGTTGGCAGAACAGGGTCCGAGTGGTCTAGCCGGGGTGGAAAGTTGGGGGGAAGGAACCGAGGTTGGGGGGAGGAGTTTTATATGAGACGGGGGGGGGGGGGGGGGGGGGGGCTCTATGGTGCCCATGGGTGGTCCCGGACTCCTTTTTTCTTTTTTTCCCTTTGTTTTTTGTTTTCACCGTGGGAGGGTTTGCTTTAATGGATGCATATCTTGACAGGTGGGTCGTTGTTTGGGGTTGTGGGAGGATGGCATCGTCGTTATTGTTAAGGGGATTGATTTTGTATTTGTTACCGTTTACTGTTTGTGGGTGGGGTGTAAATTTTGGAGGAAAATGGAGAATAAAAACATTTATTAAAAAAACTATTACATTTCTCCCTCCTGTGTCCGCCATGATGATAACAGCAGAAAAAAACACCCTCTTGTTAAACAGCGCAGTCTCCTGTGTTCTTGCATCAAAACTAGAGTGAAACACTTGCCCTTCCTGCAGCCGTATTTGATCCCTCGTTCTCAAAGGAATTACCTGTAGAAAGACCACATCAGCCATCAAACTTTTCAGATGGGGCAAATACCTTGGACTTTTTAATTGGCTCATTTAAACCCCTCATATTCTATGTAACCAACTGGATTGGGGGGGGGGGAACACCTTGATCATAAAACCTAAGCTTGTTACCTTGAGAAACAAAATAACTCCTCCCAAAAGGTAACCAGCTGTAGCCATCTCCCCCATGCCACTCCTTTTAACCAGCAAAACTGCTTGCATGGTGAGCCCTACCTAGGGTAAAATTAGTCTTTCACACTGGATCAGTAAAACAGCCCTCAAATCCACACCCAACTTTAATACCAACATTATAGGAAGAAAACAGCCACACCCAAATCCTCTCCCTCAGAGTTCCGGAGTTCAAACAATGCAGCAAACAACCCCAAATTTACCCAGATACAGCCTCCACCAACAAGCCCCATAACAACGTGCCCTCGCCCCACCTTTTACAACCATTCCCCACACACATTCAAATGAAGAACTCAAGAATGACCAAACAAAAAAGATCATAGTCCTCAAACCCTTAGTTTCACCCCAATCCGTGTTTCTTAACAAAGTAATTTGCTTTCTCCAGCCCGTCGAATATAATAGTCTCTGTCACTGAAGGTAACCCGAAGACGAGGAGGGTATACAATCCCAAATGCATGTTGCTCTTGGAGAGAGCCATCATAGAATTTACAGTGCTGAAGGAGGCCATTCAGTCCATCGGGTCTGCACCGGCCCTTGGAAAAAGCACCCTATCCAAGCCCACACATCCACCCTATCCCTGTAACCCAGTAACTCCACTTAACCTTTTTGGACACTAAAGGCAATTTAGCATGGCCAATCCACCTAACCTGCACATCTTCGGACTGTGGGAGAAAACCGGAGCACTCAGAGGAAACCCACGCACACACAGAGAGAACGTGCAGACTCTGCACAGACGGTGACCCAAGCCGGGAATCGAACCTTGGACCGTGGAGCTCTGAAGCAACTGTGCTAACCACTATGCTACAGTGCTGCCCTACCTTCTTGACCTAGGTAAACTAAGCACGCTATCTTGCCAACTCTGCCCTGACATCTTGGTATATTCTGATGGGATGGTCCTCCCACCTGCACACTCTATTGTCCTTTGCGTATCTCAGGACCCGCTCCTTATGCACTGTTAATTCTATGTAATTATCCAGGTACCTATAGAACCGGACAATAAACGGCCGTAGTGGCTCCCCCGATCTGGTCCAACTTGGGAGGGGTCAAGAAGACACCCTCCCACACCAACTTCTGAAACATCTTAAAAACGTAATTGGTGGTGCTTGTATCATTCTGGCCTTCCGCAGCCCAACGATTCTTAAATTTTGTCACCTGGAGTGATTTCCCAGATCATCGACTTTGGCCTTTAACGCCTTGAGCTCCTCTGCTGAAAGCGCCATCTCTGCCTCCAAAGAGACAATCCGATCACGGTGTTCATTGAGCGCCTCCTCCACCTTGTCGCTGTTTCCTAAATTCATCTGACGAGGAATTCACCAACTTATTGGACGTCCGCTGAGGGGCAAGGACACCACAGAGACCTTCGCCGCTTTCTCCCCTTCTGAGGCTCGAGAGACTTCTGAATCGGATGACGATCCCTTGCCTGTCACGTACCCCTCAGGCATCACTCGCCAGAGGGGGTCTGACCACACCAATTTCTTCCCAAAGGTCACCTGTTAATCAGACAGAAAGGGCCAGAAAACAAAATCCCCCAGGCAGGAGCCACCTCATGTGTGACTGCTCACCTCTTAGCCACCACTGGAAGTCCCACCACCACCTCCTTGAGGGCAATTACAAATAGTCAATAAATGCTGGCCTAGCCAGTAATGCCTGCCCTGTGAACTAAAAAATATATCCATGTTCCGCACTTCGCCCAACTGGGAGGAGGTCACTGGATGTTAAGGAAGGTCTTAAAAATGGTAGCTTCCTTGTGTATGGAAGATTACCTTCTAGTTGATTATTTAATTAATGGAAAAGAATTGTGTTGAATAAATTGCTATTCAGTACAGCTAAACTAAGCTATAGTATCATATACTCCAAATACATATTTGATATTCCGGATTTGACTATTTATAATAGTGGATTATACATGTTTCACAGAAGTGGTGGAATTTTCCTCATTATTTACAATGGTGCATTATATTTGACAAACGCCTGCTCAGATGAACCACATTTGAAGTAGTAGTCGTAATATTACGCAACTTATTTGTGTTATCTACATGTCGGGTTGCTGCTAGTGGACTAGAAAGTATGAAATGTTGAAGCTTGGGCAACTGATTCCAGTTCTGATTGTGTAATATGATATTTTGATAGAAAAAGGAAACACAGTGCATCTGTCAGTCCAATTCGTATTGCCAGGCGTGTAAAGTCACCTTCACCGCGTTCAGAATGGTCAGAAAGATCACGTACCAAAGACAGTCCCCACACCAGGTCGGCACATAAAGACACACCTAGAGAAACAAATAAGAAGTCCAAAAGGTATGTCATTTGTGGGAGCTGTTGTTATGTAGTGCTTCGTATTTTCTCTGTTTATATTTATTAAAGTGCTAAATGTTGAAACTAGAGATGCATTCTTTTTTCCCCCTACCTTTTTTTATAATGCTTCGATATCACAGATAAAGACTACTCCTCTCCTGTTATTTGCTGAGTCAGGTGGCAGTGCTTTTTATAAACCGATAGATGGTCATCAATTTAATTTCCACGTTGGTTTTTAAAAATCTTGGGACCTCATTTATCAGCTCAGCTATTATTAAATAACTAAACGGAAACAATCATGGAACACACAGGTTTAAAAATCCAATGTAATATCAGAGTTTGTAAATGGGTTGTTCTATTGAGAACTTATTTTCTTTGCAATTATTTAACACCATACTGATGCACTTGTTCAGTGCTTTATCTGCTTCCCTCCTCCTAAAGATACTAACTCCTTACTGGACTTGGTTACATGGTACCTCACCTATGGTATCTCAGCCTTGTAGTAAGCCTTGATAGTGAATGTGAGCAGACTACTGCATTCTTAAACCATCACTCTGAGCCTGATCCTGTCTCTGCATGGGATAATGGAGGGGACGCGAGAGAATTGTATTCTCCCTGAGGCCAATTATAGCATCTATACTGATGCTGAAGCAGATATCATTCAAATACATATCCGGGATTGAACCTAGAACTTTCATGGTAATTCTATATGCACATGAAACAAATGTTACTGGCAGGTTAATAGGATGGTGAAAAAGGCATTTGGGAACTCACTTTTATTAATCGGGGCATAGAATACAAAAGCAGGGATGTCATGATGGAGCTGTATAGAACTTTGGTGAGGCCACAGCTGGAGTACTGTGTGCAATTCTGGTCGCCACATTATAGGAAGGATGTAATTGCACTGGAGGGGGTGCAGAGAAGATTTGGAGAAATAATTTTTTACCCACAGTGGTGACGGTCCGGAATGCACTATGTGGGAGGGCGGTAAAGGCAGGATGCCTCACATATTTTAAAAAGTACCTGGGTGAGAACTTGGCATGCCATAACACTCCAGGCTATGGGATTAGATGGGCAGGTCTGAGCCTTTCATGCATCGGTGCAAATTCAATGGGCCTCTTCTGCGCTGTATTATTCAGTGATTCTATTGGATTTGATCTTGGACTTAATCATAGAATCCCCCCCAGTGCAAAAGGAGACCGTTTGGCCCATTGAAACTGCGCCGATCCTCTGAAAGAATACCCTACCGAGGCCCAGTCCCTCGCCTATCCACATAATCCTGCACCCTCACCTAACATTTGAGCATTATGGGGCAATTTAGCATGGTCAGTCCACCTATCCTGCATATCTTTGGACTGTGGGAGGAATCAGGAACATCTGGAGGAAACACACAAAAACATGGGGAGAACATGCAAACTCTACATAGACATTTGGCTGAGGTCGGAATTGAATTCGGGTCCCTGGCACTGAGGCAGCAATGCTGACCACTGTGTTGCCCGTGTTCTCTAGTGCTGCCCGTGAGTGTTCTCTAGTGAACGTCACTTGAGCTTTCTACTTCAAATGTTTATATTCTTAAAGTATCCTGTCATTTGTGGTTTACTCATCTCTGATGTCCGTGTTTGTACACGTATTACAATAAAAAAAGAAAATCAATGTCCAAAATCTTGACTTTCAAAAGCCAGACATTTTATGTAGTAGAGCACTTCATGTTTAAGCCAATGTCTGCTTGGGAAATGCTAGCCCAGACTGGAGTAGGAGCAACCATGCTAAAAGGCTGGTATTTGACATGCTGTCATGCATTATCTTCTCTTGAGGGTATCTTCAACCATGACTGCCGACAAAGAAAACACTCAAGTCAATTTGAGCAACCGGACATATTTGAAATGGCGCACAGGTCCAGTTCCAGGATTGTCAATTAGTTCCAAGGTCGTCAGTTAGTTTCATGCACTGTACAGGTTGGACATCAAGAATTCCGGAAAATCGGGGTCCAGAGGATGCTGGATTTTGGCCACAATACCTGTAATAGTTTTCAACTTGATGCATTGAAAACAATTCTGCTCCTCCATTACCCCCACCTTTCAAACCCCATCATTTTGACCAAACTTTTAGTCACATCCTCACATTTCTTCCTTTGTCTTGCATCAGTTGTTTTGTTATGGTTCTCTGCTGATCTTCTACGTTAAAGATGTAAATGCAAGTTATACAGGTAGTTACTGAAACTTTTTGTATGTCTCAAATTCATATGTAGAACACCTTATTTCTTAATCTTTGTCAATAACATGTTCTTAAAGGAAATTGAGTTTTCACTCAGTCCAATATGTTTTGAAAGATGGTGCTAACATTTTTAACAATTTTTTGTAGATCTCGTTCTGGCTCAAGGACGCCAAAAAGGTCCAAAAGATCTCGTTCTAGGACACCCAGAAAATCTTCCAAAAAATCTAGATCCCAGTCCAGATCTCCACATCGATCACACAAGAAATCCAAGAAGAGCAAACACTAGTGAACTGTCCATAACTTCTTTTCTGTCATCTTAGTTTTTGTCCTGTGCCTGAAACAAACTGTTGAGGAATATCATTCCCGGCTTTTTCTTTTGAATGCACATATGTTCATTATGAATATTCAACTCCAGTCAATCTGTGTGCTTTTTTGTATATGAAAAAATTGACTTCTATAGTGCTATGGCTTCATCATTCCCTGAACTCCCTGTTTGTAGATTGTGTAAAAATAAGCCCCCCTCCCTATGTTAGATTTCTCATGAGGACCCTTGTATGTCTCTTCCACCAGCAGTAGCAGTGTTGTATTTGCAGAGGTGTATGAGGAAGCCTGAAGCAGAAGTGTTATCCTTTTGTAATTTTTAACATTCAATGAGAGTTGAATAAAAATCAGTACAGAAAGTTACATAATTTCTTGTTTTATAATAAAGTAAATGCAATAATGTTTGAATAACGCAACTGTTATTTTAAAGTGCAACTTCCCTTGGCATTTCACCATGTAGCGAACATGTTCATGCAACAGCAGGACTCTTGGCCTGGAACAGACATCTTATTTTTGCATCTAGGCTGCATTTAAAACTGCATACAAACCTACAATCTTTCGTGGCTTAACGAGCATACTAAATATTATAAAGCTACGTCTTGGCCATAATAGGTGATCTATCTAAGCTGAGTATTCATTTGTGAAGTAGACCTCCAGAATTGTGTACAACAAAATGGCTGTTTATATGCTTCCTCTGTATTACAGAAGTCACCTATGATTAGGATGACCTGGTTAGGAGACTCGGGTATTTATTCAGGATTCCTGACAGCATCAGATCACAGGGAAGGAAGGGACTAGCAAAACGGTCTACTAGCATCCACAGTATGGGCACCATTCCAATAATCTGATGCCAATCCAAGATTGTGACCATTGCCAAGCCAGGGCAGTCACACACACACACGCAGTAACTACCCCATCGGCTTGCTCTTAATACCATAAGATCCTGGTAAGTCTGCTAAACTGGCGAGCACCATCTGTGGCATCAGAGCTAATGCATATTTACTCGTCTACCCAGTGGCAGAGTACTACCTGCTTAACTTGACTCGGGAGCAATCTCACAAACTTGGCGATCCACCTCTGGGAAGCCATGAAGATTATTTTTGGGACACAAGACCAATGCATCTAGAGTGGATTCTTGTGCTAACGCATATTGAACCCCCTGATGTCCACAGGGAAATCCTCCTAAGAACGCCACTGATTGACAGTTTAATGAAGCACTGACACAGGACCTCCAAAAGAAAACCCACGCACTGAAATCCCATAGTTCCTGCTGGAATGTACTTCATACCCTGCCTCTTGATGCACCTCGTGGTTCACTGCAGACATCACCAAGCTCAACTGACCTGAGTGATGTAGTCCCAGGCTTTCGCCTTCCATGGAAAATCTGGACAACCCTCAACCGCTTGAGGGCAAGCCAGAAAAGTGTGCCCGTTTGCTCCACAAGTGAGGCACAGCTCATTCTGACTGACCATCCAAGTCATGAACCCGAACCCGTTACTGAACTTCTGTTTTATTGTAACAAAGGTTCTTAACTTTGGCTACTTTAAAAAACTAGGCAATTTGTCGTTCCCATTTATAATTGGTTTTGCTTTTTAAAAATCGCCATATAAACCTTTGCAGCACTAGAGCTTTTCAATTTATTTAGATTAGCCCAATGTAAAATATGCAAATCTCTCTGACATTCATTTTTCTGCGAAGCGAGAATGAGATGGAAACTTCTGATGCTTCTGTGAATGTAACATTTTATGTCTAAATCTGTAAAAGCATTTTGCACAAAGCATTTGTAATTGAGACTGATAAGTGGGCAACCTACTCTGAAAACTATTATCTAAATGGATCCAGCTCAATACAACTGATATTTCTGGTGGCGATCCCATGTATTTAAAATTGCAACTTCAGTTTATACCTGCTGATGTTTTGTGTTTTTACTGTTCCAATACCACACACACCCCTTTCATAGCGCTGAAGAACAGAATCCTGGTGGCGTTACAAATAAGTAATGGGAAATGTGCGCTGGCATTAAATCTGCCGCAGCACAATCAGTTCTGTTGTTGTTTGGTCATTTGCCATTTAACCTATGCAATTAAGAGAAAAATCTGTGGTGACTGACCTCCAAATCTAAGTTTCCAAATATTTGTTTTTTTCGTTTGTTGCCTTGACTTTGAAAAGAAACTGGCCCTGTGCCTGGACTGCAAGATTCTGATTCTGTTTTAGCCGATGAACTAATATTCAGTTTGTATGCCAATACAAATGGCAGCTGTTTTGAAAGGTTTGTTTTGGTGTTGGGTTCAGATTTTTTAATTGCATTTGAATGCCTGCACATATGGCAGTGCAAGGTGGGTGAGATGTTCTGAGACTTTCCAATGCAAATGTTTTTATCTGCCACCAGGAGGCTTTGAATGTATTTTGAGATGATCTAACAACGGAAAAACATTTGGGCGTTGGTACTTCTCTCGCAAAGCTATGGTCAGCTATGTGGAAGTTTGGAGTTACCTCTATCCCACAGGAATAAACGGCAGACTGACTATTGGGCTTCTGCAAGGATCCGTACTTGGGGGGGGTCCCCAGCTATTCACAATCGATATCAATGATTTGGATGTACAGTCCAAATGTAATATTTTCAAGTTTGCTGATGACACCAAACTAGGCAGTAATGTGAATTGAGAAGGATGCAAAGAGACTTCAAGGGGATTTAGACCAGCTAAGTGAGTGGACAAGACTGACCGATGGAATGTAATGGGAAAAAATGTGAAGTTATCCTTTTTGGCAGAACAAAACAAATCTTAAATGATGAGAGATCAAGGAAGTGTTGACATCAAAGGGACCTAGGTGTCCTTGTTCATGAGTAACTGCCACCAAGCATGCAGGTGCAGCAAGCAATGAGGAAGGCAAATTATATGTTGACCTTTATTGCATGAGGATTTGAGTACAGGAGTAAAGATGTATAGCTGCAATTGTATGGTGCCTTGGTGAGATGGTACCTGGATATTGCATACAATTTGGGGTTCTTACCCAAGGAAAGATATACTTGCCATAGAGGGAGTGCAATAAAGGTTCATCAGATTGATTCCAGGGATGGCGAGATTGTCTTATGAAGAGAGATTGAGGATTCCTGCCCTGAATTCTGAGTTCAGAAAAATGGGCCATCGCACTGAAACACTCTGTTCTTACAGAGCTTTGGCGGGGAATCGCGATTCTGGGAACACAGTTTCGGAATAAGGGATAGGCCATTTGTGGCTGATATGACTAGGGTGGTAAATCTTTTGAATTCTCCACCCCGGAAGGCTGTGGACGTCGGCATCGAGAATGTTCAAGACCGAACTCGATGGATTTTCAGATAACACGGGATATGGGGATTGTACAGTAAAATGGTACAGAGTCCGAAGATCAGCCATGATCTTAATTAAACAGGCAGGAGAGAACAAATGACTTTCTATTTCCTGTGTTCCTACCATTCTGTTTCACTGGTGTAAATCTATACTTGTTTTTCTCCGTTAAGAATTAAATTATTTGACCGTAGAAAATGCATTCAGTCACCATTTTAGGGGCTGGTTTACCACACTGGGCTAAATAGCTGGCGTGTAATGCAGGACAAGGCAGCAGCACGGGTTCAATTCCCGTACCTGCCTCCCGAACAGGTGTCGGAATGTGGTGACTAGGGGCTTTTCACAGTAACGTCATTGAAGCCTACGTGTGACAAGCAATGATTATTATTATTTAAGTAAGATAATGTTGCTGTATCTTAAATGAGAAAAGACTGAGCTTTCCTTCTGACCCCAGCTTTCAAATGTGTAATTTGTGGGAATGCAATTTTTAAAAGCTATTAATTATAGAGAAATGTTTCCATTGCAGAATTTTTATCTCCTGTATGTCTGTCGTACTGTAAAAGTGGAGAGTGGTCCTCAAGTAGAGACCCAGTACTACTGTGATTTCAGTCCCAATTGGAAAGCCTATGCAAGTCTTCTTTGCCTCCAGCGGCTACTTAATCATATTCTGAAGTTTTCTTCCTTTTACTATTAAAGTATGCAGTCAGTAGTGATGGAGTACCTTTCACATGCTGTTATCCCATATTATTGTGAAAATGGCCGTGTGGGAGCTATTTCCTGGTTCCATTGTGTCAAAAGCATTGTTTGATGGTGCTCTACCCTACACTGTCCCATTTGTCCACACCTAAGTTAGATTATTTTGGAAAGGTGATTAGTGACTTGAGTTAAATTCCATTTGCTTCGGTAACCGTTGGCACTTAATGGTATGTATTAGCAAGTTATTTACAGGTACCTTGCTGAGTATGATTGCACAAATAAACTTGCAATTGAGGGCTTAAATATTTTTCAGAGGGGTTGATCGCTGAATTTGAAGATATGCAACATTATGGCATGTAAAGGATATCAGAACCGCTGATTTACAGAAGTAAGTCAAATTCTGCTTTTTATTTAAACCTTAAATGAGTTATGTTTTCAAATAGTTTGGCCTACAGCAGAGTATCTGCTTCCAAAGTCATTCCATCATGAAGATTGCCTACTTGTACATCTGTAACATCACCCACTTCAGCTAATCTGGTGAGACCCACATCTACAACAATTCTAGAACTCTCTCTTGACCAGTCTCCCATTTTGCTTCAGTTTGTACAATCCTCTGCTGTCTGTGTTTTGTCTTGCCCACCTATAACCCCTTTACATGATGATCCATACCTCCCACATGTTTTTAAAATCCTTCAAGTTCTGTGTTTGAATCACCTCTGTCTTGCTCCTCCTTAACTTCGACCTCCTTCTGCCCCACAACCATTTGAGAACTTTATGCACCTCTAATTCTAGCCTGTTTAGCTCCCACTCTCCACTGCACCGTTGGCAGCTGTTCTTCAACTGTCTTGGTATCAAGCTCTGGAATTCCCTCCTGAAACATCTCCAAGATCTCCATTCAGACCCAGTGACCAAACCTTTGGGAGGCTTTTTATTTGTTCATGGGATGTGGGTGTCGCTGCCTGGGTCAACATTTATTGCCCATCCCTGCGGGCATTTAAGAGTCAACCACATTGCTGTGGATCTGGAGTCGAGTCACATGTAGACCAGACCAGACCAGGTAAGGACGACAGATTTCCTTCCTTAAAGGACATTAGTGAACAAGATGGGTTTTTGCGACAATCGACAATGGTTTCAAGGTCATTGTTAAGACTTTTAATTCCAGATTTTTGTTGAATTCCAAGGCAGGATTTGAACTTGGATCCCCCAGGGCATGACTCTAGGTTACCAGGACAGTGGTTAGCACTGTTCTTCACAGCGCCAGGGATCCGGGTTTGATTCCTGGCTTTATTCACTCTGTGCGGAGTCTACATGTTTCCCCGTGTTTGCATGGGTTTCCTCTGGGTGCACCGGTTTCTTCCAACCAGTCCCAAAAGACGTGCTTGTTAGGTGAATTGGACATTCTGAATGGTCTAGTTATACCTCAGTTTTCTAGTATACCTTGCAATACATTTTTGCCAGACTGTTGATCTGTTGAAACATCTTGGGACTTTCACCTGTATTAAATATGGTATAGTTGCAAGTCATGTTTATAAATACTCCTTTTAATGTATGTGATGTTTATCCTCCGCCCTTTTAACTGAAAATGCATAAAGTTCTGCCATTCAAATTAGATATGTGGTATTCAGCTGTTGCTGGAGTATAATTTGGCTAGGGATGGTCTTGGGCTTCTAATATTACTGTGAAATGAACCTAGTGTGGTTATCCTAGAGCATATTGCAAGGTTTTGCTGAGATTTAGTATCACGGATGGGCTTAAAATGTACGATTTGGCTCAGTGGTGGACTCTTGGTGTGAGGGAAGGGCATGGCCCCGGCAACTCTGGATTGGGGTTTCCACATCCGACAGCCCAATCATTCTCTGCACAGGTTTGAATCTTGCTGATGTAGTAAAACATTAAATTGGGTGTCTCGTCATTTTATTCTCTCTCACGCATAACACAACTGTTAGCAATTAAAAGTGTGTACATTTTCTGACAAGGCGATAATTAAAATCTTTCAAAATTAGCTTTTTTGAGCTTAAATTTCCTCTTGATACACTTTCTGAAAATGAATAATTTGAAGCCGAAAGAGATTACAGGTACAGAATTGGTGCCTTGTTTATTCACAATCCACCTTTGTCAGCATTAACACTTTAGGAGAGGCTGAGGCCTTCAAGTAAAAACACTTCAAAGGCATTAAAAGATGACCAAGTGGTTCAATAAATATAATCAGTTGTGCAGTATGTGATTTTTTAAAAATTTGTATTGAACCTTATTTTGGACATTAGAAATATTAATGGATGAAGGGTAGGCATTTTTTCCAAATTATTTTGTATGATTTATCAACCAAATGTGACAGTGACACTTTCACATGCCTATAAAAAGCTTTCCCATTTTAAATGTTTATGTAAGAATTCTCATTAAGTTTTTATTATAGTGAATTTCCATTACTAGTGTGTGAAATGCCATGAAAGGAACATTAGAAAATTAGTGAGTAAAGTGCCATACCCAAGACTTTGAATATATATGGATGTATACTTAGAAATGTTACAGGACAACAAGGCCAGCAGCGTGGATTCAATTCCCGTACCGGCTGAGGTTATTCATGAAGGCCCACCTTCTCAACCTTGCCCCTCACCTGAGGTGTGGTGATCCTCAGGTTAGGGTAGCATTGTGGATAGCACAATGGCTTTACAGCTCCAGGGTCCCAGGTTCGATTCCGGCTTGGGTCACTGCGGAGTCTGCACATCCTCCCTGTGTGTGCGTGGGTTTCCTCCGGGTGCTCCGGTTTCCTCCCACAGTCCAAAGATGTGCCGGTTAGGTGGATTGGCCATGATAAATTGCTCTTAGTGTCCAAAATTGCCCTTAGTGTTGGGTGGGGTTACTGGGTTATTGGGATAGGGGGAGGTGTTGACCTTGGGTAGGGTGCTCTTTCCAAGAGCCAGTGTAGACTCGATGGGTCGAATGGCCTCCTTCTGCACTGTAAATTCTATGAAATCACACCAGTCAGCTCTGACACTCAAAAGGGGAAAGCAGCCTATGGTCATCTGGAACAATGGCGACTTTACCTTTACAGGACAGTAATGTATTGGAGTTCAGAGGATCTTACTGAACAAGCTTTATAGCAGTTTGCTTTGTGATGTTAGTAGGCAGTGTTATCCAAAACGCAATGTACTGCCATGAGAATGTGAGGTTGCCGATCATAAGAATAGGAGGTCAATAATTCAATAAGGTCACGGCATAAAAGGGAAAAAAACTGGTTCACGTTTAGTGGAAGGAAATCCAAGGGTGAATCTGGAGTTTCAACTTGGGTATACTAATGTGAATGTCAGATCAGTGAATCTTGGTGTGATTAGCCTGGATGAGAAGACTGTTGTTGGATTGTTTAAGTGACCAAATTTTCTGCAGATAGGCAGGAAAGAAGCCCAGTGAAGCAATCAAGGAGTTTTGTACCTTTCTACTGAATATTTATCTCTATCTCGCTACTAGATTTGTATGAAGTACCCAGTCTTTTTTTTGTAGGGTACAAAGCAATTTGCAGGATGTAGTTCACATTAACCTGAATCTCATAATCAGTAGGTAAAGTCATAGAAAACTAAATTATCATCTAAATAATGTGCAGCTTAGTCCGGGTTAATGGGAAACTTGGGTCTCCTGTTGACAAATTTTATCAATTCCAAAATAGTTATTAATGTAAGAGCCCTTCCTGTTGATTCCCTTGTATCCCATTTCTTTTAGTTTTGTGGTTATTGTGATCATGGAGATTTAATGGACATATACCTTTAAGTCGAGCAAATGAAGTGAAAAACTCAACAGTTGCAAAATAATACACTGCTATTGGAGATTTAGCTTTTGAACATCAGAACTTCAATTTAGAAATTGGAGAGATTCAGTTTAATTGATTGGCTGGTGGCCAATGAATTGGCCAAAGGCCGTATTTTGCTCGGTGACGGGTGGTGATTGGGTCCTACCCAAGTCCTCCTTCTGTTCCCCACCCTCTTTTCCCTCTCCCTTCCTCCCGCCAGGAAAGAGCCTATTTGCTGTTTTCTGAATCTGCAGAGAGATTTTGAGACCAGGAAGAACGTACAATGAAACCCATTACAGACTGAAAGCAAAAACGTGCAGTTGAAGGGCTTGACTTTAAAAAAAAAAAGTTGTTATGGAAGACGTTCATCTGAAAAGAGACTTTTATGTTTTTACTTCTGTATTACTTTCTTTCCCCCCTCCCCCCCCCCCCCCACACACTTTCCCCTCTGTTTTTCTGTCGTGTGTTTATGTAGAGGGTGTGGGCGAATTAAAGAGGGGGTTAGGAATTAGATAAGAGTTAAGCATATTTAATCATACTTTATTAAAAATGAATTGCTTAAATTTACGAACCTGGTGAATGTAGTTATTGGGCAACCAAAGACCAGAGATTTTGGGTTTTTTTCTAAGACTTAACTTTTAATTTAAATTGTGTTGAGACTCCAGTCAAGTGAGGCTGGAATTGACTCCACACTAGCCCAGGGGGTCGTAACAGTAAGTATGTTGAAGGCATATTATGGGCCAGGGTTTAGAGAACCCCAGTGTGTATCATGGAGTTCACCTGACCCACGACTTTTACTAGATTGTGGTATGGGGAGCATACGGCCCACTACAGGTGTGGTGCAGCAGACGTTAACGGTATTTTTTTTAAAGCAAAACAATGTTTATTCTATGAACTCAGTTAAACTTTTTAAAACATATAGTGAACATCTTAGCAACCATCAATTCAAATACAACCCTCAAAGAATACAGCACTAAGTAATCCTTAAACCTTCCTTTTAACATCCATATGACAAAATAAACCTTTTAACAGAAGCACATAAGTTTAAATTCACTACTGAGAACAACTATCATTCTGAATTCACCAAATGATCAAGAGATGGTCTTTACATGGCAGAGAGAACAACATTACACCTTTGGCTGGCTGGCTGCAGCTCCAACACTGAAACAAAACCAAAAAACACAGACACACCCAAGCTTTGCTCAAAGTGAAACTAAAAGCTGACAGCCTGCTACTCCACCCACACTCTGACATCACTGCAGTAATAAACACCCATTTCTTAAAGGTACTCTCACATGACGGGCAAGAAAGGTAACATAAAGAGGGATGGGAAGCAGGTTTGGTTATGAAATGGGAACTGGATCACTGAGTTGAATAGCCACATCTCCCTCTTCCACTGGTGAATGTTGCATTGGGCCATAGATAATCAAAAGATGGAGAAAGGGAAGGCAGTGGCAATGTGGTATTATCACTGGACTAGTAATCCAGAAAGCCAGGGTAATGCTCTGGGGACCTGGGTTCGAATCCCACCATGGCAGATGTTCGAATTTGAATTCAAAAGAATTATGGAATTAAAAATCTAATGATGACCATGAAACCATTTTTGATTGTTGGGGAAAACCCACCTGGTTCATCGATGTCCTTTTAGGGAAGGAAATCTGTCATCCTTACCTGGCCTGGCCCTACACGTGGCTCCAGATCCACAGTGTTTGACTCTCAACTGCCCTCTGAAATGGTCAACTCAATTCGAGGGAAATTGGGGATGGGCAATAAATGCTGGTCCAGCCTGTAACACCCACATCCCAGAATTGAATCATTAAAAAAACAACTTCCAATGTTGTCCTATGCTGATTTAGCTGACCTCAGCTGGCACATAGACCAACTACAGCATCCAGACTTTGTACCAGTGGATTCGGGGGTGAAATTAAGCAGGTTTCCTGTACTCTGCCTATCCAGTGATTTTCACATTTCTATCCCATGGTGCCTGGTGGAAAATAGCATTGTGGGAGGTAGATGTATAACGTGGACTTCTGGTGGTGACATGTAGGTGGGGGGCCCTCGCTCGAGCTTTTATTTTTTGACCTTTGTCACCCAGTTTTGGGGGGAAATTTTACATTAACGGTCTCCAGTAAAGTCATGGTAATTAGAGTATTCCGATAACCCAACAGAAGAATACGCCATGGAAAGGAACAAGCACTAGTCTGTCTGAGAGCTCTCATGTGGGAGGAAACGTGGAGGGAGCAAGCTCACTGGGTGGGGCTGCGCCCATTACGTTCGACGCGTCAGACGAGGTGATAGCAGTGGAGTTTGAGCGGCATTTTCCCAAGCATTTTGAACGGCATGGGAAGGAGATCATGAGGACGCTCTAACAGTTTGGTTGACGATACGTCAGCCCTGGTAAAAGGAGGTTCTCGGAAAGACATCAACAACGGTGTGCGAGCAAGGTGAGGTGTTGAAGGGGGTGGAGGACGCATCGTTGCAGCACAGTGACCAGCTCACGTCGATAGGAAAGGAGCTGAGGAATGCAGAGGAAAGTAATAAAGGGTTGAGAGCCAAGGCGGAGGACCTGGAGAACAGGTCAAGGCGGCAGAATAGTGGGACTGCCTGAGGGGCTGGAGGGCCAGAGGCCAACCGAGTACTTTTCAGAGATGTTCACCAAATTGTTGGGGAAGGATAAGAACACCTCCCTTTTTGAGCATGGTTCAGATTCATTGGTCACTCTGGCTGAAGCCAAATGTGAATAAGCCACCAATAACTGATAGTTTTCACAGCTAGCGGATGAAGCAGAGGGTCTTGAGAAGGGCCAAGCTGAATCGGGAGGAGAGGTGGGAAGGCAGTGCTATTCGTATATACCAGGACATCATGCTGGAGCTGGCACAGCATGGAGTGGCCTTTAACAGAGCAAAGGCAGCGCTTTATGTGCAGTTCAGGGTGGTCTACCCAGCAAAATTGAGAGTTACGCATAGCTCCAAGGACGTTTACTTTGAAGAGGAGGCAGAGGCATTAGTGAGGGCTGCAGGTTGGGACTGAACTGAGTTTGGACTTTGTTTTCTTTTGGGAGAGGAAGATTTGAGGACGGTGAGATAATGTTTTGGGGTTTTTCCCCTTTGGGGTTTATCATGTTTGGTTGGTTTTTGTACTAGGTATGTGGGGGGGGCTGCGGCTGGCCAAGCCTGCAAACAGGTTTCGATGTGCCCTGGAGGTGTGAAAGGTGGTGGTGGGGGGTTCCAGGGAGGAGCGGTTCCGAGAGGGGGGTTCTGGGTAGTGAGGAGGGGTAGCTGGTTAACTTACTAGGGTTGGGCTTGGTCCCACTCGTAGGGTCGGGCCAGGGACTGTGGTCATAGCTGATGGGAGCGACCCTCCCCAGTCCGAATGGTAACGTGGAACAAGCGTCCTTCACCCTCTAATGGGTGGCGTGGAAGGGGGCTGGAAGAACTGATATAGTGGGCAAGATTCTTCTCGCATTTGAAGAGTTTGAGAGCCGATGTGGTGCTGATGCAGGAGACCCATTCGAGGGTGAAGGACTAGGTTAGGCTTCAGAAGGGTTGGTTTTGAATCAGGTTTTCAACTCTAGCTTTGATGGCAGGGCCCGGAGGGTAGCAGTACTAGTGGGTAAGAGAGTTGGGTCTCAGATGGAGATGGTGGTGGCAGATCGGGGGACAGATACGTTATAGTAACGGGCGCTTTGAAGGGGAGGTTGGTGGCGTTGGTTAGCATATATATCCTGAATTGGGATGATGTAGAATTTATGAAGAGGATGTTGGCAGCCAGACCAAGTCTGGACACATCTGTGCTGGGGATTTAAATACCGTGTTACATCCAAAAATGGATCGATATAAAGCATGCTTGTTGACCCCTTTGGGGTGGTGGGGAAGGGGGGGGGGGGAAACGAGGGTGCGGCAGCATTTATGAAGGAGGTCTGGGGGAGCGGACCCATGGTGATTCTTGCATCCAAAGAGTGTTCCTTTTTTTTTGTCTGTGCATAATGTATATTCGAGGATTGACTATTTACTTTTGGGAAGGTCGTTGCTTGCTGGGGTGAGGAAAGCGGGATGCTCAGTGATTGTCATTTCAGATCATGCCCCGGGTTTGGTGGACGTGGTCCTGGAAAAGAGGTCGGTATGGAGGTTGGATATGGGGCTGCTACGGATCCGGGTTTTTGTGTGAGGATAGCAAAGGTGATTGACGATTATCTGGGGTTCAGTAAGAATGGGGAGGTCTTGCCATCGGTGGTTTGGGAGGCACTGAAGGTGGTGGTGTGGGGCGAGATCATCCCGTATAAGGCGCAGGCGGGTAGGGAGGCAAGAGAGGAGCGGCAGCGGCTGGTAGATTAAATCTTGGAGGTAGATGGGCAGCAGGGTAGCATGGTGGTTAGCATAAATGCTTCACAGCTCCAGGGTCCCAGGTTCGATTCCCGGCTGGGTCACTGTCTGTGTGGAGTCTGCACGTCCTCCCCCTGTGTGCGTGGGTTTCCTCCCGGGTGCTCCGGTTTCCTCCCACAGTCCAAAGATGTGCGGGTTAGGTGCATTGGCCATGCTAAATTGCCCGTGGTGTCCTAATAAAAAAAAGTAAGGTTAAGGGGGAGTTGTTGGGTTACGGGTATAGGGTGGATACGTGGGTTTGAGTAGGGTGATCATGGCTCGGCACAACATTGAGGGCCGAAGGGCCTGTTCTGTGCTGTACTGTTCTATGTTCTATGTGGAAGATCACCATCCTGAGCCTTTGGTCAGTAGAAAGAAAATGCAGACGCAGTTTGAATGTTCTAGAGAGAGAGTAATAGACTAGTTGAGATAGTCGAAGGTTGTGGTGTACGAGTACGCGGAGAATGCCAGTACCTTGCTGGCAGGCGGCCTCGTGAGAGATTGTTCAAGTCCAGGGTGGAGCGATGGGGCTGGTGGTGGTGCCAGAGCAGGTGAACAGGGCATTTGAGGAGTTTTAGAAGAGGTTGTATAGTTTGAACCTCTGGGGGATGAGTTGGATATGAGGGAGCTTTTGGAGGGACTGGAGTGTCCAAAAGTAGGAGAGGAGTGCGCACGGTTGGAGGAGCCAGTTGAGATTGAGGCTTGGACTGTGCTAGGGAAGATGCAAATGGGTAAAGCCAGAGGTTTTTTGGATAGGCTGGGGCCATTGTTGGTGGAGATGTTTGAGGATGCGGTGGCTAAGTGGGTGCTCCTGGAGGCTGGCACAGGCATCTAATTTGCTGTTGTTTTTCAAAAAAGGATAAGAACTCCGTGGAGTGTGGGTCATATCGGCCAATATCCCTGTTAAATGTGGATGTCAAGATTCTTGCCGAAGTGTTGGCGCTTAGGTTGGAGGTGTGTTTTCCACAGGTGATTTGTGACGATCAGATAGGGTTTGGAAAGGTGCACTTGAATGTGTGGCACTTGTTAAACATGGTTCTCTCCCCTGCAGAAAGGGTGGGAACATAAGATGTTGTTGGCGCTGGATGCAGAAAAGGTGTTTTATCGAGTAGTGGAGTTATGTGTTTGCAGTGTTGGAGCAGTTTGGGCTTGGATCAAATTGTTATACAAGGAACCGAAGGCGAGTGTTCGTACAAATTAGGTGAACTCTGAATATTTTCAGCTGCATAGGGAACAAGACAGGGGTGTCCCATGTCTCCCCCCTTTTGTTTGCGCTGACGATAGAGCCCTTAGCCATTGCGACGAGGTACTTGAATAAGTGGAGAGGTATATTGAAAAAAAAATGAAAATTGCTTTATTGTCACGAGTAGGCTTCAATGAAGTTACTGTGAAAAGCCCCTAGTCGCCACATTCCGGCGCCTGTCCGGGGAGGCTGGTATGGGAATCGAACCGTGCTGCTGGCCTGCTTGGTCTGCTTTAAAAGCCAGCGATTTATCCCAGTGAGCTAAACCAGCCCCTGGTGGTATGAGGTGGAGCATAAGGTGTCCCTGTACGCTGACAACCTTTTGTTGTATATTTCTAATCTGGGTCCCATGGTGGGGGATACAATGAGGCTGCTCAGGCAATTTGGGACTTTTTCCGGGTGTAAATTGAATTTGGAGAAGAGCGAGTGCTTTTTGGTTTCCTTTCCAGCGGTGGCAGCTAGCTTGGGGGGATTTCCATTTTGGGTGGCGACTACTCACTTCAGGTACCTGGGGCGCAGGTGGCTTGGATCTGGGCCTGGCTCTGTAAATTGAATTTTAGGAGCCTGGTGGGTAGGTTCAAGGTTGAGGTGGGACAGCCGCCTCCTATCATTGGTGAGCCGGGTGCAGGTGGTAAAGATGAATATCTTGCCGCGGTTTTTATTTTATTGCCGAGCTTACGGTCTTTTTGCTAAAGGTGTTTTTTATTGGGGTGGGACGGTTGATTTTGACATTTGTATGGGCGGGTAAGGTGGCGAGGATTCAGAAGTCGGTGCTTCAGAGAGGGAGACAGTCTGGGGGGGGGGTTGGCTCTTCTGAATCTGATGTGTTACTATTGGTTGGCAAACACCAAGAAGGTGTGGGGCAGCGGTTGGGAGCTGATGTGGGTGGGGATGGAGGCAAGCTCTGGAGGCATGCGGTGGCAATGACGCCGTTCCCTTTTGCCCCAGGGAAATACTCTGGTAGTCCAGTGGTGGTAGCCACGCTGCAGACATGGCAATTTTGGCAGCATTTCAAGTTAGGGGCAGGGTCGAAGCTGATGCTGGTTTGAGCTGGTGAGACTGGATGCAAGGTCTCCGGGATTGGAGGAGCGGTGGGGTGATGGAAACTAATTTTTGGATGGGTGGTTTGCAGGGGTTGATGGAGAAGTTTGGGATTCCGTTGGGGGGTGGGGGGGGGTGTGGAGGTCTTTCGGTCGTTGCAGGTGCGGGGGTTTGCAAGGAAGATCTTCCTGATGTTTCCGGTGACACCTCACTCGTTGGAGGCGGTGATGCATTTGGGGGGGGGGGGGGGGGGCTCATCTCAGCGATTTATGGGAATAATTTGGAGGAGGATAAGGCATCACTCGCGGGGGTTAAAACCACAATGGAGGAGGAGCTGGGGGTGGCATTGGAGGGGGGGGGGGTGTTGTGGTGTAATGTGTTGCAGAGGGGGAATGCCTCAACCTGTGCGAGGCTGGGGTTAATACAGGGTTCACCTGATGAGGTTGAGGATGAGCTGGTTGTTTGAGGGGATAGGAGGGCACTTGCGAACAGTGTATGAGTGGGTCTGGCCAACCATGTACATATGTTCCCGAAGTTGGGGAAATATTAGGGGTCGTTTTTCAGCACCATGTCAGCGATCTTGCACGTGGATGTGGAGCCCAGTCCCCTTGGGGGCCATATTTGGGGTGTCGGAGCCTCGCTGATTCTTCGCTGCTGGGTCCTGTTGGGTTGGACGTCGGCCTTTTCGCCCAGTATATGGCTCGGGGGCGTCGGATCCAGTATTTGGAGAAGATGGGTTAAGTTTACCTTAAAGTGGGGGGGACAATTGATGGGGTCCACATTCTTCATTTTAAAGTGTTGGTTGCCGTCAGCTGCTGGGGAGGTGGGGATGCGGTTTCTGTTCTTGTTGTTTTGCATTGTTTTGGTTTTATGTGTAAAAGGTTAAAATGATTTTTTAAAAACAAGGTAAAATATTTTTGGGAAAAAAAATGTGTCTGTCATTTCTTGCTCACTGGACTTGCACACAAAATGGTCACCTGGATGATTTACCAGTGCTCATGGAACTGTAACCCAGCAGAGAAGTTGGTGGAAAATTAGATTCCAATAGTGCGAGAAAGTAAAAAATCATTCAATAGTCACCCTGTACTGCATTGTACAAGGTCAGTGTGTCACCCAGAGAAAGCACCTGTGCAGGTATTAGTGAAACTATTTGTTCTAATGTTTCTATAGCATTTGGAATGAAGGGGATCAAAGGATATTGGGGGGGGGGAAAGCGGGATTAGGCTATTGAGTTGGATGATCAGCCATGGTAATGAATGGCGAATTAATCATTCAAAAATTAGATTGATTTTTCTTGGGTAACAGCATTAGGATAATGAAACCAAGGCGGAGGTAAGATGTAAATCAGCCATGTTCTAACTGAATGGAGCGAGCATGTTCAACCTATTGAATCAACTTCTGCTTCTGTTTCAAATTGTTTGAGTGGTAGGCAGGGACCATTTGTTGCCCTGTAATTCCTGTTAACACAATTTTGCAAATAGCTGATTGTCCTGCTTGGTGGCATTGTCTGTATCAATAAAGGTTACTTGGACATTCTTGTATGTGGTGATAAATACAAAAGCAGTGATGTACAAGCAACTTATTTACAGTTGTTTTTACTTGCTGCAGCCAGACACCATGCAAAGACAAAGTGCTTTCTAGCAGATTCTAACAAATGTGCCTGAAAAAGAGCCATTGGTGAGTAAACCAGCAGAGAGGAGAAATAATGGTCCCTAAAAAGAGACCTTCACTTCAAGAAGAGGGAATTGACTTTTAATACATTGACTGCTTGGAAAAAAAGGTTAGTCCTCTCGATGTTTTGTTCATGGTTTGTTTGATTTGTGTTTGTCTGGGTGAAATTCTAAATTAGGTCAAGGAACTGATTCCGAAAGTCAGAGTTGAGATCTGCAGCCAGAGATTCACTAAACGAAGGGTGATTATTTGTGCCACGTAGATCCATTCAACACTTTCACTCAACATGGACGATTGAATTTGTGTACACCTGCAAGAGGGACCTATCATTGGTGTAAGTTAAACTTGGGAGGTAAAATGATTCATAATAACTTCTGCTATTGCAACATCGCTAAAACTACTAGGAGAGCTTTTGTGAGGTGTTGTGGTGGACTTCCTGGATTTAGCAGGAAATCTTTTAAATTTTCCAATTAAGGGGCAATTTGGCGCGGCCAATCCACCTACCCTGTACATTTTTGGTTTGTAGGGGCGAGACCCATGCAGACACGGGGAGATTGTGCAAACTCCACACATACAGTGACCCGGGTCCGCAATCGAACCCGGGTCCTCAGTGCCGTGAGGCAACAGTGCTAACCACTGCACCATCATGCCACCCTTGTGTCTCAATTTATAAACGCAAGTATCTCTTATGCCTTTTTCACCACCTTATTAACCTGCACCGCCCCCCACCTCCCACCTTCAAACATGCAAGTTTAGCTCAGTTGGCTAGACAGCTTGTACATGATGCAGAATGAGGTCAGCAGCACTGGTTCAATTCTTGTATCGGCTGAGGTTATTCATTAAGGCTCTGCCTTTTCAACCTTGGCCCTCGCCTGAGGAGTAGTGATCCTCTGGTCAGCTCTCCCCATCAAAGGGGAAAGTAGCCTATGGTCATAGAATCGCAGATAATTTACAGCACAGAAGGAGGCCATTCGGCCCAACCTGTCCACGCCAGCCTGAGAACAGCCATGTGCCCTTTCTAATCCACCATTCCTGCACCCGGTCCATCGCCTTGTAGCTTAGAGCACTTACGGTGCAGTGGTGTTGCTCGCTCTCCCTGATAGAGGTGTGCTGTAGCTAGGCAGGTGACCATTCTTGGGTACATGAAAGAAAACTGGAAAGGTGAGAGATAACTGGGGTGAATGCAAGATGGTCATGGTCGCACCATCAGCAGTATGCTCATCATGCCGATTATTGGCATGAGGGTGAGCTGGGGGCTGAGAAGGGGCAGGAGGCAGGAACATACTGACACCCCCAACGTTCTGATTTCCATCCAATGCAATGGGCTTGGTTGCATTCCAGCTCATGGTGCATAAAGCCACCTCCTTCATTGTGCTCAGTGAGGTGCAAGTGGCCTTGTTCCCCACCAGGTCTGCTCCCTTCTATTCCAAAAGATGGGGGCCACAGTTTTGGAGCTCTAATTTTTTTTCTGACCTTTTCTTTTTGATTCTTTTTCCCTGTCCCTTTTACTCCAGTCTTTCTTTCCTCTCCTTATTTGTCATTTTTCTGGCTGATTTGGCTCACTCTCCTCCCCCATCACCATAAGGCATGGGACTAGAATTAGGCCGCTCGGCCCATCGGGTCTGCTCCATAATTCAATCATGGCTGATATTTGTGTTGTTCCTTGTGTCTTAATAAAGCTCGTAGTCTTAAAGTTGAAGTAGATGCTTTATTGTAAGTTTGTTCTCTCTTCAGTGCTTAACTTAAAGTTACATTGATGCTGCTTGTCTATGTCCTGCTCCCAGTTCCCGTTCTGTGAAGTGTGTGCTGACTTCCTGTTCATCTGTATTTATACCTCTCCCGTGCTCCCTCTAGTGCTTGCTCAGTTGCATTGCATCTACACAGATATAGCTCCCTCTAGTGCTTGCTCAGTTGCATTGCATCTACACAGATATAGCTCCCTCTAGTGCTTGCTCAGTTGCATTGCATCTACACAGATATACAATCACCACAATATTTTCTTTATTCCCCCCCCCCCATTCTCCTGCCTTCGCCCCATAACCCCTGATCCCCTTATTAATCAAGAACCTATCTATCTCTGTGTTAAAGACACTCAGTGATTTAGCCTCCACAGCCTTCTGTGGCAAAGAGTTCCACAGATTCAACACCCTCTGGCTGAAGAAATTCCACCTCATCTCTGTTTTAAAGGATCATCCCTTTAGTCTGAGATTGTGTCCTCTGGTTCTAGTTTTTCCTACAAGTGGAAACATTTTCTCCACATCCACTCTGTCCAGGCCATGCAGTATCCTGTAAGTTTCAATAAGATTTCCCTCATCCTTCTAATCTCCAACAAGTACAGACTCAGAATCCTCAACCGTTCCTCATGCGACAAGCTGTTCATTCCAGGAATCATTCTTGTGAACCTCCTCTGGACCCTTTCCAAGGCCAGCACATCCTTCCTTAGGTACGGGGCCTAAAACTACTCTCAATACTCCAAATGGGGTCTGACCAGAGCCTTATATAGCCTCAGAAGTACATCCTTGGTCTTGTATTCTAGCCCTCTCGACATGAATGCCAGCATTGCATTTGCCTTACTAACTGCTGACGGAACCTGCGCGTTAACCTTAAGAGGATCATGAACAAGGACTCCCAAGTCCCTTTGTGCTTTTGATTTCCAAAGCATCTTCCCATTTAGAAAATAGTCTATGCCTCCATTTCTCCTTCTGCCTCCATTTCTCCTTCCAAAGTGCATATAAGCGATTTTCGTTTCATTTCATTTCATAACCTCACACTTTTTCACATTGTATTCCATCTGCCACTACTTTGCCCATTCTCCTGTCCAAGTCGTTGTGCAGCCCGCCTGCTTCCTCAATACTACCTGCCCCTCTACAGATCTTTGTATCATCTGCAAACTTAGCAACAGTGCCTTCAGTTCCTTCTTCAATTCATTAATGTATATTGTTAAATTACGTTTCTGTTTATTTCTTAATCCTTAAATCTCATTGATCAAAGGGACAAATTGTTGTTTGCCAAGGTCCTAGATGCCCTGTTGTCCTCACCATGCCATTATCAGCTCGCACTTTCAGCAACTTGCAGGTCAAAACATTTTTAAGCTGGAGGATACAGGAAAAAAATGATACGCACCATTAAATGCCCACTCCAGCAATATTTGGGCCAAATGCAAACATGTATTAATTAGAAATGAAGCTGATTAATCAATAATCTTGTCGTTTTTCTTTGTTTCTGGATGGGTAAAGGTTTCTGTTTCAGGTACAGCCCATCTTTTCATCAGTTCTAATTGTAGAAAGAGCATCATCCATTGGCGGCATGGTGGCACAGTGATTAGCACTGTTACCTCACAGTGCCAGGGACACGGTTTGATTCCGACCTCGAGTTTGCACATTCTTCCCATGTCTGCATGGCTTGTCTCTGGATGCTCCAGTTTCTTCCCACAGTCCAAAACTATGCAGGATTGGCCATGCTAAATTGCCCGTTAATGTCCAAAGGTTAGGTGGGGTTACAGGAATAGGGTGTGGAATTGGGCCAAGGTAGGGTTCATAAACCTACTTCAGCTTGCGTTATGGATCTGCTCCATATTCATGACGAGGGCTCCAGGCATCACAGGCAGGGCAATACTATGCGAGAGGTGCTCCCCCTGCAGCTGCAGTGTCAGCAAACTCAGCCAAGCCTTTCTTTAATAAGAAAAATATACTGGACAATCTCAGCAGGTTTGACGGGCACGGTGGCACAGTGGTTAGCACTACTGCCTCACAGCTCCAGGATCCTGGGTTCGATTCCTGGCTTGGGTCACTGTCTCTGCGGAGTCTGCACGTTCCCCCCGTGCCTGTCTCGGTTTCCTCCGGGTGCTCCCGTTTCCTCCCACGGTCCAAAGATGTGCGGGTGGAGACATGGGCTTAAGTTTAAGTAGGGTGCTCTTTCCAAGGGCCAGTGCGGACTCGATGGGCTGAATGGCTTCCTTCTGCATTCAAAATTCTATGACCGCATCTGTGGAGAGAGAATGGAGATAACATTTGAGTCTGGATGACTCTTTGTCAAATAAGATTCTTTTATATGACTCAAGTCGGCTAATATTGGATTACATCCAGTAGATACCTTTGCATGCTGACAAACCAAATGAATCTATTTCTTTGGAATGAGGGTGATGCAAATCAGATGTTTGCAAATTCAATGAAAAGGCTTGTGTTTTACATTGAGAATGAAGGCAGAACAGAATTTGTCAGAAACTGTATTCTTTCAGTTTTTTAATAATCTTTATTGTCACAAGTAGGCTTATACTAACACTGCAATGAAGTTACTGTGAAAAGCCCCTAGTCGCCACATTCCGGCGCATGTTCATGTACACAGAGGGAGAATTTGGAATGTCCAAATTACCTAACAACACGTCTTTAGGGACTTGCGTGAGGAAACCGGAGCACCCGGAGGAAACCCACGCAGACACTGGGAGAATGTGCAGACAAGCCGGGAATCGAACCTGGGAACCTGGAGCTGTGAACCAACAGTGTTACCCAATGTGCTGCTACCATGCCGCTACAGACCACTGTTATTTACGACTATTCTGGGATATCCGAACTCTTAATTCTAGCCATTTTCTGTTGCCGCTTTTAATGTTATTGCCAATTAGTGGCAAATTATATAAATTTTATTCTGTGGATGAGGGATTGAATTACTGCAATTGAAACGTCAAATGTTGAGAACCATCCCAGAAAGTAATTTTTCACTCTGTAACTCGGCTTTTAGAGGTAAAGCACAGTGGTGAGCACTGTTGCTTCACAGTGCCTGGGTCCCAGGTTAGATTCCTGGCTTGGGTGACTGTGCGGAGTCGACACGTTCCCCCTGTATCTGCGTGGCTTTTCACAGTAACTTTGTTGCAGTGTTAATGTAAACCTACTTGTGACACTAATTTATTATTATTATTATTAAGATAGTCATCCAGTGCCTCCTGATAATTCTAAAGAAGCTGAGTCTTGCTGTGAAAGTAGTGGATATGTGTTGGGAAGTGAAAATAGCTGTTAATATATATATATGCCAAATGTCAGCGCATTGCTTGTTTGTGATCCCTGATGATATTTACACAATGTTAATAGTTCAGGCTGTCCAAATTAATCTACTGTTCAAATCGACTGGGCATTTATTTTAGTATAATATGAGAGTTCAGATTACTCCTGACATTGTCACAGTTTGAACAATCTTGGATACACAATGAAATGATCATTGCTGGAAGGATGGTTTCAAACTGCTCATCTTGTACTTAAGAATTGAACATTTTTAACATTTTATACCCAGTCGCAGCATAATTAAGTTATCTTTGCAGGGTGAAGTTCCTTCCACACAAGCATGTTCAGGGCATAGCTGATGGTAAATGCTGAGTTGTTCAAATCCCAGGAAAGAACGATCCATAACAATCCAGTAACTGTTACCACACAGTGCACTTGTGTCTCATGGGGCTGCTTCTGAGGTAAACCAGCAGTTTGCTTTTTAAACCAGACTTCCTCCCACACATTGCTTCCTGGGAGCTACACAGTTACTCCTGCTGATGGCTGAGATCTAAAAACAGTTTCCTTGCATAGGTTTCAGTACCTCCTCAAATACATTTTTCCCTTTGATTTCTTCCTCATCTGACCTAATTTCTTTAGAATTGCAACCTCCCAGACTTGATTACTTCATCTCACTACTTTAGCTTTGAGTTTGGGGGAGGGCGGCACAGTAGCACAGTGGTTAGCATAGTTGCTTCACAGCTCCAGGGTCCCCGGTCAGATTCCCGGCTTGGGTCACTGCCTGTGCGGAGTTTGCACATTTTCCCCGTGTCTGCATGGGTTTCCTCCGGGTGCTCCGGTTTCCTCCCACAGTCCAAAGATGTGCAAGTTGGGTGAATTGGCCATGCTAAATTGCCCTTAGTTTCCAAAAATGTTGGGTGGGAGTACTGGGTTACTGGGGATTGGGTGGAGGTGTGGGCTTGGGTAGGGTGTTCTTTCCAAGGGTCGGTGCAGACTTGATGGGCCGAATGGCTTCCTTCTGCACTGTAAATTCTATGATTCTATGAAAAGTAAACTCCCTTCATCCACCTTCCTTTTGACACCTTTCATCTCTTCCTTTTAAGTCCAGAACAACTTATTCAAATGTTCTGTACCCATTATTACTAATTTTCCTTGGGTAAACATTTGTTTGCAATGGTGTTAGATTCATTTAACAATTCAAATACATTAATCCCATTCGCACAGTCACTCTGTCAGTGCTTTAATTATCCTATTCGCATGTTCCCACAGTTTAAAATATATTAGCAGCAGAAAATATTCCAATTTCTTGGATTTCCCTGACTAATAACCAATTTCATGACTAACATTTACATTTATTTGGGCTGCCACGGGCAAGTTCAGCATTTATTGTACATCCTCAATTGCCCTTGTGAAGGTGGTGGTGAGCTGCCTTTGTGAACTACTGAAGGCCACGTGATGCAGGTGCACCCACAGTTCTGTAAGGGAGGGAGTTTCAGGATTTTGACCTAGCAACACTGAAGAAACAACCAAAATATCCCAAGTCAGAATGGTTTGGCTCCGAGAGGAGCTTGCAAGTGCTGGTGTTCCCATGCATCTGCTACCCCTATCCTTATAGGTGGTAGAGGTTGCAGTTTTGAAAGATGCTGTTGAAGGAGGCTTGACCAGTTGCTGCAATGCACCTTGTAGATGGCACACGTGTAGATGGTGTTGGCACACATGGCTGCCAACTGTGCATCGGTGGTGATGGGAGTGAATATTTAAGTTCATGGATAGGATGCCAAGCAAGCGGGCTGCTTTGTCCTGGATGGTGTCCAGTTTCCTGAGTGTTGGAGCTGCATTCACCCAGGCAAGTGGACAGTATTCCATCAGAGTAGTGATCTGTGCCTTGTAGAGGGTGGACAGATTTCGAGTCAGGAGATGGGTTACTCTACACAGAATTCCCAGCCTCTGATATGTTCTTGTGTTTATATGGCTAGTCCAGTTAAGTTTCTGGTCAGTGGTTGGGATGTTGAGAGTCTGGGACTTGATGATGCTAATGCCTTTGAATATCAAAGGGCGATGATTAGATTCTCTCTTGTTGGAGATGGTTCTTCCTGGCCCTTGTGTTGTGCAAATGTAAATTATTTACCACTTATCAGTTCAAGCCTAAATGTTTCCCAGGCCTTGCTTCATGTGGACATGGACTGCTTCAGTATTTGAGGAGTATTCCACAGTGAACATCCCACTCCTGACCTTATGATGGAGGGAAGGTCATCAATGAAGCCGTTGAAGATTATCCTGATAAATCCCTGCACCCGAGGTCTTTGAACTCTCAACAGCCACAACTATCTTCCTTTGCGCTTAATCCAGTCGAATGTTTCCCCCTGACTTCAGTTTTGCAAGGGCTCTTTGATGCCACACTCGGTCAAATGTTGCCTTGATGTCAAGGAAAGTCACTCTCTCCTCACCCTTTGTGTTCAGCTCTTTTGTCCATGTTTACATCAGAGCTGTAATGAGGTCAGGAGTCAAGTGGTCCTGACAGAACCTAAACTGCTGCTTGATAGCACTGTTTACCTTCCATCAGATCGCTGATGATAAAGGGTAGACAGATGCAACAATAATTGGCCAGATTGGATTTATCCTATTCTTTTTTGGACAGGCTATACCAGAGTTAATTTCAGGTGGATGCCAGTATTGTAGCTGTTCTGGAACAGCTTAGCTCAGGGTGAGGCTGATTCTAGAGCATGTTTTCAGTAACTGAATGTTTTCCGGGCCTTTGCAGTATCCAATGCCTTCGGCTGTTTCTTGGTATCTGCTGGCTCAATATGGTTGGAAATACTTCAGTTTTGTCTTTTGCAGAGGAGGTTCCTGCCAACACTCACGGACAGAGGCACCTGTAACAGTTAGAATGGTGAGGACAGAGTTAGGTATTTTTCTCCCCTTGGTTCCCTCACTACCTGCTGCAGGTCCTTTTTAAAAAATATATATATTTTATTCTCCTTCTTTTTCACATTTTCTCCCACATTTACATCCACCAACAATAAACAATAATCAGTAACAAATATGTCAATCCCCAAATCAATAACAACGATCCCATCCTCCCACCAAACCCCAAACATTAGCCCACATGTTCACACAAACAAATGACAAAAAAGGAATTAGAGATCACCCATGATCGCCATTTACACACACAGCCCCCCTCCCACCCACCCACCCCAACTAATATTCGATGTTATCTAGTTCCTGAAAGTGCATAATGAATAATGCCCATGAATTGTAGAACCCCTCCATCCCTCCATCAGTTCAAACTTAACCTTCTTAAGAGAATTCCAACAGGTCCCCCCACCACGCCAGGGCACAGAGTGGAGAGGCTGCTCTCCAACCTATCAGGATCCACCTTCGGGTGATCAACGAGGCGAAGGCTACAACATCTGCCTCCGCACCCGTTTCCAACCCTGGCTGGTTCGACACCCCAAATATGGCCTCCTGGGGGTCCGGGTCCAGTTTCACGTGCACCACTTTAGAAGTTACCCTAAAAACCTCCTTCCGGTAATCCTCTAGCTTTGGACAGGACCAAAGCATATGAACGTGATTAGCGGGGCTCCCCCCGCAACGTTCACACACTTCTTCTACTCCTTCAAAGAATCGGCTCATCCTCGCCCTCGTGAGGTGTGCTCTCTGTACTACCTTCAGCTGTATCAGCCCAAACCTCGCACACGAGGTGGAGTCATTCACTCTCCGGAGCACCTCACACCAGAACCCCTCCTCAATATCTTCTCCCAACTTTTCCTCCCACTTTGCTTTGATCCCTTCCAGTGGTGCCTTCTCTTCCAAAATAACTCTGTAAACTGCCAGCACAACCTCTTCTCCAGTCCCCCTGTCGTCAGCACCTCCTCCAGAAATGTGGAGGCCGGCTCCACCGGGAAGCTCTGTATCGCCTTTCTGGAAAAATCGTGAACCTGCATGGATCTAAACATGTCCCCCTGCTCCAGCCCATACTTCGCTCCAGCTCCTTCAATCATGCAAACCGACCCCTAAGAAACAAATCTTTTAGGGGCTTAATCCCCTTCTCCATTTGCAAAAATTTGCATTCCACTTCCCTGGCTCAAATCTGTGGTTCCCCCGAATCGGCATTTCCCTTGACCCTGCCCCCAACCTGAAATGTTGGCGAAACTGCCTCCAAATTCTCAATGAAGCTATTATTACCGGACTCCCTGAGTACTTCCGCGGGGCTATCGGAAGCGGCGCTGTTGCTAGTGCTTTCAATCCTGACCCCCTGCACAAACTCTCCGCCATTCTGACCCAGAGGGGAATTAACCCCTCTGACCCAGCTCCGCACCTTCTCCACATTCGCCGCCCAATAGTAATACATCAGGTTTGGAAGACCCAAACCCCCCCTGCCTGCCTTCCCGTCTGTAGCAGCACCTTTCTAACTCTGGCCCCCTTCCCTCCCCATATGAATGAAGTAATCCTTCCCTCAAACTCTCTGAAAAAAGCCTTTGGCAAGAAAATCAGCAGGCATTGAAAAGTAAATAGAAATTGCGGCAACATGTTCATTTTAACCGCCTGTACCCGACCCGCCAGTGACAGAGGAGACTATCCCACCTTGCCAGATCAGCTTTCAGCCTCCCCACCAAACACCCCCTTCCCTATCGCCTCTTCAAACATCCCTACCATCAGGGGTGCCAGCTTATCCTTGAATTTTTATAATATTCCACCGGAAACCCATCCGGCCCTGCCATTTTCCCCGACTGCATCCTCCCAATTGCATCTTTTATCTCCTGCTCCACTATCGCTCCTTCTAATGTAGCCCTGCCCCTCCCCTAACCTCGGGTACTCCAACCCATCGAGAAATTCCTGCATCTCCCGGTCTCCCCCAGGTGTCTCTGACCTGTACATAAAATTCCTCAAAGACCTTGTTAATCAGATCCGGAGCCACTGCCAACTTCCCTGCCCTATCCCTCACCTGAACAATTTCCCTTACCTCCCTCCCTCCAGATCTGACCTGCTTAAATACCTTATCATGCCTTATCTCCATGTTCGTAAACTGCACCCCTTGCTCGTCTCAGTTGGCGCACCACCTTCCTGGTAGATAGTCGGTCAAAGCTTACATGTAGTTCCTTCCTCTTTTCCAACTTCACTGGGCCCCCATCTTCTGCATAACTCCTATCCATCTCCAACATCTCATCTATTATCCTCTGCTGCTCCAACCTCTCCTCTTTGTCCATCCTGGCCTGAAACAAAATCACCTCACCCCTCACCACGGCATTTAGAGCCTCCCAGGCAACTGCCTTCGACACCTCACCCGTACAGTTGAAACCTACATATTCCTCAATTATCTTTTCAATTTTGTCACAGAATACTTGGTCCCCCAAAAGTCCCACATCTAATTTTCACCCCGGCCTCTGCGCTACCCCCTTCTCCAGTACCATAACCACCCAATGCGGAGCATGATCTGGCACTGTAATTGCCTAGTATTCCGACCCCTTAATCCCAGCCAGCAAAGCCTTCCCCACCATGAAAAAGTCGATCTGCGAGTATACCTTATGGACTGCTGAGAAAAACGAATACTCCCATTCCCTCGGGTGCAGAAACCTCCAAGGGTCCACCCCTCCCATTTCCACCATTAGCCCAGCCAACGCCTTCGCGCCCCCCCCCTGATGGGACCAGCGAGCGCGGCCGTGACCTGTCCAACCTTGGCTCCTGCACCAAGTTCCAGCCCCCCCCCCCCATCAGTTCGTGTGTGTCCAAGTCGGGGATGGACCCAAACACCTTATTTGCGAATCCCACATCGTTCCAATTGGGTATACACTTAACAGCACCACTAACCTCCTCTCCAGCGCCCTGTCACAATCACATATCTACCCCCCTGATCTGCCACCACCTTCTCCATCTGGTACCGTACCCTTTTGCTGACCAACACCGCTACCCCTCGAGCTCTTCCTTCAAACCCAGAATGAAACACCTGACTAACCCAACCCTTTTTAAGTCTCACCTGGTCCTTCACCCTCAAGTGAGTCTCCTGCAACATTGCTACATTGGCTTTCAAACTTAAGATGCGCAAGCACCTTTGACCTCTTGACTGGACCTCCTAACCCCCTCACGTTCCACGTGACTATCCTAACTGAGGGTCTCACCCCCTACCCTTCTTATCCACCATCATCATACCATTGGGCCCTGCCCTATGAGTCTGACTCGCCCTTATCCATTATTAACATCGAACCTCTTCCGCCCCCCCTCCCAGAACGCCCCCCCCTACATTTCCTCTCGACAAAACATCTCCCAGTATCGATCCCCTCGCTCACCTCGTAGGCCCATCAAAACCTGCTAACCAGGCTCCAATGTCCGCAGCCCTCCTCTCGCCTCACCTCCTTTCACTGCAGCCGACTTGAGTTAGCTAGCGTGGGTGGCTCCCCCCGCCACGCTATACCGTCCCCTCCCACCCAGTTCCAGGGAAAGAAAAAACAAAAACAACAATCCAACCCATACCATTCGCGAAAATAAGATATAACCGTCGCAACACAGAATGCCAATCAACCCAAGCAAGAACTCTGTAACAATGTGAAGTGAAGTAAATTACAATACACGTCAGTAAAAATAAAGTTATAGCATTTTATACATTTTCCAGCTCCCCAATCACAGTCCACAGTCTCTCTTCCAGCTCCGCTCCTCACGTCCGTCCCAAGCCTTCTGCCCTCACGAACGCCTCAGCTGCCTTCTCCTTCATGCAGTACTGATGGAAGCAGATAATTACTGCTCTTGGCGGCTCATTCACTTTGGGCTTCGGCCTTAATGAACGATGAACTCGGTCCAGCTCATACCAGGAGGGGTTCTCACCCTCCCCCATCAACTCTGCCAACTTCTTAGCGAAGTACTCTGTTGGCCTTGGGGCCCTCTGTCGCTTCGGGCAAGCCCACAATTCTCCGATTGTGCCGCCTCGAGCGGTTCTCCAAGTCTTCGAGCTTTGCTCGGAGTCCTCTGTTGACCTCCACCACCCTCCGCAGCTCGTCCCCCATCGAGGTGACCTGGTCGCTGTGCTGCGTCACGGCCTCCTCACTTCCTTCATCTTCTCGCCCTGCTCTCTCACCTCTGCCGATGTCTTTGCCACAGCTCCCCTCACCGGGGCGATTGCCTCCTCCACCAATGACTTCAATGCAACTGCCATCTCCTTCCTCAAAGCCTCCATGTGCCTTGCAAACTGCTTTTCCAGTTCCACCACCATCACCTCGGTCATCTTCTCCACCGTAAGTAGTGCGGTTCGGCTTCCGCCATCTTGTCAGAGCTTTTGCTGGTCCTAAACGGCAAGTCCGCGTTTCCTCCCTCCTTCGACGCTGCTTTTCGCATCCTTTAACGGCTTATTTTTCCTTTTTTTTTCCCACCCTTCTTCCCTTCTTCAATCTTTTTTTTAATAGAAAAACAAAAAATTCTTCCTTCAAAAGAAAAAGAAAAAAAACTTTCACCAAGTTTATTAAAACATCTTTTCTTTTTTTTTATTCCTCCAGAATTTCCCTGGGACCGGACTTCAGTCTTCTTACAACATTCTAGGCGGGAGCCACCCGATGTGGGACATCTCGCCGACATCGCGCCCTGGCTTCGGGCCTGCTGCCTCGACCTCTATTTAGCTCCGCCCCCACTGCTCTGACCTCTGCGCTCGCTGGGCCAAACGCCTCAGCACCAGCCGCCCGACACCCGCACGAGGTTCCTCGCCGCTTTTCAAACCGGCCCTGCTTGACGCCCAGGGCGGCCCCAAAGGCCGACAATAATAGGGGGGAAAGCGAAGAATCGGGGGAACCCACGAAAGCACCGCAAATAGTGGCGACCGACGGGAGCTCCTCTCGATGCGGCCGACCCGCTGGCAAACGCCACTGGAAGTCCCCTGCTGCAGGTCCTTAATTGAATTTTCAAAAATAACATTACAAACCCGGTGACTGTAGGTATTGGGTGGCCAAGGGCCAAAGACTTTGGGTGTTTTTCTAAGAACTCTTTATTAATTTTGAACTGTGTCACTACTCTAGGTCAAGTGGGGCTGGAATTGACCATGCACTCGCCCAGGCGATCATAACACAGCCGCCTTCCATTCTATTTCCTCTAACCCCTTTGACGTAGCCTTTTATATATTCCCACATCATTTGTTTCTCTCTATTTCTTTTTTAAAATAAATTTGGAGTACGCAATTATTTTTCCCAATTAAGGGGCAATTTAGTGTGACCAATACACCTACCCTGCACATCTTTGGGTTGAGAGGGTGAGATCCATGCAGACACGGGGAGAATGTGCAAACTCCACACAGACATTGACCAGTGGCCGGGATCGAACCAGTGTCCTCTTAAGTGCAACTATAGACTATTTAAGCTATGCGGGTGGTATGGTAGCACAGTGGTTAGCACTATTGCTTCACAGCACCAGTGACATGGGTTCGGTTCACAGCTTGGGTCACTGACTGTGCAGAGTCTGCATGGTCTCCCCATGTCTGTGTGGGCTTCCTCCCAGGGGCTCCGCTTTCCCCCCCACACTTCTCAAAAGACGTGCTTGTTAGGTAATTTGCACATTCTGAATTCTCCCTCGGTGTACCCGAACAGGCACCAGAATGTGGCGACTTGGAGCTTTTTCATAGTAACTTCATTACAGTGTTAATGTAAGCCTACTTGTGACACTAATAAAGATTATTATTTGCCTACCTCATCTCCTTGTAGTAGTGAGTTCCACATTCTCACCACTTTGAGCAGGTGGCACAGTGATTAGCACTGTTGCCTCAGTGCCATGGACCCGGGTTCGATTCCGATCTTGGGCGACTGTCCGTGTGGAGTTTGCACGTTCTCCCAGTGTGTGCGTGGGTTTCTTTCAGGTGCTCTAGTTTCCTTCCACAGTCCAAAGATGTGCAGGTTGCGTGGATTGAATATGCTAAATTGCCCCTATAAGGCGTTGCAGAATGGGGGATTGGGCTGAAGTTAGGATGCTCTTTCAGAGGGTTGGTGCAGATTCAATGGGCCGAATGGCCTTCTTCTGCAATGTAGGGATTCTATCTATAAAAGAAGTTTCTCAAATTCCCTATTGGATTTATTAATAGCTTTACTATATTTAGGGCGTTTGTTTTGGTCTCTACCACAACTGGACATACCTTTTGCTGCATGTATCAGGGCCAAGCTCAATCATATCTTTATACTAACACTTGCTCTTTCTCTCTCTCACGACCCAGGAAGCTGAACAGTAAGGTGAACGCGATTTATTTACCGGCACATTAGGCAGCCTTATCAGGAGATATTGGCAAATGTCATTATAACACCCATACTATCACCCATATGAGATCAAGGAATTCGATATAGAATGAGGATTGAACCTAGTACCTCCCGAGTCTGACTGTTTAGATGTCCCCTCTTCTACACTGCCCTGTTGCTCAGAGAAGGCTGAATGCCGGAATCTTTATTCTTTATTATTGTCTGTGAAAGTTGGCCAGGAATAAAGATTTGTTGTTTATAACTGATTATTAAGATGTATGTATTTGATACTGAGGGCATTCAGCTTTTCAGACATCCAACATACTGATATAATGCTTCAATAAGCTGTGTTAATGCACCTTGCTATCTATTTCACTGAGTCCCAAAACACCTTTGTGTTGGTGAGGCTCTCAATTTTACAGTACATTACCTGATATTTTATCAATTATCCACCCCCATGAGTGGCATTTTACAGTACTTCAGTTATATTAAAGGGCTGGACGTTATTCTGCAATAAGATGCCGCTGTCAGTACTTCAAAGTAAGTCTGTTTATACCAGTGGAATGTGACAATGCTGCACGTGGCTAACAGTCTACAAAATGACTCACGGCCGCATTCAGAATCCAGATGGGCCGCATGTGACCCCCGGGACGCAGGTTGCCCATCACTGGTTTATAGCGCGAGGTGAGATCAGAAACCAGGGGCTCCGCTCCAAGAACTGTGCTGCTTGATTATTCGGAGACGAGCTCTTTGCCACGTTTGGGTGCAAATCCACATAACTCAGCAACATCGCACCAATGCTGGGCATTTTGATTTGCTTTGAAGCTGTGACTAAATCATCTGTTTGTCGGGGGGAACCATCTGGAGAAATGCGCATCTCCTTTTTGTCGCAACATTCGCCTTGGGAAGATAAAAGCCGAATTATGATTTTATTTGGAGTCATTCCAAATCAAAGTTCTTTCAAATGAACACGCGAGTACAGATACCAGCTGCTGTTAGCATTGCAAATAGTGACTGTTTGGTCAAACAGTAGTGCAAACACTGTTACATTGCTATGCTAAACCTGTAACAGCAACCCTGTTATTGGCCTCTGGGAACACCACATTGCATCAGTTACTGAGATGCCCTGGCAGGGTGCATGTATGTGTTTTTTAGAGATGCTAATAAAGAAGTAACACATGAAGTTGTGGTTTGTGGAGACTGGATTTAAAAAAAAAAACTTTTCTGTGCACCCTTTATGGTTTTTGTCTGGTTATATACCCAAGCCAAGTCTTTACGTTACCAATTTGTGTGGGACTGTATCTGAAGATCCCAGAGTGATACTGAAGCTGCATCTACCATTCTTTTACTCCTTCGTGGAATATGGGCATCACTGACAAGTCCAGAATTTATTGCTCATCCCTAATTGTCCTTGAACTGAGTGACTTGCCAGGCCATTGAGGGGCAGTTAAGATTCAATCACATTACTGTGGGTCTGGATACACATGTAGGACAGACTGGATAAGGATGGCAGATTTCTGTCCCAAAGGACATTAGTGAACCAGATGAGTTTTTAGGGTCACCATTACTGAGACAAGCTTTCAATTCCAGAGTTATTAACTGAACTTAAATTCCCCCAGCTGCCTTGGTGGGATTTGCACTCATGTTGTCAGAGCATTAGCCTAAACATCTGGATTGCTGTCCCAGTGACCTGACACAACACCATCGCCTCCCAATTATGTCCCAGACCGTAGAGTTTTCATGGTACAAAACCTTTAAAATTAATCGAGGAGCTCTGGGCAGTGATCGGTCGCTTTCAAAGGAAGAAGTGGGTCAAGCAGAATTAGCATGTTGACTGGGACGGGCACACGGTGCTCATTTATCAGGACATTGGCACCGAGTTGGCAAGGCAAAGCAGAGGGTGGCCTTAATAAGGCAAAAACGGTATTGTACAACAAGGGATCAGGATGGTGTACCCAGCAAGACAGGAGAGTCATAATGCACTGTTAAAGATTATTACTTCAACATGCTGGAGCAAGGATACAGGACTGAATTGAGAAGGGTTGGTGGGAATGTGTATGTGAGAATAGGGTTGGATTGGCTGTAAATTTTGCAATGTATTGGGTTATGTCTTTGTCTTGCAGGTGGGTGGGGGATGTTTTGTTTTTCTAGTTTCTGAGGCCAGGGTCAATGGGGGTAGTAGAACGGGTGAATTGATAGGGTCATTGGAGGGAAGGAGGATCATAGAACATAACAGCGCAGTACAGGCCCTTCGGCCCTCGATGTTGTACCGACCTGTGAAACCACTCTAAAGCCCATCTACACTATTTCCTTATCATCCATATGTTTATCCAATGACCATTTAAATGCCCTTAATGTTGGCGAGTCCACTACTGTTGCAGGCAGGTTATTGCACGCCCTTACTACTCTGAGTAAAGAACCTACCTCTGACATCTGTCCAATATCTATCTCCCCTCAATTTAAAGCTATGCCCCCTCGTGCTAGCCATCATCATCCGTGGAAAAAGGCTCTCACTGTCCACCCTATCTAATCCTCTGATCATCTTGTATGCCTCAATTAAGTCACCTCTTAACCTTCTCTCTAACGAAAACAGCCTTAAGTCCCTCAGCCTTTCCTCATAAGATCTTCCCTCCATACCAGGCAACATCCTGGTAAATCTCCTCTGCAACCTTTCCAATGCTTCCACATCGTTCCTATAATGTGGCGACCAGAACTGCACTCAATACTTGAAATGCGGCCGCTGCAGAGTTTTGTACAGCTGCAACATGACCTCATGGCTCCAAAACTCAATCCCTCTGCCAATAAAAGCTAACACACTGTACGCCTTTTTCTTAACAAACAATTTTATTGAGGTAGTTTTTGGCTTTGTAAACAGTTACAGACATCAACAGATAGAAAGCAAAAAAGGCAAAAATGTGCTAACATCCATGTACTTTCAATACTTCAGTCATAACATACTGCACAAGCCCGCTCCTCTCCCACCGGTACTACCCGCCATTTTGTCCCTCCTACTCTACTCTACTCACTGTATGCCTTCTTGACAACCCTATCAACCTGGGTGGCAACTTTCAGGGATCTATGTACATGGACACCGAGATCTCTCTGCTCATCCACACTAACAAGAATCTTACCATTAGCCCAGTACTCTGTCTTCCTGTTATTCCTTCCAAAATAAATCACCTCACACTCTTCTGCATTAAACTCCATTTGCCACCTCTCAGCCCAGCTCTGAAGCTTATCTATAGCCCTCTGTAACCTGCAACATCCTTCTGCACTGTGTACAACTCCACCGACTCAAGTGTCATCTGCAAATTTACTCACCCATCCTTCTACGTCCTCCTCCAGGTCATTTATAAAAATGACAAACAGCAGTGGCCCCAAAACAGATCCTTGTGGTACACCACCAGTAACTGAACTCCAGGCTGAACATTTCCCATCAACCACCACCCTCTGTCTTCTTACAGCGAGCCAATTTCTGATCCAAACTGCTAAATCACTCTGAATCCCATGCCTCCGTATTTTCTGCAATAGCCTACCATGGGGAACCTTCTCAAACGCTTTGCTGAAATCCATATACACCACATCAACTGCTTTCCCTCGTCCACCTGTTTGGTCACCTTCTCAAAGAACTCAATAAGGTTTGTGAGGCATGACCTATCCTTCACAAAACCGTGTTGACTATCCCTATCAAATTATTCCTTTCTAGCTGATTATAAATCCTATCTCTTATAAACCTTTCCAAGACTTTGCCCACAACAGAAGTAAGGCTCACTGGTCTATAGTTACTGGGGTTGGCTCTACTCTCCTTATAGAATTTACAGTACAGAAGGAGGCCATTTGGCCCATCGAGTCTGCACCGGCTCTTTGAAAAAGCACCCTGCCCAAACCCTACCTCCACCCTATCGCCATAACCCAGTAACCCCACACAACAGTAAGGGCAATTATGGAAACTAAGGGCAATTTAGCATAGCCAATCCACCTAACCTGCACATCTTTGGATGGTGGGAGGAAACCGGAGCACCCTAGGAAACCCACGCACATGGGGAGAATGTGCAGCCTCCGCACAGACAGTGACCCAAGCTGGGAATCGAACCTGGGACCCTGGAGCTGTGAAGCAATTGTGCTAACCACTGTGCTACCATGCTGCCCCTCCTTGAACAAGTGACAACATTTGCTATCCTCCAGTCTTCTGGCACTATTCCTGTAGACAAAGACGACATAAAGATCAAAGCCAAAGGCTCAGCAACCTCCTCCCTAGCTTCCCAGAGAATCCTAGGATAAATCCCATCCGGCCCAGGGGACTTATCTATTTTAACACTTTCCAAAATTGTTAACACCTCCTTATGAACCTCAAGCCCTTCTAGTCTAGTAGCCTGTATCTCAGTATTCTCCTCGACAACATTGTCTTTTTCCTGTGTGAATACTGACGAAAAATATTCATTTAGCACCTTTCCTACCTCCTCGGACTCCACGCACAACTTCCCACTACTGTCCTTGACTGGCCCTAATCTTACCCTAGTCATTCTTTTATTCCTGACATACCTATAGAAAGTGTTAGGGTTATCCTTGATCCTACCTGCCAAAGACTTCTCATGTCCCCTCCTGGCTCTTTTTAGCTCTTTCTTTAGGTCCTTCCTAGCTAACTTGTAACTTTCGAGCACCCTAACTGAATCTTCACGTCTCATCTTTACATAAGCCTCCTTCTTCCTCTTGACAAGTGATTCAACTACTTTAGTAAACCACGGTTCCCTCGCTCGACCACTTCCTCCCTGCCTGACTGGTACATACTTATCAAGGACACACAGTAGCTGTTCCTTGAACGAGCTCCACATTTCAATTGTGCCCATCCCCTGCAGTTTCCTTCCCCATCCTATGCATCCTAAGTCTTGCCTCATCGCATCATAATTGCCTTTCCCCCAGCTATAACCCTTGCCCTGCGGTATATACCTATCCCTTTCCATCGCTAAAGTAAACGTAACTGAATTGTGGTCACTATCACCAAAGTGCTCACCTATCTCCAAATCTATACCTGGCCTGGTTCATTACCCAGTACCAAATCCAATGAGGCCTCGCCTCTCGTTGGCCTATCTACATACTGTGTCAGGAAACCCTCCTGCACACATTGGACAAAAACGGACCCATCTAAAGTACTCAATCTATAGCGTTTCCAGCCAATATTTGGAAAGTTAAAGTCCCCCATAACAACTACCCTGTTACTTTCGCTCCTATCCAGAATCATCTTTGCAATCCTTTCCTCTACATCTCTGGAACTTTTCGGAGGCCTATAGAAAACTCCCAACAGGATGACCTCTCCTTTCCTGTTTCTAACCTCAGCCCATACTACCTCAGTAGACGAGTCCTCATGAAACGTCCTTTCTGCCACCGTAATACTGTCCTTGACTAACAATGCCACCCATCCCCCTCTTTTACCACCTTCCCTGAGCTTACTGAAAGATCTATACCCCGTAACCTGCAACAACCATTCCTGTCCCTGCTCTAGCCATGTCTCCGAAATGGCCACAACATCGAAGTCGCAGGTACCAATCATGCAGCAAGTTCACCCACCTTATTCCGGATGCTCCTGGCGTTGAAGTAGACACACTTTAAACCACCTTCCTGCCTGCCGGTACACTCCTGCAACCTTGAAACCTTACTCATGACCTCACTACTCTCAACCTCCTGTATACTGGAGCTACAATTCAGGTTCCCAACCCCCTGCTGAATTAGTTTAAACCCTCCCGAAGAGCATTAGCAAATTTCCCCCCAGGATATTGGTACCCCTCTGGTCCAGGTGTAGACCATCCCCGTTTGTGGAGGTCGCACCTACCCCAGAATGTGCCCCAATTATCCAGGTATCTGAAACCCTCCCTCCTGCACCAACCCTGTAGCTACGTGTTCAACTGCTCTCTCTCCCTAATCCTCAACTCGCCAGCACGTGGCACGGGTAACAACCCAGAGATAATAACTCTGTTTTTTCTAGCTCTAAGTTTCCACCCTAGCTCCCTGTATTGCTGCCTTACATCCCTATCCCTTTTCCTACCTATGTCGTTGGCGCCTATGTGGACCACGACTTGGGGCTGCTCCCCCCCCCTTAAAGATCCCAAAAACATGATCTGAGACATCACGGACCCTGGCACCTGGGAGGCAACACACCAACCGCGAGTCTCTCTCGTTCCCACAGAATCTCCTACCTATCCCCCCTAACTGTGGAGTCTCCAATGACTAATGCTCTACTCCTCTCCTTTCTTCCCTTCTGAGCAACAGGGACAGACACTGTGCCAGAGACCTATACCTCATGGCTTACCCTTGGTAAGTCCCCCCCCCCCCCCCCCACCAGTATCCAAAGCGGTATACTTGTTACTAAGGGGAACAACCACAGGGGATCCCTGTACTGATTGCTTCCTCCCAGCCCCTCTCATCATCACCCATCTGTCTTTATTCTTCGGAGTAACTACATCCCTGAAGCTTCTATCTATGACCACCTCTGCCTTCCGAATGATGCAAAGTTCATCCAACTCCAGCTCCAGTTCCCTAACACTGTTTCTGAGGAGCTGGAGATGGGTGCACTTCCCACAGGTGAAATCAGCAGGGACACTGACGGCGTCCCTCACCTCAAACATTCTGCAGGAGGAACATTGCACTGCCTTCCCTGCCATCCCCTCTAGATAAAACAAGAAAAAGAAAGGAAGAGCTTACCTGATATTCACTCAACCCCTTAGGTTAGAGGAGGTGGAAGGGTGGGGGACACTACAAGTGTAGTGTCTCGGGTTTAGCAACCGCCCAACTTGTATACAGGTACTACACACCTTCCCAGAAATAGACACCTTCCCACGGCCGACTTCCGGTTTCCTGCTGCTCTGAAACAAAAAACACAACTCCGAAAGAAAAGGTAGTTAAAAAACAAAGGCCGGCTTCTCCTGAAAGGTAAGTTTTTAAAGCGGGAAACTTACCTTCCCGACAGATCCCTGCTGACTGCTCTCGCTGCTACCGCTGAACAGCTGAAGTTTGAACAACTGAACATGGTAAAGATGCTGAGAGTTGGACAAGGGAGAAGGTGGGGGGGGGGGGGGGGGGGAGAGCTACGGGGATGTTGTTGGTGGTTATTTGTGGTTGGTTTTTGGGAGGGGCCTTGGGGAGTGGGAACATCATGCTAGCACTGAGGGGCAGGCTAGTGAACGTGAGGAGTGGGGTTAGGGGCTGCAACGTGGGCCAGTTTGGCGAGACCCGGTGAGTCTTTGTTTGGGAGCGGGAGGGGAATAGATGAGGTGGCAGGCAGTTGGTTAGTTGGGCGGAGGGGGTTAGGGAGCAAAAGTGACCAAGGGATTTCCTTTGTTCTGAGATTTGCAGCGATTTGTGCATACCCACCAATGAGCGAGCACGCAGACGCAGTGCGGCCTCATTTTTTTTATATGGTCGCTCGCAGCCGGCATTGTTAAAAGCCAGCTGCTGCGGCTGTTGCCCGTGAATTTGTGCAATTGGAGACACAGAAGATTTACAAAATTTTCTATGTAACCTTCCTGCCTGAAGGGAGGCAGAGAGCAGGTCACGCCCCCTGAACTTCGGCATCACCTGCTTTTAGGCACGATTCCTCCATTTTGTCAGCAGCAAACAAGGCAAGAGGAAAATGGTGGGCCGCGAAGGTCGGCTGCCATGGGCCGCAGAGGTTGGCTGGTTGGTAAAAATGGGTCCCCGAAAAAAACTATTTGAAAAACACTGCTATAGCCCATGACCGTGTGTATGAGTTAATCTCCAAATAACCGCCCACCAATCCAGTCATACAGCTCCACTCAGTGTGGAGTTTGGGGTATTACATTGCAGCACGGAAATGGGGCACAATCGGTATTTATCCAGCATGTCATATTCCTTCAGTCCCCTTTCCACAGCCTCATTACTATGGTTAAAAAAAACAACTTTCCGCCTCCTGTTCTGAATCTCCAATGTTTCATCTTATCTTTATCTCCTTGTCCTCGACCTCTAAACCTCTGGAAACAGATTGCAACATCTCTTCCTTCCTTAAATTTCAAACACCGTATCAAGTCAATATTGTGTGTTCTAACAAAAACAACCACAGAATGTTTCAAATATTTCTTTGCATTTCCTCATGCTAGACCGAATCCAGCTGAACTTGCACTGTACCCTTGAAAATCAGAGAATGGGTGCAACATGAGGAGGCCATTCAGCCCATTGTATGTGTGCCAGCTCCCAGATTGAAGTTCTCAGCCAGTCACACGGCCCTGCTTTCCCCCGGTTACACTTGCAAGCCTCTTCTCTTCAGGTGATTATCCAAATTCCTTTTCTAAAGCCACGTTTGAACTTGTCCCCATCACACTTTTAGGCAATGCATTCCAGATCCTAACGACTTGCTGCATTTTAAAACAAAAGCTTTTTCTTAAGTTGTTCCTGGCACTTTTGCCACTCATCTCTGATTCTCAATGCCTTTTTTAAAATAAATTTAAAAAATAGTCGCTGGTTCGGCCAGCATTTATTGTCCATCCCTAGTTGCCCTTCAGAAGGTGGTGGTGAGTTGCCTTCTTGAATCACTGCAGTCCTTGAGGTGTTAGCCCACTGTGCTGTTAGGGAGGGAGTTCCAGGATGTTCCCTCAGCGACAGTGGAATGCCGATATATTTCCGAGTCAGGGTGGTGATTGACTTAGGTGGGAACCTCCAGGTGGTGGGGTTCCCAGGTATCTGCTGCTCTTGTCCTTCTAGATGGTAGTGGTCGTGGATTTGGAAGGTGCTGCCTAAGGAACCTTGGTGAGTTACTGCAGGGCATCTTGTGGATGGTACACACGGCTGCCACTGTTTGTCGGTGGTGGGGGGTTTGAATGCTTGCGGAAGGGGGAACAATCAAGCGGGCTGCTTTGTCTTGGGTAGTGTCGAGCTTCTTGAGTGTGTGGGAGCTGCACTCATCCAGGCAAGTAGAGAGTATTCCATTACACTCCTGACTTGTGCCTTGTAGATGGTGGACAGGCTTTGTGTGTGTGTGTGTGTGTGTGGGGAGAGGGGGGGGGGGGGGGGGCGTTGAGTTACTTGCTGTAGGATTCCTAGTCTTTGAACTGCCCTGGTAGCCACAGAATTAATGTGCCTAGTCCAATTCAGTTTCTGATCAATGATAGGTTATTGATTGTGGGGGATTCAGTGATGGTAATGCCATTGAATGTCGAGGGGTGGTGGTTAGATACTCTCTTGTACGAGATGGCCACTGCCTGGCATTGTGTGGCATGAATGTAACTTGCCACTTGTCAGCCCAAGCCTGGATATTGTCCAGGTCTTGCTGCATTTGGAAATGGACAGCTTCATTATCTATAGAGTCACGAATGGTGTTGAACATTGTGCAGTCATCCGCAAACATCCCCACTTCTGACTATGATAGAAGGGAGGCCATTGATGAAGCAGCTGAACATATTTGGGCTGAGGACACTACCCTGAGGAACTCCTGCAGTGATGTCCTGGAACTGAGATGATCCAACCACCACAACCATTTTCCTTTTTGACAGGTAAGACTCCAACCAGGGAGAGTTCCCCCCCCCCCCCCCCCCCCCCCCCAATTCCCATCGACTCCAGTTTAGCTCGGGCTCCTTGATGCCATACTCGGCCAAATGCTGCCTTGATGTCAAGGGCAGTCACTCTCCCCTCACCTCTGGCATTCAGCTCTTTTGTTCATGTTTGAACCAAGGTTGTAATGAGCTCAGGAGCTGTGAAACCCTGGCAGAACCCAAATTGAGCATCCGTGAGCAGTTATTGCTGAATAAGTGCCATTTGATGTCACTGTTGATGACTCCTTCCATCACTTTGCTGATGATGGAGAGTAGACTGATAGGGCGGTAATTGGCTGGGTTGGATTTGTCCTGTTCCTTGTGTACGGGACACACCTAGGCAAAGTTCCACATTACTGGGTAAGATGCCCATGTTGTAGCTGTATTGGAACAGCTTGGCTCGGGGTGTGGCAAGTCAGTACTATTGCTGAGATGATGTCAGGGCCCATAGCCTTTGCAGTATCCAGTGCCTTTGGCCATTTCTTGATATCACATGGAGTGAATCGTATTGGCTGATGTCAGGTGGATGTACCTTGAAGAAATGGGTGTTTATCAAATAGCTGCAGTGATGCCAGTGTGTGGGTGGTTCTGGGCTGTCAGTCTTTCACTTTCGTTTTGAGCTGGCAGCTTCAGTGTGTTTAGTTTTGTTTAAAGTTGGAAAGCTGCATTCAAACAAGAAGCTGTCTATCTCTACAAGCGTAAGAATATCTTCAGCTCATTGATTTCAAAGTAATACCTGTTCTGTAGAAAATTCAAACCTGCTGTCTTTATTTTAAAAGGGTTTAACTTATGGACGTTGTTTGGGAAGTTAAGGGTTATCTTAGAGTACTGTATCTTTTGGGGGATGGTCAGGGTTGGTAGTTGATAATGTTTTATAAACACACAGTAAACAGTTTAACTGGATTCATAGAATAAACATTGTTTTTGTTTTAAAATACTTTTAGATCTCTGTTGCATCACACCTGTAAAGTGGGCCCTTGTGCTCCCCATAATCAAAATATGTTCAAAGTTGTGGGTCAGGTGAACCCCATGATATACTTTGGAGTTTTCTAAACCCTGGCCCATAATATACTGAAGACTGGCATCTGTAATGCTGGGGACCTCTGGAGGAGACCAAGATGTTCATCCACTAGAAACTTCTAGCTGAAGATTGTTGTGAATGCCTCAGCCTTGTCTTTTGCACATATGTGCTGGGCTCCTTCATCCTTGAGGATGGGGATATTTGTGGCGCTTCCTCGTCCAGTGAGTTGTTTCATTGTCCACCACCATCCACGGCTGGATGCGGCAGGACTGCAGAGCATAGATCCAATGGGAACAGTTTCTCCTTATCTACTATGTTCAGACCCCCTCAGAATTTTGGACACCTCGTTCACACCCCCTCTCAAACTTTTCTGAAGATAACAGCCTCAGCATCTCTAACCTATGCATTTAACTAAAATCAGTCATCCCTGGAACTGCTCTTCGAAATCTTTTCTGCTCCTTTCACCAGCTGTTTTATAAAGGTTCACAACTTCCTTGTCTTTGTCCCCTACAACTCTATTTATAAAATCTGTCAAACATTTTCTCAACATGCCCCGTCACTTTTGATAATTTGGGCATATTTACTGCCAGGCCCCTCTGCTCCTGCACCCCCAATAAAATTGCATCCTTTCTTTTATATTGTGTCTCCTGGTTCTTCCTACTAAAATATATTATTCTACACTTCTTTGTCCTCTTGAGGTTTAACACTATCCACCTCCTCACTGTTCATAATACTACCAAGTTGTTTTGTTCCATCTTCAAATTTTGAAATTGTGCCCTGCACGTCCACGTTTAGGCTATTGATATTGATCAAGAAATGTAGTGGTCTGAATGCCAACTTGAGGGTAACCCCATCTTTCCCCAATCTAAGAAGACAACTTATTGCCTGAACAATTTTTCCTACACTGTGGCACCCACAGGCGCGATTTAACGGAACCATTGCTAAGTGTCATTTTGGGTGCGATTGGAGGGGTGGGGAGGAGGGGGGAGGGGGGAGGAGGGGGGAGGGGGGAGAAAGGGGGGGGAGAAAGGGGGGGAGGGGGGAGGGGGAGGGAGGGGGGAGGCAGGGGAGGGGGAGGGGGGGGTTGTTGGGTTACGGGTATAGGGTGGATACGTGGGTTTGAGTAGGGTGATCATGGCTCGGCACAACATCGAGGGCCGAAGTGCCTGTTCTGTGCTGTACTGTTCTATGTTCTATGTTCAAGCCCACACGAGCAAACACATCAGTTGTCACTTAACTCATATGTCACACCAAATTTGAAGGGCCTGTGGAATTTGAGCATTATAGCATTGGACAAAATGGATGAGTAGACAAACAAATAACAAATTGTGAATTTACATGACTAAATGGGATCTTCCTATCGCAATGGTTAATTCATAGCTACAATGGAGGACAAAGGGAACAAAGAACAATACAGCACAGGAACAGACCCTTCAGCCCTCCGGCCCTCCAAGCCTGTACCGGTAATGATACCAACCTTTGCCAAATCCCTCAGCATTTCCTTGTGCCGTATCTCTCTATACCCATCCTATCCATGTGTTTGTCAAGATGCTTTTTGAATGCCATTAACTTCCCCTGGCAATGTGTTCCAGGCACTCACCACCCTCTGTGTAAAAACACCTATCTCGCACATCTCCTCTAAACTTTGTTCCATGGACCTTAAACCTATGCCCCCTGGTGACTGACCCCCCCCCCCCCCCCCCCCCCCCCACCTCACCCTGGGAAATAGTGCTTGCCCAAACAGTCTATCCATGCCCCTCATAATCTTGTAGATCTCTATCAGATCAGCCCTCGACCTCCGTCTTTCGAATGAAAACAGTCCGAGTCTATTCAGCCTCTCCACATAGCTAACACCCTCCAGACCAGGCAACATCCTGGTAAACCTCCTCTGTACCCTCTCCAAAGCCTCCACATCCTTCATGTAGTGCGCCAACCAGAATTGTGCGCAATATTCCAAGTGCGGCCTTATCAAGGTTCTGTACAACTGTAGCATGACTTGCCAGTTTTTATACTCAATGCCTCTCCAATGAAGGCAAGTATTCTGTATGCCTTCTTGACTACCTTGTCCACTTGTGCTGCCACCTTCAATGATCTGTGCACCTGCACGCTCAGATCTCTCTGACTTTCCTCAGAGTTTTGCCATTTACGGTATACCTTCCCTCTATGTTAGACCTACCAAAATGCGTTACCTCACATTTGTTCAGATTAAACTCCATTTGCCATTTCTCTACCGAAGTCTCCAACCTATCTGTGTCCTGCTGTATCCTCTGACAATCCTCAACACTATCTGCCACTCCAACCTTGGTGTTATCTGCAAATTTATTTATCAGCTACATTTTCCTCCAAATCGTTTATGTATACCACAAACAACAGAGGCCCCAGCACAGATCCCTGTGGAACACTGCTAGTCACAACCTTCCATTCAGAAAAACACCCTTCTACTGCTACCCTTTGCCTTATGTGACCGAGCCAGTTCTGCATCCATCTTACTACCTCACCTCTGATCCCATGTAACTTCATCTTTTGTACCAGTCTGCCATGAGGTACCTTGTCAAAGACTTTTCATCAATCATTGTTGTCACATCCTCAAAAAAGTCAATCAAGTTAGTGAGGCAGGACCTCCCCTTCACAAAACCATGCTGTATATCACTAATGAATCCATTTGTTTCCAAATGGGTATAAATCCTGTCCCTGAGAATTCTATCCAATAATTTACCTACTACCGATATGAGGCTCACTGGCATATAGTTTCCAGGATTATCCCTGCAACCTTTCTTAAACAGCAGTACCTCATTAGCTATTCTCCAGTCCTCTGGGATTTCTCCTGTAGCTAATGAGGATACAAAGATTTCAAGTATTTGAATTGGTGCGAATATTAATATGGTCACACTTACCTAAAATTTAACATTGCAGGGCACAAATGAGTGCAGAACTGTTAATTCCATACTGTCTTTTGATTTTATGTGATCAGTATTTTTATGCTTGAAAGGGTCAACTAGCAAGTTCAATGGCAAATGTTAAAAAAGAGGCTTATAACAATATTTCCTCACAGTGTCATGGTGCTTTCTGACATGAAGTAATATGGTCCTTTGCTGAAACCCATATCGCAATATGACCTCCAACTTAAACAGTATTTTCTAAAATAACATGCAACCTTTAAAAAAACTCCCAGCAGCAACCAGACTATATATCCCCTTGCAATTGATTTCTCTCACTTCTATTGGGTAGCCATCCAGAGCACACCAACCCCCGCCCCCGGAGATAATAAACCGAACACACTTCATGATACTTTCCAACAGCTTCTTAGACATATTGTGCAACATGGCTGCTGCAAGTTTCAAACGTAATTATTTTGAAAGATACACATCTTAAACACAAGAGGGAGAAATTCTGCAAGGACGAATTTGCATCAATTGATCATTATACAAACATGACCAGCCTTTTGATTGTAAAGCTGCTTCCGAGTGACAACAACAGATTTATTTTGAAGGGTGCCAAATTATTCTGAGATATGCATTCAACAGCTATTTACAACTTGTTTTTTGCTGTAAAAAAAAATCAAATTCTTGTCAATTGAATGGCACTGCCTGACTCGATGAATGGCAACCTCTTTGAAATTAAATCGTACATACACTTGTTCGTGTCCTTTAGTCTTGCCACCAGAGGGAGAGACGGAAGGCTAATCAAGAGAAGGAGCTGGAAATATCTCCCTGTTGCAGAAATGTAGCAAAATGAAAGGCAGAGAGATAATGGCAAAGAAACACAAACAGCATAAAGAAAGCAAAACGTCAATTACAACTGAACGGGCTCAGGAAATAGAAACAGCAAACAGAGGCAAATGAAAAGGCAAGGTAATCAGTATATAAATGTTACTGTAAACTTAGCTTTAAAAATACATTTCAATACGAACAAAAATGCAAAACAAGGCAGTTGACACAATTTCATTGTAGCTGCAGCCTTTTTCTATGAGGATTTGCACACAGGAAGAAAGTGGAAGAAACACATGGTAAAATACGACATGCAGGAAAAGTTAATTAAGATGCAGGAGCGTGATGTTTTGGGACAGCAATCTCACTGTATTAAGTTTAGAATTACGTGGTAATTTTGTAGAAACTCGTTCTTCATTAATGCATACACAGTAACTCATGTTAGCTCCGAAGAGGTCTTGACAAGGTGGGTGTGGAGAGGATGTTTCTTCTTGTGTGAGAATCTAGAACTGGGGGGGGGGGGGTCACGGTTCAAAAATGAAGGCCCACGTAAGACCGGGACCTTCTTGGAGGTTAGTGGATCTTTGGAATTCTCTTCCTCAAAAGGCAGTGGAAGCAGAGTCTTTGAATATTTTAAGGCAGATCTAGATAGACTCTTGATGAAGAAGGGGGGTAGGTTTTCTGGGGTAGACACAAGGTTCCAATCAGATCAGCCATGATTTTCTTGAATGGCGGAAGGGGCTGAATGGCCTACACCTGCTCCTAATTCATATGGTTCCGTAAGAAGAAGATCGCAGGAAACATCCCTGCTACTTAATCATAACATTTACAGTTTGACAGCCTTTTGTATTTTATCTTGAGAGTTCTTTAGAACTGCAAACTAGTCTGGAAACCATCATTTTTGGGAAAAACATTTCTCTCCTACATTTCGCCAACAGGGATGAGTATCCGGAAATGCAGCTCTGCAACACAAGTGAGGAATTAGATTTTTTTTTCTAACTGAGATCCCTTTTGTCCTCTCAAGTTTTTTTTTACTTTATGTAAAACTTGTATTTAGCATGGATCTCATTATAACAAAAGTTGTCCCACAGTTCTAGTTTTCTCAAAAAACATTCCATTCCTTTCACCATACCCGCATAGCCGGGAGTACACATAATTCAACTAATCACGTTTTATAATTTAAATAACATGGGTGTTGATCACAGCCTATTCTGCTGGATTTTGTGTGAAGTAGAAAATTAGATTCAGCACAATAAATTCAGCACATTATGATTGAATTCTCAACGCATGATATTAAACTACAGTGAGTTCATTGAAGTATCACATTGTATCAGTCAGCAATGTCGTTGGAAATACTCAGCCAGTCTGGTAGCATCTGTGGAGACCACTCTGAAATGTTAAGCTGATTTTCTCCCTCCGCGAATACTGTCTAAGTATTTTGCAAAGGAATTATTTTCCGTTTGAGCAGGTTGGACTTCACAGCTGAAACGGTCAGCCATGCACACACGCCCACTTTCCAGCTGAGGTAAGGTAGGTACTGAGGCATTTAGAGTATTGACAGGGTGAGAGCAATGGTACTCCCAGTTACAGAACTCAAATTAAAATCCATTGAATAAAGTACAGGCTTTCTTCTTGCTTCCCAAAGTTCCAGATTGAACTGCATTGTATAGGGTGATTACAGAATATTTTTGCAGAGTGAACGGAAGGTTGGTTGAGACAGTCAGACGCAGATGGTCTGGGGTACCTCCTAACAGGAAGCTGCAGGTGGCATCATAAGTGGTCTTTGAGCAGATTATCCATAAGTGGCAAGTGTTAGGAGTCTGAGAAAATTAAGGTTAAAAAATAAAATTGGGATTAAAATAAAATAACAGGGAGAGTTGCTGAGGACCGCTGTCTGAAGAGACTTTGATGTGTGAATTAGCATATCAGTGAGGGAAGAAAGTGACTAGGGGAAATAATGGGTATAGGTGAGATAACTTCAAACTGGAGAGATTAGGAAATTGACACATATATGCTAAAAGTTGGAGCCACAGGGTGGGTAACATCAAAGGGAAATAATGATATATCCAGTAGCACAATAACTGGAGAAACGGATGTAGTAGCAGCAGCTACCATCACAGCCACACCCAGCTGCAGAAACAGTCTCTTGAAAACAAATTAATGCTTAACGGGCAGCCAGTTAAGGTCCAAAACTTGAACCGGGAAGATTTCACCTTCTCTGAAACTGTAGTCGGTTTTCCCAAATGTGACCAAATAATCTGGGCATGGTAAGTAATTGCTGGATTTAGCTCATGGAATTATATAATATTGGATGTTATTTGGGAACAAAGGGGCCGATCAGAGTTCAGGAAAAGAAGGTAGGTAGATACCAAAGGGTATCTTCATTTAATACTGTGTGTGTACAGCCATCTGTATAGTTAAGTGTAATGATGTATTTTGGTCCTTCTTGTCCTGTGTTATTTTATTCTTTTTTAGTTGATAAATTTTCATTATTAATTGATCAGGCAATAATTGTTTCGTAAATCTTGTATCACTTTATACCAAATTGCAAATATACATCACGAAGATCCAGTGTTCCAAGTTACCTTTCTGGGTTTTGGTAAACCCTCACATTTAACATCATTGGGGTTCTTAATACAAAGAAAGCTGAGTCTGTTTGACTGAAAATGAGGATTATTTCATCAACTGAAAATGTAAGCTTTTTTAAAAATCATAAGTAAAATAAATAATCACCTGGAACCATAAAAGACTATTTAGTTCATGAAAGACCATTCAATTCATAAAATCCATTCCTTCCTGTGAGAATATGCTATTTGTCCTGCCATTAAAACTCCTGAAGAGCTATTAATTCAATGTTAAGATCTAAATGATTGAACCGGAGTTAGTCAGTTAAATCCCCCTCATTGTGTGGTTCTCCAGGTCTCGCCTTCAAAGTCACCTGATTCAATTTCAAAATGACACCAACACAATTTGTATTTATGTCGAGCCTTTTAGTGTGTAAAACATTGCTTCACAGGAGTGTTACCAAACAGAATCTGACACCAAGCCACATAAGCAGATATTCGAGCAGATGATCACAGCTTGGTTGGAGCAGTAGGGTTTAACTAGTGTCTTGAAGAAGGAAAGAGAGGCACTGAGATTTGGCAAAGGAATTTCGGAGACTCAGGGCCTCGGCAGCTAAAGGTGCATCCACACCAATGGTGGAGTGATTCAAATCTGGGGTTCTCAAAAGGCCAGAGTTTGAGTAGACATGTCAGTGCATGGCAGGGCTTTAAGAAATGATAGAGATAGGGAGGAACAAGACCATGGAAGGATTTGAAATGAGAGAATTTCAAAATCAAGACATTGCTTAACAGCGAGTCAATGCAGGCTGCTAGAACATGATGGGTGAATAGAAAATGGTGCAAGCAGAGTTTTGAAGGGTAGAATGTGGGAGGCCACTCGGCAGTGCATTGGAGTAATCAAGTCTAGAGATAACAAAGTTATGAATGAGGGATTCATCAGTAGGTGAACGGAGGCAGGGGCACAGTCAGGTGATGCCAAGGAGGTGGAAGTGGACGATTTTCATAATGACATGGGTATGTGGTTGGAATCTCATCTTGCAGAGTCAAATTTGCCACCAAGTTAATGAACGAGAGAGATGGTGTTGGTGGCTTATGAATGGAGTTTACAGCATGGACTTGAGGCCAACAGCTTCAGTCTTCCTGATATTTAATTGAAGGAAACTTCTGCTCATCCACAAAAATGTGTGACAATTTAAAGACAGTAAAGGGGTCGAGAGCGGTGGTGGTGGGGCATGGCTAGAGTGTTGTCAGCATACATGTGAAATTCATGCTGTGATTTTGGATGACGTTGCTGAAGGGCAAATGAGAAATGGGAAGGCGGCTGCAAGGATTGATCCCTGGAAGGACACCAGAATTGCCAGAGCAGGAAAGGAAGAAATTGTGGTGCTGGAGACAATCAGATAGAGGGAGAAGACATATAGGCCGAAAAGCAGGAACTACCAAATAAGGCCATGGCTGGAGTCGATATTGGCTGTCTGCCGGACCACTCAAGTCAGCTCAGAAACTCATTTTCGCTAAATGGAACTTTATGATTACCCAGTTTCAGTATTTATCATGGTAACACAAAAGGACAAAAGACCATGGGTTGAATATGTAACAAACTTCTAGACAGTAAAGATTGAATTTACAACAAGAAGAACGCTAAACAAAGAAGCCATCCGGCTTCTATATTGGCTAATAGTTGGTCAGATAAGAGTGCTTTGAAGGCCAATGGATCTTGATTAAATCACCCTGATTAAACAGGAGTATCCTATTTATTTATAATAATAATCTTTATTGTCACAAGTAGGCTTACATTAACACTGCAATGAAGTTACTGTGAAAATCCCCTAGTCGCCACATTCCGGCACCTGTTTGGGTACACAGAGGGAGAATTCAGAATGCCCAAAATACCTAACAGCATGTCTTTCGGGACTTGTGGCAGGAAACCGGAGCACCCGGAGGAAACCCACGCAGACACGGGGAGAACATGCAGACTCCGCATAGACAGTGACCCAAGCAGGGAATTGAACCTGGGACCCTAGAGCTGTGAAGCAACAGTGCTAACCACTGTGCTACTGTGCTGCCCATGAATATTAATGAGTTTAAGTCTTGATGAGACAATAAAACTCTGGCCAGATGTGTATATGTGTGTGTGAGTGTGTGTATCATGACTAAATGTTATGGAGAGAACATAACATATGGAGAGAACATACAATGCAGAAGGAGCCATTCGGCCCATTGATTCTGTACTGACCCACTTGAGCCCTCACTTCCAACCTATCCCCGTAACCCTAAAACCCCTCCGAAGTCATCCGCATCGAGTCATTGCAGCCTGGCCAGCATCTTCATTAGTGCAGGTAACATCTAGACCTCAGTAATGAGTTTAAGTTGTCTCTGTACTCTATTCTCAGAAATAGGCTAGCCCTTCTGAATAAATAGAGTGGTAGCAAATTCAGAAGTCTTTATTGTGTCTGCCTGAGCCGATCGAGCAGGATCTTGGTCAACACCATTGTAAGTGATTCTCTGAATGACTGACAAAATTGTTCCGGCTGAATTGTTCACTGACGCAGAGGATTCAAGTTCCTGGCATACAAGGTAAAGAAAAATACATTAGGAATAAGATGGACATTCAAACAATAATAAACTTGTAGAACAGGTTACTGAGGAAGTGGATTGAAGAAGATTGAGTAGAAGGATTCGTAAGGCAATTGGATGTGATTTTGACAGAAGGAGATATGGTGGGAAGGAAGATATATATGTGTGTGTGTGTCAAGTACAAATCAATTCCAGATGGATGCCTTGTTAGATCAGAAAGCATAAATAATTGAAAGGGGAATTTTACAGCGCTATGGGAAAAGTGCAGGGTCATGGGAATAATGGGATAGTTCATTCAGAGAGCTGGCTGTTGGGTTGAATGGCCTCCTTCTGCTCTGTATCCATCTAAAATGCCTTTTAAAGATCTTGTATTGAAATATAAGGTGGAGTTTTAATTGTGGTGCACCACTCGCCATAGCAGAACAGGAAGTGGGAAGCACTTTCTCTCTCTCGCTTTTCAATAGTACCCACACAATTACAATTTAATCAACCAGTGTCTGCACAGGAGACACATACCATCATGTGGCAGGGGAAGCTCTTCAGTGGTTAGACCCGCCATTGTCTATGGGCGGGCTATAAAAGAGCCTCCTGGACAAACAGGGAGGCTTTGCATCACGTCCACGACATTCCTGCCCAACTCAATTGTCATTAACACAAGACATGAGAGCACAAAGGGTGTTTTCCAAACTTAAATTTCACTTGCAAATATTTTACATGGTACTGGTTTCACATTAATTTTTTTTAAATTTGTTTACGGGATGTGGACTTCACTGACTAGACCAACATTTACTGCCCATCCCTGATTGTCCTTGATGTGATTGTGTTGAGCTATCTTCCTGAACCGCTGAAGTCCCTGTGGTGTACGTACACCCACATTGTACACATTGGTGCATCGATCATCATTCCTTGTTGAGACTAACTTAGGCAAAGAGCTAAATGTACTGGCACACTGGATGTTTGGCACGCATTACCGGTTACAATGGGCATTCCATCAGGCATTGCTCAACTCAGGCTCAGTTGCCTTTCCAGTCTATGCATTGCAAAGGACATCGTCCGACATCACTCTCAGCTGGACTATTGAGATGCTATAGGTGAACTCAAAGTCCTGCAAGGACTCTGATTGTGTTAGCCAACATTCTAAAATGAACTGGGGCAGCAGGGTAGCATGGTGGTTAGCATAAATGCTTCACAGCTCCAGGGTCCCAGGTTCAATTCCTGGCTGGGTCACTGTCTGTGTGGAGTCTGCACGTCCTCCCCCTGTGTGCGTGGGTTTCCTCCGGGTGCTCCGGTTTCCTCCCACAGTCCAAAGATGTGCGGGTTAGGTGGATTGGCCATGCTAAATTGCCCGTAGTGTCCTAATAAAAAAAGTAAGGTTAAGGGGGGGTTGTTGGGTTACAAGTATAGGGTGGATACATGGGTTTGAGTAGGGTGATCATGGCTCGGCACAACATTGAGGGCCGAAGGGCCTGTTCTGTGCTGTACTGTTCTATGTTCTATGTTCTAACTGACGTGGACAGCACTGACACTACTCTTTAATCCCCTTATTTACATACTTTGAGTGACTGGTCCAAACACACCTCCCCCCCCCGCTTCCCCCTCACACCATACCCAGGATGCTAGTGGCGCTTCCCATTTCACTCTTCCATGTCCCTAGCCCCACCCTCTGTCCTCCCTCGGAACCCTCTTCTACTCTTCTATGCCTGCAACCCCACTCCACGCCCCTCGTCACCACTGTTTCAGCTTGGCTGATCTCCAGGGGCTGGTTTAGCTCACTCGGCTAAATCGCTGGCTTTTAAAGCAGACCCAGCAGGCCAGCAGCATGGTTCGATTCCCGTACCAGCCTCCCCGGACAGGCGCCGGAATGTGGCGATTAGGGGCTTGTCACAGTAACTTCATTGAAGCCCACTCGTGACAATAAGCGATTTTCTTTTTTTTTTTCATTTCCATGCAAGCCGCCATCCTCCTGCTCCCCTCCCTTGCGCTGCACAGTTCAACAACAGGAAAACAGCTGAGCTCCATCACAACTGCACCAAACTGACTGCTTCCCACCATCTAATAATACCAATAATCTTTATTAATGTCATAAGTAGGCTTACATTAACACTGCAATGAAATGACTTTGAAAAGCCCCTGGTCGCCACACTCCGGTGCCTGTTCGGGGACTCTGAGGGAGAATTTAGAATGCCCAATTCACCTAACAGTCTTTCGGGACACGTGGGAGGAAACCGGAGCACCCGGAGGAAACTCACACAGACACGGGGAGAACGTGCAGACTCTGCACAGGCAGTGACCCAAGCCGGGAATCGAACCTGGGTCCCTGGCACTGTGAAGCAACAGTGCTAACCACTGTGCCATCATGCCACCCATAAACAAACACGAACTAGGAGCTATGAGATTCTCCGGCCGCTGACTTTATCAAGAAGGTAGGATGGACTTACAAAGGTTTTAAAATAATAAACATTCAAGGAGGCATGCAAATATATTACAAGTAGGAACCTGCCACAGGCGTGCGGCCTGACCTGACACCAACATACCGCTGACTTAATCTCTGCACCTCAGCTGGCTGTCGGGAAATCGAAATTTCAGCTTCCAGCTAATTCAGTCACCCCACATAGACGTTTCCCTGCAGGTTCCTTAAAATCCCTCCCTTCCCCATTGGCTGCCTAATATGTTCTGAGGGAACTTTAACCGCCTGCTTCCACCTATCTATAGTAATCTGATCCTAGCCCCCCATAATTCAACGTTAAGGAGACAAACACAATAAAGACTTTGTTGTATCTGTCACTATACCTGACCCAGAGAAAGCACGGAGAGAGTTAGAAACAGATGGTTTGTGAAAGTACTACTTTGATAGATAATTTAATAAAACAATCCCCCCTGACAGTTGTAAATAAATCTTTGTTTGACAATAAATTGAGTACCAGTTTTTCATAAATTGGATAACATGGTGATAGACTTCAGTTATCAAGTTGTTAGCTTAACAATGACTGTGAAACTAAAAACACAACTTTTGTAGTAAACAAATAGTTTCCCCCTCAGGATTCATTGATTATAAAGACCAGATACTTTTAATCTAGTATCAGTGGGATAGATTATGTTGCATAAACAGCAATAGACTCATGGGTATTCTTGTAAACAATCTGTATTAATGTACTTAAAGGGCACAAAAATAAGAAAAATGTATGATGTCCATTAAGAATTTGCATGGAGAATGGCTCTAAAAGGAAAACAATAGTGCTCTAATTGGCATCCCAATGAGGTGCCTGCCATAGTTTAGTAAATGAGGAAAGATTTATATCTTTGATAGTTTTCCAAAATAGCCTGTTTCATATTTAGTGGTTGAATCTTATCACATAACTGAAGCCAAACCAGTTCTGCAGCAGATCAGCTCATGCAGAATGCCAAGCCAGCCTGAAGTCTGCTGTGTAGCCACCTGGGTTGGCCACTTCCTCACACAAAATGGAAGAACGCAAAGGTTACAGGGAAAAATGGACAGTTGCAAAGAAACAAGCAGTTTGCAGAATCCCCTGTGTATTCTGGCTGCTAAAGAAACCAGACAGCATTGTAACTAACAAGCTGCGCATATTAAGTGAGCTATTCCCGGTGATTCCCAGGTACAATGGACACAACATTTAACTGCAATCGCAATAGGTCAGACTTCTCGGCGCCAAAGAGAGTCTGAAACAATAAGCCCCAAGGATCGCCCAGTGATCAAGGAACAGCCCCGTTATTGGGGAAATTCAAATCAATCGATTGGGAAGATACCCAATCGATTGCAAGTTTATAGAGGGTCCGCCCAGAAGGGCGCGAAGACCCTGGGACCTATAAAAGTCAGGTCCCAGGACTGATTCTTTCTTCTTGACCAGCCGGCCCTCCCAGCAGAACACCTTTGCTGCAGAAGACCTTGAGAAGGAGAGGCCTGGTCAGCAGCCGCCATCAAGTAAGTGTCATACAACGCACGCTACGAGAGTAGACACTCCTGACCCCTTTAGTCCACACCAACTGGAAGCCTGCGGATCCAGGACAAAGCAAGAGGCCATTGTTCCCTGATCCGGCAGTTCCCTTATTCCAGATATGTATTGGCCTATTAGTGGTAGGAATAGCCTAGCCTTTTAGTGTTATATGCATGAGTAGTAAATAACTGTGTAATAATAAACGTGTCTTGTTTGAACTTACTAACTGGTGTATTGAGTCATTGATCTGAACTTGAACTTGAATCTTGTGGCGGTATCATAAGGATACCTGGTGACTCTAGAGCTAAGGAATAAAACAGAGCCAAATTGAGTGTAAAGCACACGCACCCAGAACGAGCAACAGCTGTTTACAGCTGCTTGCCGAACTCGATGATTTAAAAAAGACGCTCCTGACAAAGAAAGGTATTAGCACATTTTCAGCCTTGCTGTGCTCAAATAAGATTTTGCTTGAGCTTCTGAAGGAAGTTCTGACGCCTAACATATTTTCTGCATGAGTATCTATCACTGGCCAGATTAAATTTTAGTTCCATTAACCCCCACCATCTGCCCAACCGCCGAACCTCTCCATACCCGCCATCCCTTAGGGTGCGACGGTGGTACAGTGGTTAGCGCTGCTGCATCACAGCGTCAGGAGCCTGGGTCCGGTTCCGGCCTTGGGTGTCTGCGTGGAGCCGTGCGTTCTCCCCGTGTCTGTGTGGGTTTCCTCCGGGTGCTCCGGTTTCCTTCCGCAGTCCAAAGATGCACAGGTTAGGTGGATTGGCCACACTAAATTGCCCCTTAGTGTCCAAAAGGTTATGTGGGGTTCCCTGGGATATGGCGGGTGGGGGGTGCGTGGGCTTAGGTAGGGTGCTCTTTCCAAGGGCTGGTGCAGACTCGATGGGCCGAATGACCTCCTTCTGCACTTTAGGGATTTATGATTCTCTTTGCAGGTTTTGAAAACATTTATTTCTAGTCTTCGCTATAAACTTGAACCTTTATAATATTTTCTCTGCAGACATTAGATGAACTGCATTTTTAATTTTAATAGTCTCATTCATCTCCAGGGTATTCGTTTTGTTGTAAACAGTTATTTTAAACTTTGTTGATAATTAGATGGAAATCAATTCCTCTCTGTATCTAGGCCAGGAAGTGACAGTTATGACTGTGAACATCTCACCTTTAACAATGCACACATTGTCCTGAAACAGAGTATGCCTGAAGTTATTTTTTTTAACATAGTATGAACCAGGTCCTTAAAAATTGCATAAAGGCGCACCTGACTTGGATGTGTATACATGTACACCTGTGGTTATCCCACTCATCTGCAACCTTACCCTGCCACTAGATCAGGAAGAATTAGTTTCTGCTTCCATTCCCCAGGATAGAGTGTTAATTAAAGAAAATCAAAAGCAAACAAGACAGCACCACTTGTTTAATAAAATGTGTCTCTGGCATTGGCACCGTGGAGGGAAACTTATGCAGAGTCACTAAGTCTGATTGGTTAATTTGTTGGACAGTTGCATGTGTGATTAACAATAGCCTTGGCCAAAGTAAAATTGATCCAAATTCTGCCAAATTTAGTGATTCTAAAAACAATTAAAATAATGCTGCTTGAGTCTGATTAAATGCTCTTCCGAGAAGAATTCCATGAGGAATGAGCTGTATTGGCTGAATGCATAATTTCCACTTTGTACTTTCTGCTTTCCTAATAGAAAGAACATATGCTGAAAAGCATCTGAAACCTCAATAAACATGTCATTGCAATCAAAACCTCAATCAGTAGCCAGATATTTGAGTTTGATGCAGAACCGTCCAGGTTTCGGGGAGGACACGGTGGGGCAGTGGTTAACACTGCTGCCTCACAGCGCCGAGGACCTGGGTTCGATCCTGGCCCAGGGTCACTATCCGTGTGAAGTTTGCACATTCTCCCCGTGTCTGCGTGGGTCATTACCCCACAACCCAAAGTTGTGCAGGGTAGGTAAATTGGCCACACTAAATTGCCCCTTAATTGGAAAAATCTTTGACTTTGTCTGTACATATGTTTCTGGAATCTACCTCTTCATTCACCTGCGGAAGGAGCAGTGCTCAGAAAACTAGTGATTTGAAACAAACCTGTTGGGACTTTAGCCTGGTGTTGTAAGAGTTCTTATGGCAAAAAAAATTGAATTGGGTACTGTCCAAGATTCTTTTTTTTTACAAAATATTTTATTAAGGCATGTATAATTTTAACACTTTTAAACAAAAAAATCCAACAAACACAAAAAACCCACAACTGTCTAAGATTCTTTTACCATCTGTTCGTCATGATAAATAATTCCATGACTCTAAAGTCAATAGTCTCAGTTTTAATCAATTTACCTCATTCGGTTTGCATGACACTTGCACGCCAGCACCTAACTTTCTCAATGTTGAAGGAAAAATCTTTATTTTTAATCATTAAAATTACTTTTAACAACAGTAACATGTTTAAAGACTTGAAACAATGATTTTACCATAATGTCACTATGGGTGCTGTCGGGGTGCTTTTAAACCAACTTGGCAGGGGTGTGGGAGGCCAGTAGGTAACATTAGAGAAGAGTGTCAAGGTGCGCAGAATACTGGGGGAGATAGATAGCTCTAGAGTAGAGAGTAATTAATTAATAGATGGGGCTAGAACAAAGGAGAAAGTAATAGAGTCTAAATAAGGGTTAGTGTGCATGTATTTGAATGCACAGAGTGTGATAAAGTGTGATTTACATGCACAGATCTCCAAGTGGAAATCTGATGTTCTGGGTATAACAGAGACCTGGCTTAATGAAGGGCAGGAAACATCCCTGGGTACAAGGTGTTTATGAAAAACAGAAAAGGGGTAGGGGTGGCAGTTTGGTAAAGGAGAGGTTGTCCCAGAGGTGCCAAGGATAGAATCTATTTAGTTAGAAATCAGAGGCAGAAAATGGGCAGTTACATGGTTTGACGTAATCTACAGGCTACTGACTAGTGGGAACGATGTAAAGGAACAAATTTGAAAAGAAATTACAGAGAGGTGCAAAAATTATAGAGTACTTAATCTTCCAAATACAGACTGGGATAGGAGTAGTGCAAAAGTTAGATACAGGCAAGAGTCCCTGGAGTGTGTTCGATTCAAATTAGGAACAAATCATTGCTAGACCTGGTTCTTGGAAATGAGATGGGACGAGTGGATCAAGTATCGAGAGACGAACATTTAGGAGACGGTCTTCATTGTATCATATGTTTTAGACTGACTATGTAAAAGGGCAAAGAACAGTCTAGCATGGGGAAAGCCAACTTCAATAGGGTTAAGAATGAATCTAGGTTGAATAAATTGGTGTCAGACATTGGCAGGAAAAGTGGTAGCTGGTCAATGGGCTACCTTCAAAGAAGATGATTCAGGCACAGTCGAGGTATATTCCCTCAAAAAAAAAAGGTATGGCAAACAAATCCAGAGCTCCCTGGATGAAAAAGAGATAGAGAAGTAAAAGAGTGCTTATGACAGCTGTCATATAGAAAATATAATTGAAAATCAAGTTTTTTTTTAACAAACAATTTTAATGAGGTATTTTTGGCATTACAAACAACAGTATAAAACCAGTGTACAAAGAACAGTAAACATAGTGCAAACACCGACATCCATCCCTCCAAGACCCGCCTATTTAAACCCCTATTCTACGCTACCCTAGCCAACCCCCCCCCCCGGCACCCTGCTGACGATTAAATCTCCGCAAAGAAATCGATGAATCGTTGCCACCTCCGGGCGAACCCTAACACAGACCCTCTCAAGGCGAACTTAATCTTCTACAGGCCGAGAAAGCTCGTCATGTTGGTTGACCAGGCCTCCAACTTCGGGGGCTTTGAGTCCCTCCATGCTAATAGTATCCATCTCCGGGCTACCAGGGAGGCAAAGGCCAGAACATCTGCCTCTTTCTCCTCCTGGACTCCCGGATCTTCCGACACCCCAAAAATCGCCACTTCTGGACTCATTGCCACCCTTGTTTTCAATACTCTGGACATGACGTCCACAAACCCCTGCCAACATCCCCGAAGCTTTGGACATGGTTCGCTGGTCCTCCCGCACATTTTACACACCTGTCCTCCACCCCAAAGAATCTACTCATCTGGGCCACTGTCAAAAGGGCCCGGTGTACCAACTTGAATTGGATCAAGCTGAGCCTTGCGCATGTAGCGGTCACGTTGGCTCTGCTCAACGCGTCCGCCCATAAGCCGTCCTCCATCTCTTCCCCTAAGGTCCTCCTCCCACTTTCGCTTCAGCTCCTCGGTCTGCGTCTCCTCCGCCCCCATTAGTTCTTTGTAGATGTCCGAGACACTCCCCTCCCCCACCCATCCCCTAGACACTACCCTATCCTGGATCCCCCTTAGTGGCAGGATGGGAAGGATGACACCTGCCTGTGCAGAAATTCACGCACCTGTAAATATCTGATGTCGTCCCCTCTTGCTAACCCAAACTTGTCCTCTAGCGCCCTCAAGCTAGGGAAGATCTCTTCCAGGAACAGATCCCCCATCCTCTCAATTCCCGCCCTTCGCCATACTCGAAACCCCCCATCCAGGCTCCCTGGGGCAAACCGGTGGTTGTCACATATTGGGGACCAATCCGATGCTCCCCCTGCTCCAACGTACCTCCTCCACTGACCCCAGATCCTCAAGGCCGCCACCACCACGGGACTGGTGGAATATCTCGCTGGCGGGAATGGCAGAGGTGCCGTTATCAAGCTGGTTCCCCCGACATGAAGCTGCCTCCATCCGCTCCCAAACCGACCCCACTCCCACCACCCACTTCCTTATCATAGCAATATTGGCCGCCCGGTAGTAATTACTGAAGTTTGGCAGGGTAAGCCCCCCCCCCCCCCCCCCCCTTCCCTTGAGCATCGCCTTCTTCATCCACCGAGACAAAGCCCAAAATGATTTTATTAATCCTCTTAAAAAAGATAGTCCCACAAAAATCTCGGTCGGACCGTCATCCTAACCGTCTGCACCCTCCCAGCCAGCGACAGCGGTAGCGCATCCCATCTCCGAAACTCGCCCCTCATCTGCTCGACCAGTCGGGACAAGTTCAACTTGTGTAACCAGCCCCAGTCGCGCGCCACTTGTATCCCTGGGTACCTAAAACTGTCCCCCACTAACCTAAACGGTAGCTCCCCCAGCCGACCCTCCTGCCCCCATGCCTGAACTAAACATCTCGCTCTTTGTCATGTTCAGTTTATATCCTGAAAACCGGCCAAATTCCCCCAAAGTCGCCATGATCTCATCCATCCCTGCCCGTGGATCTGCTACCTATAAGAGCAGGTCGTCCGTGTACAGCGAAACCCTATGTTCCACCCCCCCCCCCCCGCCCCGAACCAGCCCCTTCCAACTCCTTGAAGCTCTCAGAGCAATTGCCAGCGGCTCTATAGCTAACGCAAACAGCAGTGGGGAGAGGGGGCATCCCTGTCTAGTCCCCTGGTGCAGTCTAAAATAGTCGGAGGCCGTCTTATTCGTCCTGACACTAGCCTCCGGGGTCTGGTACAACAGCCTAACCCAGTCGATGAAGCCCCTACCAAACCCAAATCGCCCCAACACCTCCCACAGATAGTCCCACTCCACCCGGTCGAACGCCTTCTCCGCATCCATGGCCACCACTACCTCAACCTCCCTACTCTCCGGGGGCATCATAATCACGTTGAGCAGCCTTCTTATATCGGCCACCATATGCCTGCCCTTGACAAACCCGGTTTGTTCCTCCATAATCAACTCTGGCACACAATCTTCAATCCTGGAGGCTAAAACTTTGGCCAGCAACTTGGCATCTACATTAAGCAGCGAGATCGGCCTATAAGACCCACATAGCTCTGGGTTCTTGTCCCGTTTCAACATTAACAAAATAGTGGCCTGTGACATAGTCGGGGGCAGCACCCCTCTATCCCTCGCCTCATTGAAAACCTTGACAAACAACAGCCCTAATACCCACAAGAATTTCTTGTAGAATTCCACTGGATACCCGTCCGGCCCCGGGGCCTTACCCGACTTCATTGCCTTCAAGCCCTCGGCTATTTCTTCGGCCCTGATCGGGGCCCCCAGCCCATCCATCAGCTCCCTGCCCACCCTTGGGAAGGTCACTCCATCCAAAAAGCGTCTCATCCCCTCGAGCCCCGTGGGGGTTTGGTAGGCTATATTAGGGGTATCGCGGTACCTAGGTGGGATGTACCTTATACTGTAGTATGAGTGGTCGAACCTGCCTGCTGGTTCCGCCCAGCAGGCGGAGCATAAGAGTCTGTGTTTCACCCACAGCAGTCATTCTGTACCGGAGCTGCTGGGGTAACTACTTGTTCATTAAAGCCTTCAATTGGACTACAATCTTGCTTCAGTAGTGATTGATCGTGCAGCAGGGGCTAATTGAAAACCAAGTTGAGTACAAAGGGTTCAGAGGTGAAGAAACAAATAAGAGCAGCAAAGAGGGAGTATGACAAGAGACTGGCAATTTACGTAAAAGGGAAACACAAAGTTTTCTATAAGACTATTAATAATAAGAGGATGGTAAAAGGAGTCGGGCTGTTCAGGACCAAAAAGGGGATTTACACATGTGGGCATGTGGGTACTAAATGAATACTTCACATCTGTCTTTACAAAGGAAGTTATTACCCAGACCATGGTAAAAGATAAGGCAATTCTGAGACTAGATGGAATAAAAATTGAAAAGGAGAAGGTATTGAATAGGTTATCTTTACTTAAAGTTGAGAAGGCACTGGGGCCAAATGAGATGCATCCAAGGATACTGAGGAAAGTGGAAATTGCAGAGGCACTGACCATAATTTTCTAGTCTTCCTTAGGCTCAGGAGTGGTCACAGAGAACGGGAGAATTGCAAATGTTACATCCTTGTTCAAAGAAACAGTTTAAATATAAGCCCAGCAACCACCAGCCAGTCAGTTTAACTTCAGTGGTGGGGACACTTCCAGAAGCAATAATTCAAGGCAAACTTAACAGTCACATGGACAAATGGGTTGTTAATTAAGGAAAGCCAGCATTAATTTCTTACGGGAAAAACATGTTTAACTAACTTGCGGGAGTTTTTTGTAGAGGTAACAGGGAGAGATGCTGAGGGCAATTCTCTTATTGTGGTGAACAGGGACTTCCAAAAGATGTTTGATCCAGTGCCGCACAACAAACACGCGAGCAAAATTGTAGCTCATGATACAAAACCATAGCAACATGGATACGGAATTTCCTGTTGCTCAGAGGAAACAGATAATGGTTAATGAATGTTTTCCTGCTGGAGGAAAGTTGGTGATCCCCCGAGATTAGTGTTGGGACCCTTGCTGTTCCTGATATATATTAATGAACTAGAATGATCTTGGTGTACAGGTTCCAATTTTAAAGTTTGCAGATGATGTGAAACTTGGAAGCATTGTGAGAGATGAGGAGAATATTGTAGAACTTCTAAGGAACAAGTTGGTGGAATGGGCAGAGAGGTGGCAATGTAGGAAATGTGAAGTGATCCATTTTGGTAAGAACACTGAGAGACAATATAAAATAAAAAGTACAACTCTAATGGGGGAGTTCAGGGGCAGAGGACCTGGGTGTATACTATTTTGATTAAAACAAATTTTAAGTAACATTTAAAAAAATTAATTCATGAGATCAGGGTTTCACTGGCTAGGCCAATATTTATTGCCCATCTCTAATTACCCTTGAGAAGGCAACGATGAGCTGCCTTCTTAAGCCGCTACAGTCCCTATTATGTAGGTACGTCTACAGTGCTGTTAGGGTGGGACTTTCAGAATTTTGACCCAGTGACAGTGACGGAATGGCGATATATTTACAAGTCAGGATGGTGAGTGACCTTGAGGGGAACTTCCAAGTATTGGTAGTCCCAGGTATCTGCTGCCCATGTCCTCCAAGACGGTAATGGGTTTGAAGGTACTGCCTAAGGAGTCCTGCCGTGCGTCTTGTAGATGGTAGACACTGCTGCCACTGTTCATTGGGGCATGAATGTGTATGGAAAGTGTACCAATCAAGCAGGCTGCTTTGACCCGGATGGCATTAAGATTTTTGAGTGTTGTTGGAGTTGTGCCCATCCAGCCCAGTGGAGAGTATTCCATCACAATGCTGACTTGTGCCTTGTAGATGATGGCCAGGCTTTGGGGAGTCAAGAAGTGAGATACTTGCTGCAGAATTCCTAGCCTCTGACCTGTTCTTGTAGCCATAGTATTTATGTTGCTAGTCCAGTTCACTTTCTGGTCAATGGTATCTTATTCCTTTCTCATAGGTGTATCTAGCTTCCCATTAGATACATCTTTCTACTTGCTGTGAAGCAGCAGTGTCACTATGCCTTGGAGCGATGCCAACCGCTCAAGGTCAATTTCCGTACTGGCTGATATTATTCCTGAAGGCCCCACTTTCTCAACCTTGCACCTCACCTGAGCTGTGGTGATCCTCAGGCTGAATCACTACCAGTCAGCTCTCTCTCAAAAGAAAAGCAGCCTATGGTTGTCTGGGACTATGTGACTTTTTTTATAGCGTGAGTCTCCTGTCGCTCAGCTGATAGCACTTTTGCCTCTGTGGTTAGGACGCCGTGGTTGAATTTCTCATTCCACAAACTTAACATTAAGCACAAATAGGGACAAAGGGGGATGAGTTGGTGGTGATTACTGAGACATGGTTACAAGGAGAACAGGTCTGGCAGTTGAATATCCAAGGATACTCAGTATTTCGGAAGGATAGACAGAAAGGTAGAGGAGATGGTTTAGCTTTGCTGGTAAAGGAAGGGATCAGTGCTGTAGTGAGAAATTATATAGGCACTGGAGATCAAGACATGGAAGCTGTTTGGTAGAAATACGAAACAGCATAGGAAAGAAGTCTCTGGTGGGAGTACTCTATAAGTCCCCAAAAGTAGTTCTGCAGTGGGGCACAGTATAACCAGGAAATATTGGAGGTTTATAAGAAAGGTAGGGAAATAATCATGAGTAATTTTAAAATGCATATAGACTGGATCAATCAAATTGGACAGAGTAGCCTCGAGGGAGAGTTCATTGAATGTATTAGAGATTGTTTCTTAGAGCAATATTTTGCAGAACCAACCAGGGAGCATGTGAATCGGGATTTGGTATTATGCAGAGGAGGGATTGATTAATGACCTCCTAGTTAAGGATCCTTTAGGGAAGAGTGATCATAGCATTATAGAATTTCAAATTCAGTTTGAGGGTCTGAAACTGGAGTCCCACGCTAACGTTCTGGAGTTAAACAAAGGTAATTATGTCGGCATGAGGACAGATTTGGCCCCAGTGGACTGGGCAGGAAGACTAAAAGGTAGGACAGTTGATGAGCAGTGGCAGTTGTTTAAGGAGATATTTAATTCCTCATAACTAAAATATAAAGAGGTGAGGGGAGGGGAAAAACATCCATGGCTAAGCAGGGAAGTTAAAGAACATGTAAATACAAAAACTAAGGCTTGGTGCATATTGCAATGGCTAGTGGCAGGCTGGAAGATTGGGAATATTTTAAAGACCAACAAAAGGTTACTAAAAATGTAATAAAAAGATCAAAGATAAATTATGAAAGAAAACTAGTTCAAAATATAAAAAGGATAGCAAAATATTATATAAATATATAAATGGGGAGAGAGTAGCTGAAGTGAATGCCTATCCCTCGGCAGACGAGACCGGGGAGTTAATAGTGGGGAACACAGAAAGGCTAAGATGCTAAATCAATATTTTGACTCACTTTTCACTGTGGAGGACACTAGTACCATCCCAACAGTAACAGGAATGCAGCTGTAATAGAAAAGGCAGAACCTAAAACAATCATCAATAGGGAAAAAGTACTAAACAAGCTATTGGGATTGAAGGCAGACAAGTCCCCTACATCCTTGGGTCTTAAAGGAAGTGGCAACAGAGATAATAGATCCATTGGTTATAATATTATAAAATTCCCTCAATGCAGGAAAAGTTCCAGTGGATTGGAAAAATGGTTTATTCATAAAGGAAGGGAGGCAGAAAGTAGGAATCTATAGACCAGTTAGTTTTACATCTTTCATTGGGAAATTGTTAGAATCCATGAGATTCTAACAATTAGAAGTATTAGAAGGGGATCAGGGGATAAGGCAGGAGAATGGGTATGAGAAAATATCAGCCATGATTGAATGACGGAGCAGACTCGATGGGCCAAGTGGCCTAATTCTGCTCCTATGTCTTATGGTCTTATTATTAAAGAATAACATGATATCTAGAAAGTAAAAATGCAATCAGAGTCAGCATGATTTTATGAAGGGTAAATCATGCTTGACTAATTTGCTAGAGTTCTTCGAAGATGTAACACGCCAAGTTGATCATGGGGATCCGGTAGATGTAGTATATCTGGACTTCTAAATGCATCTGATTAGGTGCTGCACAAAAGGTTAATACACAAGGTTAGATTACATGGGATTGGGGGTAATTTATTAGTTTGGATTGAAGACTGACTAACTGGCAGAAGGCAGCGAGTCAGGGTAAATGGATCATTTTCTGGTTGGCAAAATGTAACGAGTGAGGTGCCACAGAGTTCGGTCCTCGGGGCACCAACTATTTGCAATATATATTAATGACTTGGATGTAGGGTTGGAAGGGGCCTCACGGTAGCATGGTGGTTAGCATCAATGCTTCACAGCTCCAGGGTCCCAGGTTCGATTCCCGGCTGGGTCACTGTCTGTGTGGAGTCTGCACGTCCTCCCCGTGTGTGCGTGGGTTTCCTCCGGGTGCTCCGGTTTCCTCCCACAGTCCAAAGATGTGCGGGTTAGGTGGATTGGCCATGCTAAATTGCCCGTAGTGTAAGGTTAATGGGGGGATTGTTGGGTTACGGGTATACGGGTTACGTGGGTTTAAGTAGGGTGATCATTGCTCGGCACAACATCGAGGGCCGAAGGGCCTGTTCTGTGCTGTACTGTTCTATGTCTATGTCTATGTCTATACTATAGCCAAATTTGCAGATGACACTAAAATAGGTGGGATTGTAAGTTCCAATGAGGAAATAAGAACTTTACAAAAGGATGTAAATAGGTTAGGTGAGTGGGCTAAAATCTGACAGATATACAGCTGAAATACAAATAAAATTTTGGCTTTGTAGTAGCTAAAAGGATAGAGCATAAGAATAGGGATGTTTTGCTGCAACTGTTCACAGCATTGGTGAGAGCGCACCTGGAGTACTGTGTATAGTTTGGGTCCCCTTATTTGTGAGGAGGGATTGAGCAGTTTAGCCTAGATACTCTCTCAAGTTTAGAAGAATGAGAGAAGATCTAATTTAGGTATTTAAGAAGGTATTGACAAAGTAGGTGTGCAGCAGATGCTTCCTCTTGTGGGGAAATCTAGAACGAGAGGTCATAGTTTTAGGATAAGGTAGCATAGGTAGCAGATTTAAAACAGAGATGAGAAGAAATTACTTTCTCAAGAGTTGTGAATTTAAAAAAAATTAATTTGCACGATGTGGGCGACACTTATTAGGCCAGCATTTACTGCCCATCCCTGCTTGCCCATCAGAAGGTGGTGGTTAATTGCCTTCCTAAACCGCTGCAGTCCTTGAGGTGAGGTACACCCACTGTGCTATTACGGAGGGTGTTCTAGGATGTTGTGAGGGAACATGAACTATATTTCCAAGTCAAGGTGGTGAGAGATTTGGATGGGACCCTCCAGGTGATGGGGTTCCCAGGTATCTGTTGCTCGTCCTTCTAGATGGAAGGTGCTGTCTAAGGAACCTTGGCGAGTTACTGCATTGCATTTTGTTGATGGTAAACACAGTGCATTTTGTTGAGGGTCCCTAGCCTTTGACCTGCCCTGGTAGCCACAGTATTAATATGGCTAGTCCAGTTCAATTTCTGATCAATGGTAATCCCCAGGATGTTGATTGTGGGGGGTTCAGCGATGGTAATGCCATTGAATTTCAAGGGGTGGTGGTTAGATCCTCTCTTGCAGGTGATGGACATTGCCTGCCACTTGCATGACACAAATATAATTTGTCACTTGTCAGCCCAAGCCTGGATATTGTCCCAGTCTTGCTGCATTTGGACATGGGCTGCTTCATTATCTGTGGAGTCGCGAATGGTGCTGAACGTTGTGCAGTCATCCACAAACATCCCCAATTCCGGCCTTATGATGGAAGGGAGGTTCATTGATGAAGCAGTTGAAGATGGTTGGGCCAGGACACTACCCTGAGGAATGCCTGCAGTGATGGCCTGAAGCTGAGATGATTGACCTCAAACCACTTTCCTTTGTGCCAGGTATGACTCCAACCACTGGAGTTTTTTTCCCCCTGATTTTCATTGACTCCAGTTTAGCTAGGGCTCCTTGATGCCATACTCGGTCAAAACCTGCCTTGATACCAAGGGCAGTCACTCTCACCTTACCTCTGGCATTCAGCTTGTTTGTTCATGTTTGAACCAAGGTTGTAATGAGGTCAGGAGCTGAGTTGCCCTGGCGGAACCCAAACTGAGCATCCGTGAGCAGGTTATTGTTGAGTAAGCGTCACTTGGTAGCATTGTTGATGACTCCTTCCATCACTTTGCTGATGATGGAGAGTAGACTGATAGGGGGTAATTGGCTGGGTTGGATTTGTCCTGTTTCTTATGTACAGGACACACCCGGGCAATTTTCCACATTCCCGGGTAGATGCCAGCGTTGTAGCTGTTGCAGCTGTACTGGAACAGCTTGGCTCGGGGTGCGGCAAGTTCTGGAGCACAAGTACCGGGATATTGTCAGGGCCTTTGCAGTATCCAGTGCCTTCAGCCGTTTCTTGATATCACGAGGAGTGAATCCTATTGGCTGAAGACTGATATCTGTGATGCTGGGGACCTCCGGAGGAGACCGAGATGGATCATCCACTCCACACTTCTTGCCTTGTCTTTTGCACATATGTGCTGGGCTCCTCCATCATTGAAGATGGGGATATTTGTGGAGCCTCATTCATGGCCGGATCTTGCACATTTGTTATGCAATCACTTAGCTGTCTTATGCTGTGTGGCTTCACCAGGTTGACAGCTCATTTTTCAGCATTTCTGATGTTGCTCTTCATTGAACCAGGGTTGATGGTAATGGTAGAGTGGGGATATGCCGGGCCATGAGGGTGCAGGTACAATTCTAATGGCCTCATGAATGCCCAATCCTGAGTGCTAGTTCAGTTCGAAGTCCATTTGGGAGTGGAGGGTATCCTCAATGTGAATTCTCAATGTCTTCCCAAGGAGTCACTTCTACCAATCAAGATTAGTGTCTTGTCCACCTGCTGCAGTCTAGCAGTCCGGCGGTCTGTGGTGGTACTACCAGTCTTGAGGATGGACATTGAAATCCCCAGAGCATACTCTGCACCCTTGCCACCCTCAGTGGCTTGCTGGTGTTCAACATGGAGGAGTACTGATTCATGATCCTTGTGGTCCAGATGTTGAAGACTCCCAGGGCAATTCCCTCCCATATACCAAATGCGGCACCTCTGATGGTCTGTCCTGCCAGGTGATAGTGTGTCTGGGACATTGTCTGTAAGGTATGATTCTGTGAGTATGACTCCAGTTTCAGTAGCGGTTGAATCACCTACTTGTAAGGATGGCAAATTCCCTAAATGGCAACAATCGACAATGGTTTAATGGCCATCATTGGACTTTTTTTTAAATATAATTTTTATTGGAATTTTTTACAGAAAATATAAAACATAACGACAAACAATGAAATGCAACAAAATAACCCATAATAACTGTGACACCCCCAGACCGTATCGGCGCATGTATCACATCCCCCCACCCCCCCAACCCTAATGAACAACAAAAGAACTTTAAAAAATATTAAACTTAAATAAACAAACATAGTCATTGTCGGCCCCCCCCCCTTTTCCCTCCCCGGGTTGCTGCTGCTACTGTCCCAGTACCCTATCGTTGAGCCAGAAAGTCGAGAAAAGGGTGCCACCGTCTAAAGAACCCTTGTACCGACCCTCTCAGGGCGAATTTGACCTTCTCTAGCTTAATGAAACCCGCCATGTAATTGATCCAGGTCTCCACGCTTGGGGGCCTCGCATCCTTCCATTGTAGCAAGATCCTTCGCCGGGCTACTAGGGACGCAAAGGCCAGCACACCGGCCTCTTTCGCCTCCTGCACTCCCGGCTCCACCCCAACCCCAAAAATCGCGAGTCCCCATCCTGGCTTGACCCTGGATCCCACCACCCTCGACACCGTCCTCGCCACCCCCTTCCAGAACTCCTCCAGTGCCGGGCATGCCCAGAACATATGGGCATGGTTCGCTGGACTCCCCGAGCACCTGACACACCTGTCCTCACCCCCAAAGAACCTACTCATCCTCGTCCCAGTCATGTGGGCCCGGTGCAGCACCTTGAATTGGATGAGGCTAAGCCGCACACACGAGGAGGAAGAATTAACCCTCTCCAGGGCATCAGCCCATGTCCCGTCTTCGATCTGTTCCCCCAGTTCCCCCTCCGACTTCGTTTTCAGCTCCTCTACTGACGCCTCCTCCGCCTCCTGCATAACCTTGTAGATATCAGATATCTTCCCCTCTCCGACCCAGACCCCCGAAAGCACCCTGTCGCTCACCCCCCTCGCGGGAAGCGAAGGGAATCCCTCCACCTGCCGCCTAGCAAATGCCTTTACCTGCAGATACCTGAACATGTTCCCCGGGGGGAGCCCAAATTTCTCCTCCAACTCCCCCAGGCTCGCAAACCTCCCATCAATAAACAGGTCCCTCAGCTGTCTGATGCCCGCTCTGTGCCAACCCTGAAATCCCCCATCAATGTTCCCCGGGACGAACCTATGGTTCCCCCTTAACGGAGCCTCCATCGAGCCCCCCACTTCTCCCCTATGTCGCCTCCACTGCCCCCAAATCTTGAGGGTAGCCGCCACCACCGGACTCGTGGTATACCTCGTAGGAGGGAACGGCCACGGCGCCGTTACCAGGGCCCACAGGCTTGTATCGCCACAGGACGCCCTCTCCATCCGTTTCCATGCTGCCCCCTCCCCCTCCATTACCCACTTGCGCACCATCGACACATTGGCCGCCCAATAATACCCCGAGAGATTGGGTAACGCCAGCCCCCCACCATCTCTACCCCGCTCCAAGAAGACCCTCTTCACCCTCGGGGTCCCATGCGCCCAAACAAAGCTCATGATGCTGCTAGTCACCCTTCTAAAAAAGGCCCCAGGGATAAAGATGGGCAAACACTGAAAAAGGAACAAGAACCTCGGGAGAACCGTCATTTTGATGGACTGCACTCTACCCGCCAACGATAGCGGCACCATGTCCCACCTTTTAAATTCCTCTTCCATCTGCTCCACCAGCCTGGTAAAATTAAGCTTATGGAGAGTCCCCCAACTCCTGGCCACCTGCACCCCCAGGTATCTGAAACTCTTCACTGCCCTCTTAAATGGGAGTCTCCCAATTCCCTCCTCCTGATCACCCGGGTGTACTACAAATACCTCACTCTTGCCTAAATTTAACTTATAGCCTGAGAAGCCCCCAAATTCCGCTAACAGCTCCATCACCCCCGGCATTCCCCCTTCTGGATCTGCCACATACAACAGCAGGTCGTCCGCATACAGCGATACATGATGTTCCTCCCCACCCCGCACCAGACCCCTCCATCTCCCTGACTCCCTCAACGCCATAGCCAAAGGTTCAATCGCCAGTGCAAAGAGCAAGGCGGACAGGGGGCACCCCTGCCTGGTCCCACGGTAGAGCCTAAAGTACTCCGATCTCCTTCCATTGGTAACTACACTCGCCATCGGAGCCGCGTAGAGCAGCCTCACCCATTTGATGAATCCCTCCCCGAATCCGAACCGCTCCAGCACCTCCCACAGGTACCCCCACTCAACTCTATCAAATGCTTTCTCCGCATCCAGCGCCACCACTATCTCAGCCTCCCCCTCCCCCTCCATCATAATAACATTTAGTAGTCTCCGCACATTCGTGTTGAGCTGCCGTCCCTTGACAAATCCTGTCTGATCCTCATGTATCACCCCTGGCACACAGTCCTCTATCCTGGTGGCCAGGATCTTCGCCAGCAACTTAGCGTCAACATTGAGGAGCGAGATAGGCCTGTATGATCCACACTGCAAGGGGTCCTTATCCCGCTTCAGGATCAGAGAGATCAGTGCCCGCGACATCGTCGGGGGCAAAGCCCCCCCCTCCCATGCCTCATTGAAGGCTCGCACCAACAGGGGGCCCACCAGATCCGCATACTTTTTATAAAATTCCACCGGGAACCCGTCCGGCCCCGGCGCCTTACCTGACTGCATTTGCCCGATCCCCCTGACTAGCTCCTCCAACTCTATCGGCGCCCCCAGCCCCTCTACCAGCTCCTCTTGAACCCTTGGGCAGCATAGCCTGTTCATGAAGCTCTCCATCCCCCCTCTCCCCATCGGAGGTTCTGACCGGTACAGTTCCTCGTAGAAGTCCCTAAAGACCCCATCATTGGACTTTTAACTCCAGATATTTTACTGAGTTTAAATTCCATCACCTGCCGTGGTGGGATTCCAACCCAGGCCCCCAGATCATTATCTTGGGTCACTGGTTTACTAGCCCAACGACAATACCACTATGCCACTGCCTCATCATGGAATTCCTCTGTGGAATTCACTACTGTAAAGTGCGGCGGATGTTGAGTAAATTTATGGAGGTAGACAGATTTTTAATTAGTAAGGGTTATGGAGAACGGGCAGGAAAGTGGATTTGAGGCCGGGATGAGATCACCCATGATCGTATTGAATGGCACAGCGGGCTCGAGGGGCTGAACTCCCAATTCCTGCTCCCGATTCTTATGTTCTTGCGTCATGGCGAGGAAGTGGTGGAGAGAGTGTTACAACGGCTGTCTCAGGTGGGCGTTTAAGATCCCATGACACCATCTCAAGGAAGAGCACAGGAGTTCTCCCCAGTGATCCGGTAAATGTTTATTCCTGGATCAACAAATACTCAGAACACATGATCTGGTTGTGATCACGTTGTTGTTTGTGGGAGTTTAACTGTCTGCAAATTGGCTTTGCTCCGAAAGTATTTCAGTGGCTGTAAAGAGCTTCCCGAAAGGTGCTAAATAAAAACAGGAATTTTCTCACACACAATACCATCAGAACATTATCCCAAAAGAATACAAAGCAAAGCCCATTAACGTCCAGTATGCCTTCACCACAGAGTGTTTGGGGAGGGCAGTGGCCGTCGCTGGCGCAGTTGCCTTGAGGTGACCTGGAGTGTAAGTGAACAGGGAGTGAGTGAGTGAGGGGGTCTCTGCCTTCACCCACTGCCCCAACTGAGAAAACACTGGCTCTCACTGAGAACAAGGTAACCACATCCGGAATGCAGCCGCGACCCACACAACGTAATATTTTCCACTTGAACGAAACACGAATCTGCAAGAACGCCCCGAGTGGCCGAGAGAGAGCCGGCGTCGGATTCCCTCCATTACCGGAGACGCCTCCCTGTTTCAATGTAACGGGATCCGCCATCCCGTCCCACCTCCCCCAATTCTGCCCTGGAGGCTGGCTCCCCTCCCAGCTCCAGCCCACCGCACAGGGGCGAGGAGGGGGCTTGACTGACAACATCATCCGCCAGTTAAGCAGCAAACGGTGCTGCTCACCCTGGACCCAATCGGAGTTACCCCAGAGGGCGGGATTTAAAGATCTGAGCGAGAGACTGGAGCTGGGAAGAGGCGCGCGTCTGGGATTGGAAAGCGGACAGAGAGAGGGACTCACACACTCAGAGGAGGGGCAGAGTTTACCCTCTCACTTACCCCCCCTCCCCCAAGGAGGGGAGGGTCACCCTGCCTGTGTGTGTGTGGGGGGGATTTCCCCTTTCCCGGTGTGTTTTTAAAGGCTGTTGCACCGAGAGGGAATGAGGAGCGAGGAGGATGATTCACCGGCAGAAGCAGCGGAGCGGAGCCCGGGGAGGAGGGAGAGAGGCGGCGGCCGGAGGCACTGAGTGAGCGGGGAATCAGAGCAGCCTGAGCGGGGGAGGCAGAGCGGGCTTGTCGCCCCCCACACCCCGGCCGAGGGGGATCGGAAACTCTGCCATCTCTCTGTAAACAAGCCGGCGGAGTGAGGAGGGGCTGCAGCCCGCGCCTGGCTGTGTGTGTGGGGGGAGGTGTGCGGGCGATGCAGTGAGGCACCGGGAACCTTTCCCCTTTCCATTTGGATTTGAAAACAAAGAGAGCGCGGCAGAGACATTGACAATAATTCATCAGCATCAGCACCCGGGAGAGGAGCCTGGCGATGAGGGCGACAGTCCGCCCAGGAGGAGGAGGCTGAGGGGGACCTTCCCAACGGGAGACGGGCATTTCGGTCGGAGGAGCTGCCGCCCCCCATCCCCAATCCTGAGCAGCAGCGGCAGCAGCATGCGGGGGGAGCCGGGCCGAGCCGGGCAGGGCTGACCCCGGCTGAGGGACCGAGCCGGGCAGGGCTGACCCGGCCTGAGCTGACCGGGGCCGGGCAGAGCCTCCCCGGGCTGAGGGACGGGACCCGGGCTGAGCTGACCGGGGCTGAGGGACCGAGCCGGGCAGGGCTGACCCGGGTTGAGCTGACCCGGGCTGAGGGACCGAGCCGGGCAGAGCTGACCCGGGCTGAGGGACCGAGCCGGGCAGAGCTGACCCGGGCTGAGGGACCGAGCCGGGCAGGGCTGACCCGGGTTGAGCTGACCCGGGCAGAGGGACGGGACCCGGGCTGAGCCTCCCCGGGCAGCGGCCCCGGTTGCCGGGGGCTGCGGGAGGATGAAGGTGCTCCGCAGGAAGGCGGCCCTGCTGGTCCTGGGCTACGCGCTGCTGCTGGTCCTCACCATGCTGCACTTCGCCGACTACCGGGGGGCCAAGGAGTGCGCCCAGCTCAAGTACGCGCCCTACCCGCTCCGCTACACGGCCGAGCAGCCGCAGCGGGGCCCGCCGCCCGGCCCCCGCCCCGGAGTGGCAGCAGCTCCGGCCCCCGAGCGGGCCCCCGGGCGGCGGCAGCACGTCTACGTCTTCACCACCTGGCGCTCGGGCTCCAGCTTCGTGGGCGAGCTCTTCAACCAGAACCCCGGCGTCTTCTTCCTGTACGAGCCGCTGTGGCACATCTGGCAGAAGCTGTACCCGGGCGACGCGCTGACACTGCAGGGGGCCGCCCGCGACATGCTGGCCTTCCTCTACCGCTGCGACCTCTCCATCTTCCAGCTCTACAACGGCGGCAACAATGTCACCAGCATGGGCATCTTCGGCGCGCCCCGCAACAAGGTGGTGTGCTCCTACCCGCTGTGCCAGGCCTACAGCAAGCAGCGGGTGGGCCTGATCGACGAGCACGTGTGCAAGAGCGAGTGCCCACCCCAGCACCTGGACTCGCTGCAGGCCGAGTGCCACAAGTACGGCACCATCGTCATCAAGGGGGTGCGCATCTTCGACCTCAACGTGCTGGCCCCCCTGATGAAGGACCCCTCCATCGACCTCAAGGTCATCCACTTGGTCAGGGACCCCAGGGCCGTGGCCAGCTCCCGCATCAAGTCCCGCAACGGTCTGATCCGCGAGAGCCTGCAGGTGATGAGGAGCAAGGACCCCAAGGGGCGCCGCCTCAAGGTCTACGATGGGTTCCAGAGGAGCCGGCGCGACGCGGTGGACTACCATGCCCTCAACGCGCTGGAGGTCATCTGCACCAGCATGGTCAGGACGGTCCAGATGGCAAGGGAGCCGCCAGCCTGGCTGAAGGACAATTACAGGGTGGTGCGCTACGAGGACCTGGTGGAGGACCCAATCGGCTGTCTGAAGGACATGTACCACTTCGTCAACCTATCGGTCAGCGAGGACATTGAGAGGTTTGTGCTCAACATGACCATGGGGTCCAGTTACTCCTCCAAAAAGCCCTTTAGTGTTTCTTCCCGAAATGCTACCCAGGCTGCCAATGCGTGGAGGACCCAAATGACCTACTCCCAGATCAAACAAGTGGAGGAATATTGTCAACAGGCCATGGATTGGCTGGGCTATGAGAAAGTCCAAACCCCGGAAGAAGTCAAGGATTTCAGCAAGTCATTTGTAACCAAAATCCGGCTTTAAACAAAAAATAGCACTCCAGTAATTCATTCCATCGAAACCCACATCGAAGAAGGAGGCCAAAGCAGATCCCAACCTGTTTACTTTATGAATGTACTTGGATCAAGGTCTGGGGAAAAATGCAAGTGTTCATGAGGGTTTTTATATTATGTGGAGTGCACAGGTACACCCATACCCGCATCCACATATCCTCACAATCACACAGACGCAGCCTCACACAGACACAACCTCACACGGATATACCCTCCTACAGGTATAACCCCACACAGATATACCCTCACACACATACACCCTCACACAAACATATCCACTTACACATACCCACTTGTGCACACCCGCACACACACACATACCCTCTCACTAACTACTCACACACACATGCACACCCTCACACAGCCATATCCACAGACACAATCATACAGACATTGCCCTCACATTGACATATTCACTCAAATAGACATTCACACACACGCCCTCTAACTCATGCACATAGCTAATAACACTGAAAAACTGACTGGCCATGAATCACTTAGTGATATAAAGGGAAATTTTCCTCATCAACTGTTGATAACGATGCAGTGTTGAATTGGCCATCGGAAATACTTGATCATTTGGGTTTAAAGTAGTTATATACATTGCTCTATGAATATATATGTATATAGTTCTTTTTTGTTGTCTGTTTGAATGAGTAACTTGATAATTTATCATTTAAAGAAAAAGTATTCTATTGTATTGATGGCATGTGGCGGTAGAATTGTGAATCCAGTGCTTTGCTGCCAAAGTACACCTCATCAGAATCCTTTCAATCCATGTTTGTTGCTCGATTGTTACCAGATAAAGCCCCAGTTCATGTTCCTTCCCCTTAGGTTTTGTGAACCAAACAAAGGAGTCAGTTGAAAAAAAATAATCCGTTCATATTTTCATTCTTATTGATACTTCATCGTTGAAAATGAATTCAGAAAAGTACAACGGACTACAAAAATAACATTTAATTACAGAACAATAATTGAAACCTTGCCAAGAATGTACCTGACATAGCACATTATTTGTTGTAAGACAAATTTGTTTTATGAATTATTGTATTTTATCTGGAGTCTCTGTGAGGCTACTAACAAAATGTTAAAATATACAGTATTTATGAGGTGAAGAGATACATTGAGCAACTGCATACCCAGAGTCTGACTTTTCTCCTTTAATTAAAGGCTAGGCCAAACCATCTCCTTGAAGGGGCCTTTTATCATTGTTATACCACTGATGCCAATGGTAAAATATGCCGTCCTCCAGTGCATGAACTCTGTAGAAGTTGTTTCAATCATTTTATTTTTAAATGCCTTCAAGTCGGTCGCAATTATTTCCATAGAAGGACAGCAGCCGACTATTAATACAGGATGAATTTATTGTAGAGAGGATGATGCCTTTGTGCGGGCAGAAGTATACTGAAAAGCTGTTCCTAAGAGGTGGTCGCAGGCACTTGTACAGTGAAGTTGAGGGCCCGGGATTGCACCACTAAAATAGAGACATGACTTCAGCTTTGCTGCTCTCCACTGTTTATCCCAGTTAGTTAGCACCTTTTCAAACCAGGGCCTGTTTTTAACGTAGACTCATGGGTTGTACACATGCAAACGAGAGTTGGTCAACACTACTATGTCCAGGGGTTAAACAAATTGAAAAATAACATTAGAAAGTTTTAAAATCCAGTCGCATGATATAAATTTCAAACCCCGGGTATTGATGTGCAGCTGATTCTGTGGGTCTGCATGCTTCCGATGTAACAGAATGGTGGAGACATATGGAATAGATTCTGTGCATTCAGGTGGCCAGAATAAGAGATGCCAAATATAAAGAAAATGTGGGTCCCCCTGAATTCATTGGAACCCTGGATATTGCCTCCTGCTGATGGCAGGAGAATTCCGCACCTCATATTGATGACATTTCCTCAAGGTAAAAATGCTTTTGAAATGCTTGGGGTGCAGTAACTGTGTTATGTTGAAAGTTCATCGCACCTTGGATTCAAGTTGGTATCCATGTCAGATGGTCAAAGCGATCCCACAGATATGCCAGTTGCTGCCTCCTGAAAGGCAGAAGCTCCAAATACTGAATAGGAGCTGTCAGTTTGGACTGCCCCATATATCCTCCCCTCCACCCAGAAAAATGCATTATTAGCTGATTACTGCCACTGAATCAGCTGGATTTCCCTGGATCACATCTCCCAGACTGAGTTAGTCTGCTGCAACAACACCCTATTTTTACTGGTTAAAATAGCTAAGGTAGTTGATTCTTTTTTAATCAGCCAGAAAAATGCACCAGCACTCTGAGATAAGTAAGCACTGCTTGCTGCATACGTCTCAGAATTCACTTGGAACTTTGGCAGCTCCTTTCCACAGTGATAAGTGGGCAGTGTAACTTTAGCTTCTCACTCACAGCACCCGAGATGAAATCAGTGGATTCAGTGTAAGAAGATCTATATTGAGAATACGGAATGACAGTTTAGAGGGGATAAGCAGCAGAGGGTTGTACCAGTACCATCTCATTTCCAACACTGCCTTGTACACTTAGAAAGGGGGGGGGGGGGGGGCAGTTGTGGGGGAGGTCGAACAATAACTTTTATCTAGGATCCATTGCTGAGGAAGATGCAATGTGATTGAGCACAGAGTTGAAGGATTTGCGTCGTTGCCTGAAATAGCTCACATGTTGAGCGGTTGACTTCAATCATGCTGCTGATGAAAGTTGAAAACTGGAGGCTAGTTAATGTCCAAAAAGAAGGGGGGGGGGGGGGGAATCCTCGGGACCAATATTCTTTTTTAAAAATTAGGAATCTTTCACTTTCTGCCCGTAATCAGTAATTTTCCTCCTGCTGGAGTGCAAAAAAAAGAGATTCAGTAAAGGTGATATTGCAGAGCTAAACCGCCAATAGAGCAGCACATTAGCTGAGGGACGCAGGTGCAGGCCGCAAATAGCCCTCAGACCATATACTACTGTTTTTGAGTATGTTGTTATTGTGCATGTATACAAACCTGAGTTCTTGCCACTTTTCATTTTTGCTGGCAAAGGGTTTGTGGGGGAAAGCAATGGATGGCAGTCTACATTTATTGATTATGCAATGTGATTCGATGAGCAGTGATATTGGGATTTATTTTGTGGATACGGATTGAATAAACATTTTCTGCAATAATAATGCAGATTACCTATTAAACATGTATTTATTGCACCATGTTTTGTAACAACGTTAAGAGAAATGTTGCAGACTTGCAAACTATCAGTTGTAGAATTATTTAACAATAAATCCCTCAAAATTTACAACTCTTCAAAACATTGGGCGCGATTTAATGGAAACGTTTCTAAGTGTGGTAGCGAGCGGGAACTGCCGCGAGCTCACCGATGCTTGGCCTGTCGAGGCCGTCACGGCTATAAAATGTGAACTGGTCCTCTTGATGAGGCCCCACTGGTTGATTCACCGAGGCTGAGCTCACCAGACGCCCGCTAAAAAGGGAGAGCAGCACTTAAACTGCTCCGGCACAGCCAACCCCACACAGCTCACAGCTATGCCTCCAAGAAGACCAGCCTCACGATTTGGGATGCTGACCTGGGCAAATTATTGGTCGCGGTCGAGGCCAGACAGATGCCCTGTTACCCCGAGGGCTTCGGAGGGGCAGCTACAGGGCAGCCAGTGCCGCCTGGGAGGCCGTCAGCTCAGGAGCATGACCACGAGGACTGGCGCCCAGTGCGGTAAAATGATCAACGACCTTCATCAGGCAGCACGGGTGGGTTGGCACTGACCCCCCCAGGAGAATGCATCACAGTAATACAGTGTTGCTTCACCGCTCCAGGGTCCAGGTTCGATTCCTGGCTTGGGTCATTGACTGTGCGGAGTCTGCACATTCTCCCCACAATCCAAAGATGTGCAGGTTAGGTGGATTGGCCATGCTGAATTGTCCTTAGTGTCCAAAAAGGTTAGGTGGGGATAGGGTGGAGGTGGGGCTTAAGTAGGTGCTATTTCCAAGGGCCGGTGAAGACTCGATGGGCTGAATGGCCTCCTTCTGCACTGTAAATTCTATGAATGTACCTGGGACCACCGTTACCTGCCCCGGCCCACCCATGTCCAGCAGCACCACCCACGCCACTATCTCCTCCCTGCCCCCATTTGGATGTGTGAAGTGGCCACTTAACTACGATTGTCAGTTCCATATTAGAAATAGCCTTTAACACACAGCCAGAGGCCCGTGGTCAGTGGGAGATATGGGTGGTCAGTGGGGCAGACGGGCCAGTGTTGCCCCCCGGAATGGGACTACATGGTCTACGGGTTGGCATGGTGGATCAACGGGCGCTAATTCACATCTCTCCCAGCCCAGGCAACCCCAGTGCCCCGGGCTGTTTGCCTGTGAGCGGAGATGGCTACTCACCTCCCTCGGGTTGCCCTTCTGCGCACTAATTGGTGCCCACACGACCGCTTGTCATTAGATCACACGTGGCCGTCACAAAGGGGGTTGCTCCCGTTAATTGTATAGAGATTGGGCTTAAGTGGTGATTATTGGTTTCTTGCCACGCTATGGCGGATCCTGATTTCGGCAATGGTCCCCGTCCCGGGCCTATTAGATCGCAAACAGATTGGCGCCCGCCAATTCCTGATTTTGACTCTCCAGCGATTTAACAGCCTCGTCTCGCTTAAGCGCAACACGGCCATTGAATCGCATCCATTGCTTTTTTTTGTAATGTAATCCACGTATTTCTGCAATATATTTTATGTAACAAGAATGGAAATTGACACATATGTCAAGTATAGGACAGATTAGAACAAAATAAATAATTTGAAGAGGCCATTGAATGTTTTATTTCTTCCAAAGTTTGTATGTTGAAGTTTTTGTATGTTCAAGTTCCACTTCAGTGCTGACCAGGGTGACATTTAAAGATGGCGGCCCTATCTGTGGAGCCAGCCCTGTCGGATCCCACAGGCTCCATCCTGCCTGAGTGACGTAGTATAAACCGCACCCACTCATTAATTTTACCCAGAGAAGCTCAAAATCTGGATAGGGAAAACCAGTCTGCAGCTGGAGAGCTGCAAGCTGGTTTTCAGCCTGAGCCTGACACTTTTGTAAAAATATGGTACATTTCCACCCATTGTCTTATTTTCATGCAGAACAATCGTTGCTGTGTGCCAGTATTGCCCAGAAGTACATTCGGGAAGAATTGAAACATTGCAAATTAAAACAGACATCGCAAAAGAATAGAACCCATGGATACTGTTAATCTATTTGAAAACAGTAAGAGTGCCTCTGACTGTATAAATGATCTTAACTCAAATTAAGCCTCATGTACGGGGACACATGAAATATGGTTGAACTGCACGTATTCTGAAAAAGGTACTTTCCTGATGATGACAAAAAATAAGCAAAAACAAGAAGAACATTTATTGGAAATACTTGGGTACTATGTATTTCACATAGGATGCAAGAAATGTCATGTTAATGCCAGAACCTGTTTGTCACATCCAGATTTTGCTATTCCTGTTATTTCTCGGTACAAATCCAAAGCTAATTGATAGCTAAATTTTGTTCTATGTGCTTAAGTTTGTTGATCATTGCACAGTGTTAAGTTCTCATTTGCAATTCCTCAGACAATGAAGCAGTTTATGCCCACATGCAACAAAACTTGGAAAAAAATTCAACAATTCTCAAGTAACATTCACTTTATACAAGTGCCAAGTAATGACTCTCTCCAACACGAGAAAGTCTTGCCACCTCGCCCTTTCAATTATGTTACCAATCATTGAATTCCTACCATCTGGTATTTGACTGGAACTGAACTAACCATTAGAGCCAGTCAGAGGTTGAGTATTCTGCAGTGAGTGTGTGACTCACCTGTTGTCTCCGCAAATTCTTTCCACCGTATACAAGACACAATTTTCATGTGCGATGGAAAGCTCTCCGCTTGCATGGATGAGCACAGCTCCAGCAACATTCAAGAAGCTTGACACCATCCGGTACAATCTGCTTGATCGTCCTATTCGCCACTGTAAATGGTGCTTACCTCTGTAAACAATCACCCACTTCACAAGCAGTGCTGTGCGGCTGTATAAGTACCATCTCCAGCAAGCTGCCAACTCGCCACCCACAGCACCATCCAGTCGTCTGCACTCAACCACCAAGGAGGGCAACAGCGGGAACGTCAGCACCTGCAAGTTCCTCTCTGAGTTACACACCCTGACTTAGAAATATGAACTCTCTCCATATCAGAATTGTGTGCGCACCTACAACAGTGGCTCAAGATGGTGGCTCCTCATAACCTTCTCAAGGTAAATTAGGACTGGGCAATAAATGCTGGTTTTACCAATGATACCCATATGATGTGAAGGAATAAAGAAATTAGAACCATCAATGCAAAATGTATAATATATTTGGATGCTGTGAAATTGTTTAAGAAGCCTGACAAATATTGATTATGAATGTCAAGGACCAATGTATGTTTTTGTGGTCAACAATTGAATGTTTTTTTGTCAGTTAAGGGAGTATGGAGTGAGGCACTGCAAAGGGTAAATGGGGCCTCCTCTTGTGCAAGGATGAGCCTGAGACAGTTTAAGGTGGTGCACAGGGTGCATATGACTCGGCCGAGAATGAGTGGGTTCTTTCAGAGGGTAGTAGATGAGTGTGAGAGGTGTGGGCGGGGGCCAGCGAATCATGCGCACATATTTTGGGGTTGTGAAAAATTGGGAAGATTCTGGGCGGGAGTGTTCGCGGTCTTAGCCAGAACAGTGAAGGAGGGAGTGGACCCGGACCCTTTGGTGGCGATATTTGGGGTTTCAGAGAAGCCGGAGCTCATGGAGAGGAGGAAGGCCGATGTTGTGGCCTTCGCCTCTCTGACTGCACGGCGACGAATTTTGCTGGAGTGGCAGTCGGCATCGCCACCGGGGGTAGCAGCATGGTTGGGTGACCTGTATGACTTCCTGCAGTTAGAGAAGATAAAGTATGAGTTAAGAGGCTCAGCAGGGGAGTTTGAGAAAAGGTGGGGGATGTTTGTGAGCATGTTTGAGGAGCTGTTCGTCGCAGTGTGTGTGTTTGTGTGTGTGTTTGTGAGTGTGTGGGGGGGGGGGGGGGGGGGGGGGGGGGGGGGGGGGGGGGGGGGGGAGAGGAGGAACATCTGTACAAACTGTATAGTTGATTTTGGGAACAATGTTTCCCAGGGTGTTTATTTGCTGTAACCTACTTTGATACAAGTTTGAATAAAATGCGTTTTAAAAAAAATAAAGTAACCTGAATTATCACTTTATTATTTAATACTTATTTTAGGATATTAAATCTTACATGACTTTTCAAAAGATTCTCTGAACTTCTGTAGCCCTGAATAACATTTTAACGGTTTAGAAACGAAACAATTTTGCTTTTTGTTGAAATGGGTTTTGAATCACCAATTGATTTAGATTGTTGGCTTGTTCTTTGAGCATTTCTTTTATATTCCTTCCTCTTCTGAAGAAAATAAAATGCGAGAGGACTTTTCGATGGATATCAATGGTGTCCCCCCCCCCCCCCCCCCCCCCCACACACACATACCTCCACCATTTGTGACACAGTGAATGTGGATGTTTTATTTGATTGCAACTAAATTTGACTGTCCTCACCCACCTTTAGTTCTCGTAACCTCCATTGAGGATTGCAGGCTAATGATCAACAGAGGTTACCCTCACCGATTGCACCCACTATTCCTCATACCTTTCGCAAGTCACTGAAGGCAGCTGAAGCTCCTTCAATTGACTGATCTTCCAGATCTTGTTCCTTGTCGCGTGTGACTCAAGTCGTGCACAGCTGGTGCGTTCACCTGCTGAACCATCCAGTTTGTAAAGAGAAGTTGTGAGTTGTTTTTTATTTCAAGTTTAATACTCAGTTTTGCAAAATAACTGCATCTGTCGGCTATGGTGCAGACAGCTCTAAAACAAAAACATTCCTTTATACATTTTATACATCTGGGCTGAGGAAGCCAACCCTTATCAGCCGGAACAAAATGTTCTTGAAATTGACAACTGGCTCACAACAAATTCTGCAACTGTAAATTACATCAACTTGTAAAAAAAAAATCACTGTCAACATAACCTTATACCATCTTGTGGTGTTAGGCTGCTTGAAGTAAATTGCAATCTGTTACTGACACTATATATGGATGTTTAGCAACTGTTAAAGGTCTCCTCACCGTATTCAGTATCAATGGCGGTGCACTCTGCCTCATTGTTGCTTGTTATAAACTCTCGTTATTTCCACAACACAGATTGCATGTGCAAGTACTGCATTGAGAATCATCAGCAATCTACTGCAAAATAGATCTTTCACTTCTTATGATGTTTAGCATTTTACATGTAATTTTTCAATTATGATGTTATCACTGCTGATTATATCACACTGATGACATGAACCATTTTAAGAGCCATTAATTTGGAAATTTGGCAGAATAAGAGTTAGATAACAGTTAAAATATTAATTGAAGAAAAATGGGGTTAAGTTCTTACATCAATACATTTTTGTGGTTTGTGATGCAACCATTGTAACTCTTGCATGCCATTCATCGAAGATCCCCAATAGAAAATAGTAAAATTCCAAGTTTATTCCATGAATGCGAAAGGTTTTAATATCCACGTCTAATGCTTTATTATTCTCCATGAATGAGATACTCTTCTCCTAACTGCAAGTTCTATTTCTGAAATGGGAGGGGGGGGGGGGTAGCTTAAATGGAATATAGTTGAATATTTAATTGATTGTAGGAGTTTTTTAATTCGCCATTGTGTGATATGAGCTGCCTGCCTCCAGGTGCAGCTGGCTGCTATCTTTGTTGTAAGTTGCATAGTTTGGTAGGTCTCACAAAGAGGGAATCTTGCATAGTTTAACAGGAAGTGTTTAATAGCTACTAGTAACAATATATATACACACCGTGGAAGGACTAGACTAGGAGCTGCCTCCATTCTTGTCACTACATGCACCAATGCCTAGACTGGGGTCCTTTACATCACAGTGTGGGCAGTGCTGTACCCAGTGTAGTGATATCATGGTTGTTTTGTAATTCACTGACTGACCACTAGGAGTCTCATTAGTATATAAGTGAATGTTAGAGTCAGGTGACCTCAGACTGATTAGGAAGCTGGGAGAGAGATAGTGGTTTGTGCATGTTCATACTGTTATTCATCTGTTGTTTTGTATATATTTGACCCACAGTTAATATTAATAAATAGTTTATTGCTTTAGCTAAAAGTGTTCTTGTAATATAAATCAGGCTATCCGACAAGAACATTACACACAGTCTCACTTTAGAGATGGGCAATAAATGCGGGCCTAGCCAGCGATGCCCACATCCTGTAAAATGAATTTTTAAAAAAATAATCTGCTCTATGCCAAACCATTATACTACAATCCTGACAGCAATTTGGTCGAACAAATAAAGATACAGCATTTACTCTGTCCCTAGCGCTACTTTTGCCAATGAACCGCAAAGCTAAAATGATCAAATTTGCTGTTGTTGGTCGAGCAGAAAGATCTACGCTCCTTATAGTCATACCACTGCCCGGAAAAAGTTTTGTTTGCAAGGATAACTGCGGGGGCAGCAGGAGCTGCAAGTTGTTGACATGGCATATGATAAATGCCGAGGTGCATTAAAATATGATGGCAGCTTTGGCGGACAGGATTTACACAACGTTCATTCTGCAACAGTCTAAACCATGCTTCTTGGATGCTCGAAAAGTTAGCTTTAACATGTTTTGTTTTAAACAAGTCATAGTATTACTATGTTTCATGTGCTATCTTTCATGCAGCAAAATGATCTGCTAAAAATGCTCAACAACCTTGCTGTTTTGTAATTGAAAAAATAAGTTGAAATAAGAGTAAACAACAATACAATGTAATTTGTTGAACTTTAGGGGGCTGGATTCTCCGTCCCGCCAGATTTCTGGTTCAGCACGCCGGCGGGATGCTCCGTTTTGCCGGATGGTCAATGGGGTTTCCCATTGTCAGGCAGCCCCACACAGTTGGGAAACCTTCAGGCTGCCAGTGAAACGGAGAATCCCGATGGCGGAGAATAAACTAGAAAGTGTCACAAAGTTATGTAGGCTTACAGCAGAAAAGGCCCTGTGTACAGAAGCATCTGCAAAAAAATTAGTGTCATTAGGACCCTGCGGAAATGTATCAACATGAAAGAAATTCTTACTTTTCAGATTTCAACACTAAATCCTTTTTTCTCTAACAACTAAAATACTGTCTATACAAAAACTCCGTAATTACTCCACTGGCAATATGCAGGTAAAGTGTTTAATTGCGTTTAACTCATAATTCACTAACACAAACTAGTTTTTTACTAGTTTAAATGGAAAAGTTGTCAACAGCAATTTCAGAGACCCCTCCCACCCAGGCATTGCCTCCTTCCAGACCCTTCCATCAGGCAGAAGGTACAGAAGTCTGAAGACCCGCATATCCAGACATAGGAACAGCTTCTTCCCCACAGCTACAAGACTCCTCAACGACTCCTCGTCGGACTGATCTGTTCCCTGTAAGAACACTATTCACGATGCTCTATGCTGCTCTTGCTCATGTATTTGTTTCGTTTCCGCACTGTAATTAATCACTGTTTGTCGATGTACCATTTGTCAATGTACTCTGTTGATTAATCTTTTTGTCTACTATGTACGTACTGTGTACGTTCTCTCGGTTGCAGAAAAATACTTTTTACTGTACTTTGGTACATGCGACAATAAATCAAATCAAATCAAATCAATGAAAAATTTGAGATAAATTTGAACCTGGTATTTGGTATGTAATAAGGACAAAAGGCAGTTCTGTCATTTCTTAAGCTCACGCATATGGTTGTAGCCATCTGGGATGGCCACTTCCAGAATCCAAAATGGATGTTTGCAAAGACTATAGGGAAACACGGACAATGCTAAGAAAGCAGGCAGGTACAGAACCTGGATGCGTATTGAGAACGCAACTCCCAGACGAGACTGAAACTGTAAGGCAATTAGCATATTGATAGCCCAGCTCCGGGAACAAAGGAAAGACACTCAAGTAACCAATATTATTGCAGACATCCCGGCGCCAGAAAGACACAAACAAAGCAAGGCCGACGGCCACCAAAGACACGCCCAGCCATCAGGGCACCCACCCCTTTATTGGTCGAGATCGATACCAGCGATCAAGATGCGGTCCAATTAATTGGGGCCAAGTTCAAGGCCCGCCCAAAAGCACGCGAAGCCCCCTTTGAGTATAAGAAGAAGCCCCCGAGAGAGAATCGCTCTCTTGGACTCGGCTCTCGAAGCGGAGAGACCCGTCCACCAGCTGCACCAGAAGCAGTAAGTCCAAGGTCAACACTCGCCATCAGACGGACGACCTTAGCTGTTCTCCTGTTACACCTTTGCACCCAACAGCCCCAGCTTAGGATGGATTCCATGGAAAATCCCATTGACAGTAGCAGGACCAGAAGATCCTTCCGCTGGCCTACAGCAGGCTGTCTTCCGCTGCCGAGAAAGGGAGGCCAGAGAATATCACCCCTAGTTTTTAAAAAAAAATAATTTTTATTGGAATTTTTTACAAAAAATATAAAATATAACAACAAACAATGAAATGCAACAAAATAACCCATAACAACTGTAACCACCCCCCAGACCGTATCAATGCATGTATCATATCCCTCCCACCCCCCCCAACCCCAACAAGAGAACTTAAAAATAAATTAAAATTAAATAAACAAACATAGTCATCGTCCCCCCCCACCCCACCCTTTTCCCTCCCCCTTCCCCCCCCTGCCCCCGGGTTGTTGCTGCTACTGTCCCAGTACCCTATCGTTGAGCCAGAAAGTCGAAGAAAGGTTGCCACCGCCTAAAGAACCCTTGTACCGATCCTCTCAGGGCGAATTTGACCTTCTCTAGCTTAATAAAACCCACCATGTCATTGATCCAGGTCTCCATGCTTGGGGGCCTCGCATCCTTCCATTGTAGCAAAATCCTTCGCCGGGCTACTAGGGACGCAAAGGCCAGCACACCGGCCTCTTTCGCCTCCTGCACTCCCGGCTCCACCCCAACCCCAAAAATCGCGAGTCCCCATCCTGGCTTGACCCTGGATCCCACCACCCTTGACACTGTCCTCGCCACCACCTTCCAGAACTCCTCCAGTGCCGGGCATGCCCAGAACATATGGGCTGGACTCCCCGAGCACCTGACACACCTGTCTTAACCCCCAAAGAACCTACTCATCCTCGTCCCAGTCACGTGGGCCCGGTGCAGCACCTTGAATTGGATGAGGCTAAGCCGCACACACGAGGAGGAAGAATTAACCCTCTCCAGGGCATCAGCCCATGTCCCGTCCTCGATCTGTTCCCCGAGTTCCCCCTCCCACTTAGTTTTCAGCTCTTCTACTGACGCCTCCTCCACCTCCTGCATAACCTTGTAGATATCAGATATCTTCCCCTCTCCGACCCAGACCCCCGAAAGCACCCTGTCACTCACCCCCCTCGCAGGGAGCGAAGGGAAACCCTCCACCTGCCATCTCGCAAATGCCTTTACCTGCAGATACCTAAACATGTTTCCCGGGGGCAGCCCAAATTTCTCCTCCAACTCCCCCAGGCTCGCAAACCTCCCATCAATAAACAGGTCCCTCAGCTGTCTGATGCCCGCTCTGTGCCAACCCTGAAATCCCCCATCAATGTTCCACGAGACGAACCTATGGTTCCCCCTTAACGGAGCCTCCATCTAGCCCCCCACTTCTCCCCTATGTCGCCTCCACTGCCCCCAAATCTTGAGGGTAGCCGCCACTACCGGACTCGTGGTCTATCTCGTAGGAGGGAGCGGCCACGGCGCCGTTACCAGGGCCCCCAGGCTTGTATCTCCACAGGACGCCCTCTCCATCCATTTCCATGCTGCCCCCTCCCCCTCCATCACCCACTTGAGCACCATCGACACATTGGCCGCCCAGTAGTACCACGAGATATTAGGTAACGCCAGCCCCCCCCCCCATCTCTACCCCGCTCCAAGAAGACCCTCTGCACCCTCGGGGTCCCATGCGCTCAAACAAAGCTCATGATGCTGCTGGTCACCCTTTTAAAAAAGGCCCTAGGGATAAAGATGGGCAAACACTGGAAGAGGAACAAGAACCTCGGGAGAACCGTCATTTTGACGGACTGCACTCTACCCGCCAACGATAGCGGCACCATGTCCCACCTTTTAAATTCCTCCTCCATCTGCTCCACCAGCCTGGTAAAATTAAGCTTATGGAGAGTCCCCCAACTCCTGGCCACCTGCACCCCCAGATATCTGAAACTCTTCACTGCCCTCTTAAACAGGAGCCTCCCAATTCCCTCATCCTGATCTCCCGGGTGTACTACAAATACCTCACTCTTGCCTAAATTTAACTTATAGCCCGAGAAGCCCCCAAATTCTGCTAACAGCTCCATCACCCCCGGCATTCCCCCTTCTGGGTCCGCCACATACAACAACAGGTCGTCCGCATACAGCGATACCCGATGTTCCTCCCCACCCCGCACCAGACCCCTCCATCTCCCTGACTCCCTCAACGCCATAGCCAGAGGTTCAATCGCCAGCGCAAAGAGCAAGGGGGACAGGGGGCACCCCTGCCTGGTCCCACGGTAGAGCCTAAAGTACTCCGATCTCCTTCCATTTGTAACCACACTCGCCATCGGAGCCGCGTAGAGCAGCCTCACCCATTTGATGAATCCCTCCCCAAATCCGAACCGTTCCAACACCTCCCACAGGTACCCCCACTCAACTCTATCAAACGCTTTCTCTGCATCCAGCGCCACCACTGTCTCCGCCTCCCCCTCCACTGCCGGCATCATGATCACATTTAGCAGTCTCCGCACATTCGTGTTGAGCTGCCGTCCCTTGACAAATCCTGCCTGATCTTCGTGTATCACCCCTGGCACACAATCCTCTATCCTGATGGCCAGGATCTTCGCCAGCAACTTGGCGTCAACATTGAGGAGCGAGATAGGCCTGTCTGATCCACACTGCAAGGGGTCCTTATCCCGCTTTAGGATCAGAGAGATCAGTGCCCGCGACATCGCCGGGGGCAAAACCCCCCCCTCCCATGCCTCATTGAAGGCTCGCACCAACAGGGGGCCCACCAGATCCGCATACTTTTTATAAAATTCCACCGGGAACCCGTCCGGCCCCGGGGCCTTACCTGACTGCATTTGTCCAATCCCCCTGACTAGCTCCTCCAACTCTATCGGCACCCCCAGCCCCTCTACCAGCTCCTCTTGAACCCTTGGGAAACATAGCCTGTTCATGAAGCTCTCCATCCCCCCTCTCCCCATCGGAGGTTCCGACCGGTACAGTCTCTAAAGACCCCGTTTACTTCTGTCCCCTTCTGCACTACATTCCCACCCCCATCCGTCACTCCACCAATTTCCCTAGCCGCAACTCGCCTACGGAGCTGATGCGCCAACATCCTGCTCGCCTTCTCTCCATACTCATATACCGCGCCCTGCGCCCTCCTCCACTGTGTCTCCGCCTTTCTGGTGGTCAATAAGTCAAATTTGGGGCAGCACGGTGGCACAGTGGTTAGCATTGCTGCCTACGGCGCTGAGGACCCGGGTTCGAATCCCGGCCCTGGATCACTGTCCGTGTGGAGTTTGCACATTCTCCCCGTGTCTGTGTGGGTTTCACCCCCACAACCCAAAAAGATGTGCAGGATAGGTGGATTGGCCATTCTAAATTGCCCCTTAATTGGAAAAAATAATTGGGTACTCTAAATTTATTTTAAAAAAAATAAGTCAAATTTGGCCTGCAAACTATGCTGTTCCCCCAGCAACCCCTCCTCCGGTGCCTCCGCGTATCTCCTGTCCACATCCAGGAGCTCCCCCACCAGTCTCTCCCTCTCCTTCCTCTCCCTCCTTTCCCTATGGGCCCGGATGGAGATCAGCTCCCCCCGGATCACTGCTTTCAGAGCCTCCCAGACCATCCCCACCCGGACCTCCTCCGTGTCATTGGTATCAAGATGCCCCTCAATACGTCTCCGGAACCTCCTACACACCTCCTCATCAGCCAGCATCCCCACATCCAGGCGCCAGAGCGGGCGCTGGTCCCGTGCCTCCCCCATCTCCAGATCAACCCAGTGCGGAGCATGGTCTGAAATTGCTATGGCCGAATACTCGGCATCCTGCACCCTCGGGATCAATCCCCTGCTCAGGACGAAAAAATCTATTCGGGAATAAACCCTATGGACATGAGAGAAAAAGAAATACTCCCGTGCTCTCGGTCTCCCAAACCTCCAGGGATCCACCCCTCCCATCTGGTCCATGAATCCCCTCAGTACTTTGGCCGCCGCCGGTCTCCTACCCGTCCTTGAACTGGACCGGTCCAGTGGGGGATCCAGCACTGTGTTAAAGTCTCCCCCCATGATCAGGCCCCCTGCCTCCAGGTCCGGAATGCGGCCCAACAAGCGCCTCATGAAGCCAGCATCATCCCAATTCGGGGCAGATACATTAACCAGCACCACCTTCTCTCCCTGCAGCCTACCCCTCACCATAATATATCTGCCCTCCTTGTCTGACACCACCTCAGCCGTCTCGAACGCCACCCTCTTCCCCACCAGAATCGCCACTCCCCGGTTCTTCGCGTCCAATCCTGAGTGAAAAACCTGCCCCACCCACACCTTCCTCAGACGAACCTGGTCCGCCACCTTCAAGTGGGTCTCCTGGAGCATAGCCACGCCCGCCTTCAACCCCTTCAGATGAGAAAATACCCTAGTTCTCTTAACCGGCCCATTCAGCCCCCTCACGTTCCAGGTTAGCAGCCGGATCAGAGGGCAACCCGCCCCCCCCTCCCCCGCCGGCTAGCCATAGCTTATCGACTGCTCGCCCCAGGCCAGCTCGCCCCGCCCGACCTGTTCCCCATGGCGATAACGCTTCTCCTCTATCCCCCCCGGCCCACACCAGCTCCTTCCTGGCCATTCCAGCAGCAACCCGGTATTCCCCCCCCCCAACCCCCCCTCCCCCCCAAGCTAGGACCCCACCTAGCCGCGACGCACCCTCCATGGTACTTCCGTGAGTCAGCTGACTTCTGCTGACCCCGGCAGCTCCCGGCAAAACCCATCCCCTCCCGACATGGGGTCACCCCCCTCTTGCCACACCTCCTTGGCACCGCTTCAGCGCGGGAAAGAAAACCAGTAGAGGCCACGCCCCCACCGCCAGCTCCACCCCCCTGCCCCGCAGCGCGGGAAACCAGAGGAAAGCCCGCGCTTTCACACTGCCACACCCCACCCTTCTGACGCAGCTCCCCAAAATCCAGTTTCACCCCAACCCCCAGCCCCGTACAGAAGAGAACATATAAAATACAAACCCCCAACATTCCCCACATACCCCACACCCATACCCAACAGACAGACCCACACGGAAACAGAGAAAAAAGAAAACCAGCATTAAAAACACACATGTCAAACTTAAAGAACAGCAACATCGAAAACAGCAATGGCCATAGTGTGTCCCCAGGCCCTAGTTCGAGTCCAGCTTCTCCGCCTGTACAAAGGCCCACGCCTCCTCCGGGGACTCGAAGTAATGGTGCCGGTCCTTGTATGTCACCCACAGGCACGCAGGCTGCAGCATTCCAAATCTGACCTGCCTGGCATGCAGCACCGCCTTCGTCCGGTTGAACCCGGCCCGCCGCTTAGCCACCTCCGCACTCCAGTCCTGGTAGATTCTCACTACCGAATTCTCCCATTTGCTGCTCCTCTCTTTCTTGGCCCAGCGCAGCACACACTCCCGGTCACTGAATCGGTGGAACCGCACCAGCACCGCCCTCGGGAGCTCATTTGCCTTAGGCCTCCTGGCCAGCACTCTGTGAGCTCCCTCAAGCTCCAGGGGCAAATGGAAGGACCCCGCCCCCATCAACGAGCTCAACATCGTGGTCACATACGCCGGGAGATCCGACCCCTCCAGCCCCTCCGCCAGGCCCAGGATACTCAAATTCTTTCGCCTTGTGCGAATGTCCAGCTCCTCCAAGCGGTCTTGCCACTTTTTGTGAAGTGCCTCGTGCAACTCCACTTTCCCCACGAGGACCACGGCCTCCTCCCTCTCAGCGGCCTGCTGCTGCAACTCCCGAATGGACGCCTCCTGGGCCGCCTGGGTCTCAAGCAGCCTGTTGGTAGTCGCATTCAGGGAGTCCAGCAACTCAGCCTTCAGCTCCGCAAAACAGCGCAGAAGAGAGGCTTGCTGCTCCTGCGCCCACTTCCACCAGTCCTCGGGTGTTCCGCCGGCCACCATTTTGTCCTTCTTACCCCACTTTTCTTGGGGAGCTGCTGCAGCTTTTTCCTTTGCCCCACTCTGGGTGAGCACCATAAATTATGGGGAATGCTCCTCTAGACACCTTCCCCCACCGGGATTCGTCGAAACAGCGCCGTTTGGGGCCCTCAAATCGGCCCAAAAGTCCTTAAGTAGCGGGAGCTGCCGAATGTGCGGCTTAGCTCCGCATAGCCGCAACCGGAAGTCGAATATCACCCCATGTTTATGTCATTCGCGTGAAACACCAGGAGGCGACAGGGAAGGAAGCTAATTCCTGAATGGGTCATTATAGAGAGATATGAAATGAAAAAAATGAAAATCGCTTATTGTCACGAGTAGGCTTCAATGAAGTTACTGTGAAAAGCCCCTAGTCACCACATTCCGGCGCCTGTCCGGGGAGGCTGGTACGGGAATCAAACCGTGCTGCTTGGTCTGCTTTAAAAGCCAGCGATTTAGCTCAGTGAGCTAAACCAGCCCCTGTACACTTTCATGTGGCCAGTATCATAAATCCATAGAATCCCTACAGTGCAGAAGGAGACCATTCAGCCCATCGAGTCTGCACTGACCCTCCGAAAGAGGACTCTACCTAGGCCCACACCTCGCTCTATCCCTGTAACCCCCATGCATTGATCATGGCCAATCCACCTAACCAGCACATCTTTGGACTGTGGGAGGACACCAGAGCACCTGGAGGAAACCCACGCAGTCGCCCAAAGTCTGGAATCGAACCCAGGTCCCTGGCATTGTGAGGCAGCAGTATTAACGCTGTGCCACCGTGCTGCCCTTGTCCTGAAAATTCCTCAGAGCTTCTCCCAATAGACCATTATTATTTCCCAAAAGTGTGACAGGAACGAAGAGAAACTTCACAGTACATTAAAGTAGGAGACTCTGACTCTACAAAATGCAGTGTTAATTGTACTATTTAAAGGAATCAAGTGCTGTCTTTGGTAGGCCTATCAAAAATAAATTCTTTTTTGAAATGTTTTTTATTGAGTTTTCATATTTTATATCCAACAAATTACAAATTATTAGAGAAAAAAGAAAAAAAAACACGCAAAAATTAACATGTATATTTACAGGTAAGCATCTTCATAATAACAACTGTGGCCGCCCCCTTTAGCCGGCATACATATTTTACATTCCCCAATATGGCCGAGGCACATGTTTATAGGCAATTATTTACAGTTTGGTTTTGGGCCTTAGCTAGCCATCAAACCCCCCTAACGAACCCGTACCGTAGCCCCCCCCCCCCCCCCCCCCCCCCCACGGCTACCTTCCCCCGATTCCCGTCCATTTTCCCCTGATTCTTGGCCACCCGACTATTCTTCCTCTTATTCGTTGGCCACAAACAGGTCCCAGAACAATTGCATGAATGGCTCCTACGTTCTGTGGAAGCCGTCGTCTGACCCTCGGATGGCGAATTTGATTTTCTCCATTTGGAGAGATTCCGAGAGGTTGGACAGCCAGTCTGCAGCTCTGGGCGGTGCTGCTGACCGCCAGCCAAACAGGATTCTACGGCGGGTGATCAGGGAGGCAAAGGCAAGGGCGTCCGCCCTCTTCCCCAGGAATAGATCTGGCTGGTCTGAAACCCCAAAGACCGCCACTATTGGGCATGGCTCCACCCTCACCCCCACCACTTTGGACATAGCCTCGAAGAAGGCTGTCCAGTACTCCACAAGTCTGGGGCAAGACTAGAACATGTGGGCGTGGTTGGCCGGGCCTCTTTGGCACCGTTCACATCTGTCCTCCACCTCCGGGAAGAACCTACTCATACGGTTTCTCGTTAAGTGGGCTCTATGTACCACTTTTAGTTGCGTCAGGCTGAGCCTTGCGCACGTGGAGGTGGAGTTGACCCTATGCAGTGCTTCGCTCCAGAGTCCACACCCTATCTCAATCCCCAGGTCGTCCTCCCATTTCATTCTTGTTGCGTCCAGTACGGTGTCGTCCCTTTCTACCAGTCGGTCATACATGTCGCTACAGTTCCCTTTCTCTAGGATGCTTGCGTCCAGTAGGTCTTCCAGTAGTGTCTGTCGTGGCGGTTGTGGGTACGCCCTTGTCTCCTTTCGTAGGAAGTTTTTGAGCTGCAGGTACCGTAGCTCGTTCCCCCGGCTAGCCGAAATTTCCTCCGGGTGCTCCGGTTTCCTCCCACAGTCCAAAGGTGTGCGGGTTAGGTGGATTGGCCAGGCTAAATTGCCCGTAGTGTCCTAAAAAGTAAGGTTAGGGGGGGGGGTTGTTGGGTTACGGGTATAGGGTGGATACGTGGGTTTGAGTAGGGTGATCATTGCTCGGCACAACATCGAGGGCCGAAGGACCTGTTCTGTGCTGTACTGTTCTATGTTCTATGTTCTATGTTCTCTGTCAGTTCATCCAGTGTTGCGATCCCGTTGTCCATGTATAGGTCCCTGACTGTCAGTGTCCCCCCGTCCTGCCTCCACCTTTTGAAGGTGGCATCAGTCAGTGCTGCTGTGAACCTATGGTTGTTGCAGATGGGAGCCTTGTCCGACATTTTGGTCAGGCCAAATTGCTGCCGCAGTTGGTTCCAGGATTGGAGGGTGGCTGTCACCACTGGGCTGCTGGAGTGTTTTTTGGGTGGGGATGGGAGTGCTGCCGTGGCGAGGGCCCGGAGGGAGGTCCCCATGCAGGAGGCCTCCTCTGCAAGCACCCACTCGGCTTCTGGCTCCTGGATCCATCCCCTTACTCGCTCGGCTGTTGCCGCCCAGTGGTAGAATTGTAGATTCGGGAGGGCTAGCTCCCCCCTGGATTTTGCTTTTTGTAGGACCTTCTTTGAGATCCTAGCATTTTTACCCCCACCCCATACGAACGCCATGATAAGTTTGTCCACTATCAAAAATAAATGGCTCCATTTTGTTGAAAGTCCCTCAGTTTATCAAAAGCAGTACAAATTTGACACGCTAGCTAGCTGAGAGCAGAAAACAGCAATACGTGGAATTAAATCTACAGACTAAATAAGTTAACTAAATTCCTGAAGGTAACCTCCACCTAGTTATGTGAAACGAATAATCTTGATGGCTTGCGGGGGAAATCAAAATATTGCCTTGAACAGGATGGAAAGGGAGGGACAACTTTCCATCTCTACACTCACGGGGGCTGGTAAGATTGACAATAAAGAACAACGTGAAGGGTAAAACAGAAAAAATAGGGGACAGGATTCTCTCAGCCAACGCCGGGCCGGAGAATTGCCAGGCCGGGTGCGAATCGCGTCACGCTGCCCCGACGCCGGTCCGCCGATTCTCTGGTGAGCGGAGAATTGGCTCCAATGGAGCCGGCGCGGTCAGGGCCGACCGATCGGCGGGCCGGGCTCTTGGGCTGGGTGCCTCTTTTGCTCCCTGCCAGTCCCTGTAGCCCTATGCCATGTTGCGTCGGGGCCGGCGCGGAGAAGGAAGCCACCGTACATGCGCGCAATCGCTTGTCGCAGCGCACGTGCGCAGACCTGCGGCGCACATTTAAGGCGGGTATCAGCAGCTGGAGCAGTGTGGGTCGCTCCAGTGACGTGCTGGCATCCTGAAGGGCTCGCAATCGCTGCTCCTGGGGGCCTGTTGACGGCGTTTCCGACGGCATCAACACTTAGCCTCAGGATCAGAGAATCCCGCCCCAGGGTTTATGCAATTAATAATGAGCAGAGCCAAAGAAAGAAATAACAGCTTTGACTGATTACATCACAATTAAGTTTTTCCAATTTAATCATCTCAAACCATCATGGGACCCTAGATTGGGAGAACTCCCCCTATGCCAACTAAATAATATTTCTTCTGAATCCACTGAATGATTCCACCAAATTCAAATGAACAGCTCTATGCTCATCCTAGCCAAACAACTGTCACCCTGATCCATTCGAATAATGTAATCCTTAATCCAATCGATTAATTCTTAATCAATTCTTTTGAACATTAAACATTGAAAGCACTGTGGTATTTTATAATAACCCAAGGGCCAGACAATCATCTTGTGCAGTGAACAGTATTGCCTAAAGGGATCGATCCTCAACTCTTTAGTAGATGATTGATCAGTAGTCAAGTGTAAAACTCATAAGAGTCGAGGAAGTTTTATAATATTTGGGATCTATTTCACATTCCCCATGTTGAGAGTTCACTAATGGTTAAAAAACCTTGGTGGCCATCCTCGTGTCTGTTATCATTGCTGTGGGTCTTAGCTTAGGTTGACCGTGGTCAGGATTGACAGAGAGGGCTGGAGGCAAAGCTGTTGGCAAACCTTGATTTTTTATTAATCATTCTTCTAACTATAGTCAGGGGCAAGGCGTAGCAAGAGGCTTCACAAGGAACCATCCCTCAGTGGGCTCTGTTGTCGGGTGATGGGAACTGTCTTATTTATAAATTTAACCTTAAACCTTTGCATTTCATCTCCCCTAGTGTCTCTGACTCTATTGAATACATTATTTACATTATCCTGCATCTCCTCATGAGGTCTCGTGCCCTCAACCTTGATTCACAGAAATAACCATTACGGTTTTTCACCAATCTCCTCAACCGTGTTCTCAGCTCTCTTGGAGGGTGTATAAGATTCAAGATCTCAAACCAGGCAGAAGTGGTATGTTAATCATCAGAGAATATCATCTCGCTGTTCCGGTCATCTTCCCGATCTTCTGGGTAACTGGTTCATTCCATTGAAGAACCTCTTTTTGCAGGTACGAGTGTGGGTCTGTTTCTTTTCAATATTCTGTTTTCAGTCTCCACAACATAAAATCACAGATGTGTTTTTGTCAAAATCTGGCCGTCGCAATTTTGGTCACGAATCTGTACTGACCCCCCTGTCAGGAGTTCTGATAAGTTATGTCATCTAGTGTATTGAGTGCAGTTTCTGGTTTGATGTGCATGATACTCATCCTCTTTCTCCCTTGCGCTCTATATCTGCTGCCTTGAGACGTGGTGCAAGCATGTTCAGGAGAACAGGAAGTTGAATCCACAGTTATCTTCCCATCATACATCACTGATGATGGAAATAGATTTACCAGTCGGATTCCTGGGAAGAGGGGAATGATGTATGAGGAGAGATTTAATCAGTTAGGATTGTATTCACTGGAGTTCAGAAGAATGAAGGGGGAATCTCATAAAAACCTATAAAATTCTAACAGGACTAGACAAGTCTGTTGCAGACTTGCTAGATGCAGGAAGGATATTCCTGATGATGGGTTTGTCCAGAACTAGGGGGTCACAGCCTGAGGATACGGGGTAGACCATTTAGCACAGAGGTGAGGGGAAATTTCTTTACCAAGAGAGTGGTCGGCCTGTAGAATTTGTTACCACAGGAAGTAGTTGAGGCTAAAACATGTATGTTTTCAAGAAGCAGTTAGATATAACACTTAGTACGAAGGGGATCAGGCTATTGAATTGGATGATCAGCCATGATCATAATGAATGGCAGGGCAAGCTCGAAGGGCCAAATGGCTTCCTTCTGGTCGTATTTCTCTATGTTTCTATGTAGGCTAGTTACATATTTAACATTAACTCTACCACAATATTATGTTTATATATCAGGTCATAATATCAGACTATATGTTGAAATAAGGGATTAACAGTTTATGGAAAATAAAGTGCTTACAGATACTTTAATTAGTTAGAAGCCTCTTTCTCCATTAGTTAATGCAGACAGTTTGGCACATTGACTCCTTCAAAATAGGATGTGCTATAACTAGAAATACCTATTAATTATTTGTATGTGGACTTACAGAGTGTATTACCTAATTGCTAACCGATCAACTTACCATTAATTGATGATTGAAATCCATTAGATAGACCAATGAGGTTTAACAACATCAGAATTGCTAGACAGAGAAAGATATTGAGTTTGTTTTGCAATATCCTCCTGGTCAATATATATAATACTGCAGATGCTGGAAATCTGAAATTAAAAAATGTAAAATGATGGAAATATTCAGCACATTGATCAGCATTTGTGTAGCGAGTAAAAAGTTAATGATTCAAAACAATATCCTTTTATCAGAACGAGGAAAAATGAGAAGGTTTGGGAACAATTTTATACTGTAACCTCTTCTCTTTGCTTCACCTTTGTTTGTTTTGGTTTAAATGTTTTTTTTCTCTGTTTTTACTTTCCGACAGCAGCTGTTCAATCCTTATGCCATTCACACCTCTTCTCGACACATTGTTTCTTTACTTGTCTTGTTACTACGTACTCCTTTTGATTCTGCAGCGCAATCATTTGTCATTAAATCTCTCCTGTTTTCCACCCTATCACAGAACTTCCCTTCAGTTCTTTTTCTGCTGTCCCTCCTCCCTTTCCTTTGCTTAAATCCCATGCCCCTTTGAACTTTTCCCAGTTCTGATGCAAGGCAGTCAATCTAAACGCAAACGCTGATCTACTGAGTAATTCCAGCATTTTCTGTTTTCATTCCGAAGTTACCTGTTCGTTCCTAGAGATACCATGGCCGTGATTCGCCGAACCCACGCCGGGTCAGAGAATTGCTGGTGGCGCGGGAAATTCCGCCACGCTGCTCCAACACCGCGACATGATTCTCCGGCGACCAGAGAGTCGGTGGCAATCGCGCCCGCACGGGCCGTTGATAGAGGCCCCCGTGGCGATTCTCCGCGGTCGACCTGCCAAATTCCCGCCGAACTCCGGCGAGTCCCGCCGGCGTGATTCCAACCTGGTACCACCCGGCGGGACCTCGGTCCGCGGCCGCGCAGGCCGTCCTGGTGGGGGGACCTGACTTGGGGGGGCCTCCACGTCGTCCAGGCCCGTAATCGGGGGGCGCTCGTGATCTGGGCCCGCTGTAGGTCTCCGCCATGTTGCTCGGCGCCATGTTGCGTGGTGCGGAGACGGCCACCACACGCATGCGCGTCACGGGGAAGGCCGTCATGCGCATGCGCGGACCTGCGCCGGCTGTGCAGGGCCAGCTTTCGGCGCTAGAGCAGTGCGCAGCACTCCGGCGCCATGCTGGCCCCCTGAGGACCTCTCAATCGCTGGACCAGGAGGCCCATTGGCGCCAAGTACACCACTCCAGTGTTTACGCCGCTGTCAACACTTGGCCGGGATTTTGGAGAATCCCCATATCACAAATCATTTAGTCCCTCAAGGTCAGAATTGAACCTGAGTCCCTTGTGCTGTGTGCCACTGTGTCGCCTGGTTTCAGATAGCTCATGGCAAATTGAGTTAGAATTTAAAGAGATCCTTCAGTGGTAAAATATAATGCTTGCCTCTGAAACTTCAAGTATGCCAAGGAACTTGAAAAATCCTTCATAAACCGATTTTGCATTGCTGTCTGATTTCAATTTTAGTTGACCTTTGATTGACACTATTGTATGTTTTGGATTGGAATTAGAAATCTGGAACAAGTTATTTGTTGGTATTGCTGATGAACTGAATTTCTGGTACTACCTTGAATAAATATCAAACAGGTTGTGAAGACAAAGAATGGATGGAAAACATATGAGCTCACTTTATTCATGTTCAAATGCTATCAATTTGTTCTGAACCTGTCTGGTTGGCTGTCAGAAGTAGTATTGTAAATGTAATTGATTATTAAATTTATTATGCCCTGTCTCAATACCAGGATTTCTTGCAGAAAGAATGTTATATGGATAATATTTTTCTACTCCACAGAAATACAATTTTTAAAATACCATTTTTCAGTTCATAAACTGAAATATATGTTCATTGATTTTTATACGGATTATACCAGATGCTAAAAGACAGCACCACTCATTAAGCGGGAAAGCAAACACATAGCAGGTTTCCATTTACTTTCATTTTCGTTTGCTCAGGACAGCTCAAAGCACTCAGCAGCCACATTTGACGTGTAGTCAACGTTGCAATGTAGCCAACACAATTGCCAAGTCTCAAACAGGAAGGTCCCACAAACAGCAATCCGACGATGATCAGATGATCTGGGCAGTGATGTTGCCTGAGGGATAAATATTGACCAGGACACCGGCTCCAATTCCCCGCTCTCGTCGCTCTCTGACTTGAGAGGCCGGATGTCCCCTTTGATTAATATCTCAACCTGAAAGAAGCTGAAAAGCCCAAGTTTTGCTGAGACAGTCACTTATATTTGGTGGAATAGCTTGGAGGAACTTAGAAACATGAAGGAGTAAAATATGTTGAACACTGAGACATCTGGAAGCTACTGAATGATAATTTGATCCACCACATGAATTGCCTCAGTAACTCCAGCAAGCTGACTGCATGTGCTGATTATGAGAGTTCTGACAAAAGTCCATCCACCTGAAAGACTAACCCTACCTTTCTCCACAGATGTTGTCTGTCTTATTGGGTGGAATTTTCCGATTTTTTTCAAAGTGTCGGTCCCGGGGAGAAAACAGGGGAGAATCCCCCCAGTGCCGTGACAAGAAAAGTCGGCGTACATTCAGAATCTTTAAGTAGAGAATACTTTCCACGGGATTCAGGCCGTGCACAAGGCAACATGCCTCTGATAACTGCCACTGGTTATAGGCTGCTTCCAGTGGGGCTGACCATTTAAATGCCTCCCCTGCACTTGCTCCAAGTCCAATCGTGGAGATGGCTGCCTGGAAGGCTGCACTGCTCCACCCAGAGAGCCTGCAGCAAGCTTCTGGGTGGGGTCCATCAGAGGTGGGAGACCCTCCACCCTCGATTGGGCAGACATCCTGCCAGCAGGCTGACCAATCCTGCCTGGGAGGCTGTAGCCGCGATTGTGAGCACCAGTTCACTCCATAATAGAACAGGGCTGCAGTGCGGTAATAAGATAAACGACCTTCTTCACTCAAACAGGGTAAGTCTGCCTTCTCAAGGGGGTGGCACGGTGGTGCAGTGGTTAGCACTGCTGCCTCACGACACCGAGGACCTGGGTTCGATTCCGGCCCTGGGTCACTGTCTGTGTGGTGTTTGCACGTTCTTCCCATGTCTGCGTGGGTCTCACCCCACAACCCAAAGAATGTGTAGGGTGGTAGATTGGCCACGTTAAATACCCCTTAATTGGAATTTTAAAAAACGTTGCCTTCTCATGTCTCTCACAGTACCCCCTAACATACCCCTTACACCTCCGCGGAGATCTCACTCGAACCCACCTCGCGGAGCCCCAACACCTGCCATGCTGACCCCCCCCCCCCCACTACATAATCCCCCCAGTAGCTCCTCAGCTCCTCACATTCCTGCTCCCACTCCCCCCCTCCATGAATCTCTCTGACGGTAGACTCGTGGTTGGCAGTGTCTCCTCCGAGGTTGCTCCACCTGTGGCCCTGGGCCCGGTTGCTGAGGCCCAGCCTTCCCCACCTCTGCAGGATGTTGGTCCTGCCCACATACAGCCGCACGTTGACTGCATCTGCTTTACTGCCATCACCTGGCTCCATGATTCTCCCAAATCAAAAATTGAAAGAAGAGAAGAGAAAAGTGAGTAATGAGGAAACCTGACAATGTACTGACCCACATCCCTGTCAGGATCCGGGACATCCAGCCATTCTCACCCCCTCCTAACCGTGTGTCCAATGTACTGACCCACATCCCTGTCAGGATCCAGGACATCCAGCCATCTCAGCCCCACTAACCACGTGTCCAATGTACTGACCCACATCCCACTCAGGATCCGGGACATCCAGCCATTCTCACCCCCCCTAACCGTGTGTCCAATGTACTGACCCACATCCCTGTCAGGATCCGGGACATCCAGCCATTCTCACCCCCCCTAACCGTGTGTCCAATGTACTGACCCACATCCCTGTCAGGATCCGGGACATCCAGCCATTCTCACCCCCCCTAACCGCGTGTCCAATGTACTGACCCACATTCCTCTCAGGATCCGGGAAATCCAGCCATTCTCAACCCCCTAACCGCGTGTCCAATGTACTGACCCACATCCCTCTCAGGATCCGGGACATCCAGCCATTCTCACTCCCCCTAACCGCGTGTCCAATGTACTGACCCACATCCCTATCAGGATCCGGGACATCCAGCCATTCTCACCCCCCCTAACCGCGTGTCCAAAGAACCTCACTCCCTCCTCTGTCACACAATGGCCACATTCCCACAGTTGCCCTTCTCAACTCCACCTAACAGAGATGCCATGATTCTTGAATCCCTCACATCACCTCTCCTCACCAAGGGTGAGGACCGAGGGAGATTGACTGTTTTCAACTTCACAGCGGAACGAGACCCTGCCACCTGTCATGTTTTGAACGGGGTGACTGATGAGCGTTGTTCCCCTCCCACCTTGCATTAGGAGCAACATCTGTGACACCACCCTGTTATGGAAAGGTGAGTGTAGGTTCAGCGCTTGAGTGCTCAGCTCATTAGGCATCAATCACACTCATGCATTGCAAAACTAACTAAATTGGCACAATTGACTTGTCAAGGAAGAGTCAGGGAGATGTTAGGCAATTGGCTTCCCATGATGCATGCAAAGACAGTAATCTGCAGTCACCTTCATCCTTAGAGGGCACCCCTATTCTCCCAGCTCTCATGGGATGAAACGAGCCTTCCAGTCTGAACAGCCAGCCACCCATACTTTATTTCCTGATAGCCTGGCCTCCACAACCACTGGCTTTTCCCATTCAGACAGCTTATGCCCTGAGGATGCATCTGCAGCCTGATGGTGGGAGTTCATTCTGACCGCACCCATCCTCTCCCATGTGAGAGGGTCTTCTGCCCTCATGTCGGTGTTAAACCTCCCTTGTCACAGTCCCCCACTCTGCCCATGCATCCGGGCATTCCACGGGACCCCACCCAGGGACCTCACAGTCACCCCCTCCCCAGTGCTGACCCAGTGACTTCACCTGATATCCTTTAGCAAGACATGTCTGATCTCACTGAAAACTGGGAAAGCCACCACTCCAAAACACAACATATGATGATTAGGAGCAGGAGTGGACCACTCGACCCCTTGAACCGGCTCTGCCCTTCCGTAAGATCATGGCTGACCTCATTTCAACCTCCACCTGCCGACATCCAATAACCTTTCACCCACTTTCTTATCAAGAATCTATCTACTGCCTTAAAGATATTCAAAGACTCTGTCTCACAGAATTCCAAAGTCTTCTGAGAGACTGGTTTTTTTCACTTTTCTCTGCCTGAAATGGGCGAAGCCCTTATTTTTAGACAGTGACTCCAAGTTTTAGATTTTCCCACAAGAGGAAACATCCTCTCCACATCCACCCTGTCAAGACCCCTCAGGATTTTTTATGTTTCAATCAAGCCGCCTCTGTTCTATGTTCCTGCAGCACAAGCCTGGCCTGTCCAACCTTTCCTCATAAGACAACCGAGTGGCTTTGAAATCTGAAGCTTCCCTAAATGTGATTTCATTCGCAATTTTCTAATTATGAAGTAAAACGCACAGCAATTGCCCAATTCGGGTATTAATCTATTAAACGTTCTCTGAACTGCTTCCAATTCATTTACATCTTTCCGATACAGAGACCAATATTGTACACAATATTCTAGATGCAGTTTCACCAATGCCCTATGTAACTGAGGCATATGGGGGTCTCTACCCCCTTTACACCAATAACCTATTTTGGGGCAGGCAGACACTCTGTCCTCAACAAGCCAAGGCTGGGACGTAGCATGTCTGGGCCGTGGCCCCAAAGCTATAGTGGACGTACACTGGAGGAGCCACATTGTTTGGGGCCCTTGGACTCGATCTGCTTGGTGGCTGGACACTGGTATTCATAACCACCATGCTACCATGCTGCCCTAGTCTGTTCGGCCGTTATTTGATTAAGAAAATATTACATTCTCCTGATGAAAAGATTACATTCTCCTGATGAAAAGATAACAGATTGCTGTGTATTTACTCCATAATTAGAAAACTGCTAATGATATCACATTCAGTGAAGCTTCAGATTTCCAAGCCGCTCAGTCCCATGGTTTAGAACATAGAACAGTACAGGCCCTTCGGCCCTCGATGTTGTGCCGAGCCATGATCGCCCTACTCAAACCCACCCTATACCCGTAACCCTACCCGTAGCTTAAATTAAAATTAAGCTATAATATGGAATTAAAATTAAGCTATAATATGGAGAAAATATCATTACAGAATAAAAAATAAATATGTTCTACATGTTGTTTAATGTTATCCATTTAAGTTTAGTGACAGAAGTTCAGACAGTGTGATATTTAATTTCACTGACATTAGAGGGATATAACACTCTATTTGTACAGTGTGTGAATGCTGTAACCTTTTTCTAGGGAGCGTAGCACAGTCTTATTCAGAAGACAGAAAATGATACAGAGTACATACAGGAAGTACATTGCAAGCGCTCAGTATCACACCCGTTTGGGATGAAATTGTAACATGTCATGAACAGTGATCACCTCGACAAGCACCATCAAAATTGGGTGCAAAAGTTATCCTGGACAGATTAGCCGGTTCTGCTTCTTGACATAGTTATATTGGACAAGGCTTCACAAAAAGTGTGGCCAACAACAGGAATAGACATCCAGGCAGAGTATTGGAGATGAAAACCCTGAAATTGCTTAAGAAACAAATAGATAAATGAATATGGGGAATGTAGGATCATTCTGAGTGGATGAATTAAAGGACTGTATTACCTTTCTCCTCGAAGTATCTTTGGATGGGTGAAGTAAAGAATACGCAGTTATTAGACATTTTTTTTCCATGAATATAGAGTTCTTTTTTTCCCAATTAAGGGGCAATTTAATGTGGCCAATCCACCTACCCTGCACTTCTTTTTGGCTTGTGGGGGTGAGACCCACGCAAACACAAGGAAAATATCCAAACTCCACACGGACAGTGACGCGGGGCTGGGATCGAACCTGGGTCCTCGGCACCGTGAGGCAGCAGTGCTAACCACTGTGCCACCGTGCCGCCGGTTCATTAGGCATTTTATCGAGGCACATAAAAGAGCAAATGGAATGGAATATGGTTTACTTGGTGGGAGTGGAACAAGAAGATGTTTGTTTCAACAAGCAAAAGATAATTTTAGGCAATGATCCGGAGACCTCATCACAGGAAGGTGAACAGAAACAAAGATGTAAAGTCATGTCAGTCCTGGAATGCCCCCGGAAGGAGTAAAACCACTCTTCCTCTCAGGAACCAGTCCAACTCTAGCACGATGGCTTCACAGCGCCAGGGTCACAGGTTCGATTCCCGGCTTGGATCACTGTCTGCGCGGAGTCTGCACGTTCTCCCTGTGTCTGCGTGGGTTTCCTCCGGGTACACAGGTTTCCTCCCACAGGTCCCGAAAGACGTGCTATTAGGTGACTTGGACATTCTGAATTCTCCCTCTGTGTACCTGAACAGGTGCTGGAACGTGGCGATTAGGAGCTTTTCACAGTAACGTCATTGCAGTGTTAATGTAAGCCTACTTGTGACAATAAAGATTATTATTATTAATTCAGGAGTGGTGAAACTCCAGCAGGTGCATTTTACGATGGTGGGAGTGGGCATAAAGCTCACCCTGGCCAGAGGAAATGTCAGGTGCCAGCCAACCAGCCGGCCTCAAGTAGGTGAGGGCAGGACCTCTGCTCCTCAGTGGGAGAAGCCCTGCCCTTGGGATCGAGCAGTCCCAGCAGTGCCAGAACTCAGCAGTGGATGTTGCTGGAATTTCAAGGCCCTGGCATGGAGACAGCAAAGGTGACAGGGCCCAGGTAAGTTCAAGAGTTTGGATGATGAAGGATTAGAGAGCTTAGGGAAGTGGGTCTGAAGGCAGGTTTCGGTGGTCAAGCAGTAAGTGAATAGATGGGGAATAGCATCTTGTGGATGTTGCCATGGATATGTAGAGGGAGGAGGGGTAGAGTGGGTTAGGATGGAGGAGGAATCTTGTAAGGGGTCTAGTTTGAGGGCTATGGTGACAGCAGCATTGCGAATGGCTCCGAGTAGGTCGAAGGGGTAGAGTGGGTTAGGATGGAGAAGGAATCTTTTAAGAGTCTAGTTTGAGGGCTATGGTGACGGCAGCATTGCCAATGGCTCCGAGTAGGTATTCAGGGAGCCCAGTGGTGCAGTCCAAGGTGAAGATATGGAATCAGCTGAGGAGGCATTTTAGGGTGGAAGGGATGTCGGTGCTAACGCAGCTGTGCAAGAATCATGGCTTTGAGCCGGGGGGGGTGGATGGATAGTGTATACAGGAGGTGGAGGGAAGTGGTGCTGGTCAAGGTGAGGGATTTGTATTTGGAGGAACGGTTCGCCAGTCTGGAGGAGCTACGGGAGAGGGTAGAACTGCCGAGGGGCAGTGAGTTCAGGTATCTACAGGTTAGGGACTTTGCACGAAAGGTCTGGAAGGGGTTCCCTAGATTGCCGGGATACACCCTGCTGAGCGACTGCTGCTTCCGGATGTGGAAGGGGAGGGAACAATTGGGGATATATATAAGTGGCTGGGGGAGCAGGGAGGCGAGCGGGTGGTGAAGATCCAGGAGAAATGGGAAGCGGAGTTGGGAATGGAGAACAATTGGGGAGTATGGAGTGAGGCATTGCGAAGGGTAGATGGGATCTCCTCTTGTGCAAGGATGAGCCTGATACAGTTTAAGGTGGTGCACAGGGTGCATATGACTCAGCCGAGAATGAGTGGGTCCTTTCAGGGGGTAGAAGATTGGTGTGAGAGGTGTGGGTGGCGGCCAGCGAATCACGCACACATGTTTTGGGGTTGTAAAAAATTGGGAAGATTCTGAGCGGGAGTGTTCGCGGTCTTAGCCAGGATAGTGGAAGAGGAGGTGGACCCGGACCATTTGGTGGCGATATTTGGGGTTTCAGAGAAACCGGAGCTCATGGAGAGGAGGAAGGCCGATGTCATGGCCTTCGCCTCTCTGATTGCACGGCGGAGAATTTTGCTGGAGTGGCGGTCGGCATCGCCACCGGGGGTAGCAGCATGGTTGGGTGACCTATACGACTTCCTGCGGTTAGAGAAGATAAAGTATGAGTTAAGAGGCTCAGCAGGGGAGTTTTAGAAAAGGTGGGGGATGTTTGTGAGCATATTTGAGGAGCTGTTCGTCGCTGTTTGTGTGTGTGTGTGTGTGTGTGTGGGGTTGGGGGTGGGGGGGGGGGGGTTAAAAAGGAGGAAAATCTGTACAAACTGTATAGTTGATTGTTGGGAAGAATGTTTCCAGGCGTGTTTATTTGCTGTAACCTACTTTGATACAAGTTTGAATAAAATGCGTTTTTTAAAAAAAATGGATATGCGAGGGCATTCCTGCAAGGAGATATCCCCCCTCTTCTCTCCTGCCTTTTAACCAGTTTGTTAGAAAAATGGTTTACCCACTCCTGTCCGCCTGTCCATGCCAACTGTATTATGGCATGGGCGGCACAATATTAAGACCAATTGGCTTGTGAACAAGCTTGATGGCAGGCAGGCGCTAAAATGAGCAGCCTGCCTGCCTACATCTATACTAATGGGTGAGAATAGGCAGGAAGGAGGTGGGATAGCCACTCACCATTGTCTGCACTTCCCCCAAACCGCAAGAATACCCCCCCCCCCCACCTGACATAATTTTTGATTATCTGCCAGAATTTGTTTGAGGTGTTGCTGTGACTTAAATATTTTTATAACGTCTATCTATCATAATTTGGACAGCAAGGATTTCTCGTGCCATAGACAAAAAGCAAAATAGAGAAACTATAATTTTCCCATTATCGAAGAGAGCTGTGATCTGCATTACGGTGAATAATGGGGACTTCTGTGCTGCCCACAAGATGAGGCAGAGAAAGTGAAAGTTAATCCAGTTGCCATTTTGAAAATATCGACTCCATCGAATTCCTACAGTGCAGAAGGAGGCCATTCGGCCCATCGAGTCTGCACTCTGCAAGAGCACCCTACCTAGGCACACTCCCCTGCCCCATCTCTGTAAACCCACCCAACCATTGGACACGAAAGGCCAATTTATCATGGCCAATCCACCTAACCTGCTCATCTCTGGATTGTGGGAGGAAACCGGAGCGCCCGGAGGAAACCCACGCACACACAGAGAGAAAGTGCAAATTCCACACAGACGGTCAGCTGAGGTTGGAATTGAACCCGGGACCCTGGTGCTCTTAGGCAGCGGTGCTAACCACTGCGCCACTGTGTCCATCCTTTTTCAGCTTCACAAAATAATTTGGGGTGATAACAGGAGGAAGCTATTTGTAGTGTATTAGTCTTACAAAAGGCCTTTAAGAAATGCAAGAATTATTTGGCAGTCAGCTATGTTGGTGAAAAAATAGGATCAATGAGGCAGAATCACCACCCTTATCTGTACTTATCCTGGTGGAGCGTTAGAAACTTCTTTTGTAAGATATGGTCATTGGATCAATATCAAAAGTGGAGTATATTTATAAATAGAACTAGTCAAATATGGGCAGCTAGTCATAATGGAGACAAGTATTGAATAGGGCCTCCCATACCCTGCCTGGCATGATCTCACAAAGACAGCACAACAGCATGCATTCAAGTCAATCAATAGTCAAATGAAAATAAGCACAGAAAAATCAGCACGGTCGCCTGCATACTAGAAGTAAAAGTAGAAGATGTTTGAGTATTTGTTACTGAAAGAACTCTGATTATGTTGGTTAAGTTGTTGCTTAAGTAGGCAGCAATAACCAAAATAAATACAATGCTGGTGTAATATTTTTGTCGGATGGCTTGATTTATATTACAAGAACGCTGAAACGATTTATTAACATTAACTGGGGGTAAACAAAACAACAGACGAATAGCAGTATGGTCATGCACAAGCAACCTCTTTCTTCAGCTTCCTCCAGTCAGGATAAGGGGTCAGCTGACTCTAACATTCCTGTATCAGCCTCCCCGAACAAGCACCGGAATGTGGCGACTAGGGCCTTTTCACAGTAACTTCATTTGAAGCTTACTTATGACAATAAGCAATTTTCATTTTTCATTTCATTCACTAATATGTTGGTAAGACTCCTAGTGGTCAGTCAGTGAATTACAACACAACCATGATATCACTACATCCCCTTTCCTTTGAAGGAATAAATTAATATATTATCATCAGTATATTTACATGTGATATCATTAGCCTATGAGTCTAACAGTATTATTATTATTTTCAATTTTTAAAACTGGTTGAACAAATAGAACATAGAACAGTACAGCACAGAACAGGCCCTTCGGCCCTCGATGTTGTGCCGAGCAATGATCACCCTACTCAAACCCACGTATCCACCCTATACCCGTAACCCAACAACTCCCCCCCTTAACCTTACTATTAGGACACTACGGGCAATTTAGCATGGCCAATCCACCTAACCCGCACATCTTTGGACTGTGGGAGGAAACCGGAGCACCCGGAGGAAACCCACGCACACACGGGGAGGACGTGCAGACTCCACACAGACAGTGACCCAGCCGGGAATCGGGAAATATATACAAGAACAGCAAATAGTATATACAAATAATCCAAATCTACAAATTTAGTCCATCAGGTTTTCTTCTGTTCCTGGTTGATCTTCTCAAAGTTTAACCTTGCTGCTCAGAAAATGTAGATTCAATGTTCTCCATAACATTCTCATGCTCAGGAACTGCTGAACTATCTGACATTGCAGCTTGCGTTAATTCTAACGTAGATTCATCATCCATCACGTTAATGTTACAGTCTTCTCTGGTTTTCAAGAGCGAGCGAGATTTCTTCTTAAAACCAACCAATGCGCTGTCTGTACATTGTAGGAACGAGGAGCTACTTTTTTAAGCACAGTTAATTTTCTCGAGTAATTGCCTGAATCTTCTACTCTCACAATATCATCACAAATCAAAGGTGGTAAAGCTCTAGACACTCTATCAACTGCTTTTGTTTTGCTTTAATGTTTTGCATTTCCTGCTGTACCACTGCATTCTCCTCCTTCTTTGCCAAGTGTGGTGGCGTGGTATGCAACCTTCTATTTATGAGCATCTCTGCCAGCGATCAATCATGTGACAATGGTGATGCTCTGTAACGCAATAGTGTGAGATATGATCAGATTGGCTCTCCGTTGCTTTCTTCAACAATTGCTTAACAAAATGTACACCTTTTTCGGCTTTTCCGTTGGCTTGAGGGTACAATGGACTCGACGTGACGTGATTGAAATCATACGTGACTGCGAAGTGTTGCCAGACTTTACAGCTAAAACAAGGACCGTTGTCACTCAACGATGATTTGAAGAATTCCATGTCCGGCAAAAACTGACTTGGACGCAGTATTACATTGCTTGCCGTTATGGTTGACAGTAGAACCATTTCACGATAGTTTGAAAAATAGCCTATGATCATTAAATAATCTTTTCCTCAATGGTGAAAGAGATCAATAGCTACTTTCTGCCATGGTGGCGTAGGTATATCAGATATTCACATAGGTTCTCTTGTTTGCTTGCAACGAGTGTCTGGCATGTGTCACAACAACTGACCATCCTGTCAATATCCTGATTTATACCTGGTCAGTAAACAGAGTCACAAGCTTTCCATTTACGTTTTTCAATCCCGCAATGTCCTTCGTGTATCTTCTTAAGTACAGCCTTGCGAACAGATTGAGGTGTGACTATAGTGTTCAAACGAAACACCACTGCATGAATGATACTGAGTTCAGATCTTACATTGTAGAACTCCATACATTGACCTCTGGGCCAGTGTGAGTTGATGTTCCTCATAACCTCTTGAAGAGTTTGATCCTTCCTGGTCTCTTCTTGGATCTCACATAGTTTTGTACCTGATACCTACTACTGTAGTAGTGTGGAAATAAGATTGACATGCAGATCCATATCTTCAGCAATTTTACGACTAATACTTTGCATCAGCACTCTCAATAATGCATCTCCTAAAAACAAATATTTGCCTGGCATGTAGATGAGATTGGTAGCGTTGTAACTTCATCATCAACCTCTGACTGGGTGGAGACATCTGATTGAGACTTTTTTTGATGACGTTAACCAAAGGATGATGATCTGTCTGAACTGTGAAAGTTGGAAGCCCATTGACATAACCATGGAATTTCTCCAAGTCTACAACTAAATCCAGACATTCTTTTTCGATTTGAGCGTACCTCTACTCTGTTGTCATCATGGATCGTGATGAATAGGCAACTGATTTCCAATCATCATGCTCCAGTTGCAGAAGAACTGTTCCCAGACCATCTTTGGATGCGTCGGTTGACACTTTAATCTGCTTAGACCAGTGTTCTTCAAAGTCGGGCACGCGACAAAGTCGGGCACGGTGGGTCACGGAAGGGTGTCGGGTGGGTTGCGGAGCAGTTTTCCGCGGCGCTCCCGAACGCGCAAATCCCCACGCAGCAGCCGGCTTTTTAGAACGCCAGCTGCAAGCGGCTGTGAACATGTGAAAAAAAAAATTTGCCCGCATTGCGCATGCGTGCCAATAATCGGGCACGCATGCACAGTGCGGCCGCTATTTTTTTAAACAGTTGCAGATTTTTGTTTTACAAGTTCTGTAATGGATTTATTCATTTATTTTATTCATTTTTTTTTTACAAGTTCGGGGGGGGTTTTATTTGATAAGATTTTACAGGAAAAAAATCAGAACTTTGGACAGATGGATACTCCATACTTCCGACATAGGAAGGCTTCACCTTCATCCAACAGTTTCCATTGGAGGAGCGTGTACGAGGGCCAAAGGGACCCAAAACCATTTCCTCCATTTTTGTCAGCAGCAAACAAGGTAAGAGAAAATGGTGGGTCGCGCAGGTCGGCTGGCGTGGATTGCGAAGGTCGGCTGTGTTGGGTCCCGAAGGTTGACCGGTTGGTAAAAATGGGTCCCGGGAAAAAAAGTTTAAAGAACACTGGCTTAGAGGGGTCAAAAAATGTAAGAACTGGCATGGTGGCTAGTGAAGTCTTGAGTTACTTCCACTCTAGTTCATGTTGCTCAGTCCAAGTGAAATCCATTGTCCTGTGCAGGAGATCACATAGCTGAGTTGTTTTTGCTGACAGGTTTGGAATGAATTTCCTCATAAAATTGTTCATACCCATCACTCTTAAGATGGCTTTCTTGTCATGTGGTTTTGGCATGTTGGGAATTGCTTAGATTTTGTCCTTGTCAGGTTCAGTGCCATGTGATGAGAGCTTGTCACCTAGGAATGTGATCTCAGTTACTCCAACTTGGCACATTTGCTTGTTGAGCTTCAGCCTATTTCTCCTGACGCTTGTTAGAACTTTAAGCAATCTCATCTTGTGCTCTTCTATGGTTGAGCCACAAACGATGATATCATCCACGTACACATGTACAACTTCGATGCCTTTGATTATGCGCTACATGGCACGGTGCAAAATTTCTGATGTGGAATCTAGGCCAAACGGCATTCTCAGAAAGGATTACAGTCCAAATGGGGGATTAAAAGTGCAGCATTTTGTACTTTGTTCCTCTAGCCTTCGTTGCCAGAAACCCTGAGATGTGTCAAGTTTCGTAAAGAATTGTGCACTAGCCATCTCAGATGCGATTTCCTCATACTTTGGTATTTGGTAAAGTTCTCTTTTGATATTCTCGTTAAGATCTTTAGGATCCATGCATATGCGAATATCGCCATTCTTTTTCTTTACTCAAACCATGAAGTTTACCCAATCGGTAGGTTCTTCTATTTTTCTGATTATTTTTAATTTTGTCATTCTGTCTATCTCCTTTTTGAGGTGATCGGAAGAGGTGCAGGTACTCTTCTTGGTGCCTCTATCACAGGTTTTGCATAATCTTTGAGTTGTATCTTGTATGTGAATGGTAGTGTACCAAAACCTATGAAAACATCACTGAATTTGCTGATAATGTTCTCAGGATTTTTGGAGTGTTGATCCAATCCTTTGTGGATGTTACATACCAATTGCACTAGACCTAATTTTTCACAGGACCGATTACCTCATAATGAATCCAAGCCCTCGGATAGTATACAGAATGGGATGGAATAAACTGTTCTTCACAACCATACTCAGGTCACAAGCACAATGACATTTAATGCTTGAACCATTTAATGGTTTCTAATCAGTCGAATTTTTAGATTTTTAAAATCGGCCATGCTAATTAAATTGGCTTTGGTCCCAGTGTCTAACTTCAATTGGACCACTGCACCATTCACTTCAAGTGGTAGCAGCCATTTGTCCTCATCCACCTCATTTATTTTAAATCAGTTTGCATTTTTTTAAGTGCGGAAGAATTTTTTGATGACTCCAAAAAATTATTCTTCTCTGTTATTACTCCAACAAACAATGATGTTTCATCACTGGAGACTGTGGGCTGGATTCTCCACTGTCGAGATTCTCCGTTGCGCCGGCAGCACACCCACGCCTGGAGATTTCCCGACACCGTGGGGCTGCCCACAATGTGAAACCCCTTTGGCCGACTGGCAAGATAGAGAATCCTGCCGGCGGCAGGATGGAGAATCCCACCTTGTGTCTTCCACTGTGCTAACTGATCTGAGGTTGAGCTTCAGGTAACAATCCTGAGAAAAGTAATTTTTTTCCTTTGCATCTGGAACAAAAGTTGCCAAACGCTGGACCCTGCCTTAATTTTGCCTTTGACCACATCTTGTATACAGAAATACTTTGTCCTGATCTTTAACCTGTTGGTGTGCGAGGAGAGAAACTAGGTAAAACAATGAAAAGACAATTGGTGTAATGCGGAAGAATGGGTTGAGGCAGTCAGAAAATGGAGTGTGGTTCTTAAAAATAAATAGGTTTGTTTGGGTCTAATCAGTTTTTCTCGTTCATGTTCTTGAACCGGATTATGCTCTTATTTTTATGGTCTGAATATTTTTCAGCTACTCTGAGAGACAGAGAGATGGACAGGTAAAATCAAACGGAGAGGCAGAACATGCCAAAACATAAAACAGACATTCCTACAAAACTGCTTTTGGTGGCTTGAAAGAATTAACATTGACGTGAATGAGTGAAAGAAATCTGACGGGTGATTTCCCATGAGTTAAGACAATAATATAGAAAAATGCAAATAACAGGCACGAAGCAAGTGAATCAGTTATTATTCACGACAGCGAACATGACTTTTGGGAATTAAGAAAGCAAACATTGATTTGATAATGAATTCTTGTAAGAAACTGCTGCACTAACTCATCTAATCTTGGAATGGCGCATCTCAAGTGCATTATTAGAAAAGGACAGCAGCATAGAAATAAGCAGCTTGAAGTACCAAACAGTTTACCACATTAATTTAAGTTTTGATCCGTTCTATCTTCTGCGTTGTGTTGAGGTTCTGGGACAGGAATCTGTTTTGTTTTTTGTGTTTTTTTAAATTATAAATTTAGAGTAGCCAATTCATTTTTTCCAATTAAGGGGCAATTTAGTGTGGCCAATCCACCGACCCTGCATATCTTTGGGTTGTGGGGGTGAAACCCACGCAGACATGGGGAGAATGTGCAAACTCCACAGACAGTGACCCAGAGCCGGGATCGAACCTGGGACCTCGGCGCCATGTGACAGCAGTGCTAAGGAATCTGTTTTAAACAAGGTTTTGAGCTTAACTGGGGTGTTAAGTACAAAATAAAGCTCTTTATTAAATAAAAGAGCAGACCAAGGGAATTCAGCAACATCCTGTGCAAGCACGATAAAATAGTTTCTTTTAGTAATATGAGTAAATGATGAATTCGAAAAACATTGAGCTATTTTCGGCATTCTTGTAAAACCTGGTGCTGGTACTGAGGTTAAAATATGCAATGTTAGATCAAATTATGGGACTAACCTTTTCACTTTGGGGACCTGGGCTCACAGTGAATTGAGATTTATGCAGTGAAAATCTCTTGTCTACATGTGAAATAATTTTGGGTGGCCTCAATCCAATTTCCAGAGCATGGGGGTGTACAGAACAACCATTCCCTCATTTGACACCAAACTGACAATTCTGGGCCAGATGTTGCTGTCAAAATAACTGTGAGGCGCATGGCATGTGTCATTGTTTAGGCGTTATTTATTAGGCGAGGAACCAATGCATATTTTAAATCAAAAATCAACTGACTGATTTGTGGGACTCTGTCATTACTTTTCCTTTCTGACTCTTGCTTCTCTCTCTCCTGATCCAATCTTTCTTCCCCTCTCTTTATTCTCTTCTCTTCCTGATTTGACATTGAATTAATCTACTCTAATTGGTACTTCTCTGTCCTTGTGCTTTTAATTGTACAGTTCTTCAATCTGCTTGGTTAAGGAAGCACAAGTTCCGTGTCCTGTTTATTCAGGACCCTGACTCCCCGGTTCGTTGCTGTGACGTTATCAGTTCCCACAGCAAATTGCCACTAAAAACATTGAAAAACCTAAGGGCCTCACCTGCCGCCACCCCAGGAACCTCGCATCCAACCCCGCCGGGACAAACCTATGATTGTAGCAAATTGGCTCTCACACCGACATGCCTTTCAATCCAAAATGCTGTCGACACTGGCTCCAAACCCTCAATGCTGATACCACCACGTGTAGCAAACCAGCGAGGCAGATGGGACGGCAACAACAGTGCCCTCAAACTGGTCGCCTTACATGAGGCCGCCTCCATCCACCCCCAAACTAACTGCTCCTCCACCGCCCATGTCCTAGCAATTGCAATGTTTGCTGCCCAGTAGTAATTCAACAAGCTCGCCAATGCTAACCCTTGCCGCTACCCCCCCCCCCCCCCCCCCGCCCCTGTCATTCCCTTGCCAAGAACACCCTCCTCACCCATGGAGCCTTCCCTGCCCCCACAAACCTCAAAATCATCTCATTCACCTTCCTAAAAAAAGGACTTGGGAATAAAAATTGGGAGGTTCTGTAATACTGTAATAGGGCAGCATGGTAGCATGAGTGGACAGCATTGTGGCTTCACAGTGCCAGGGTCCCAGGTTCGATTCCCCACTGGGTCATTGTCTATGCGGAGTCTGCACGTTCGCCCCGTGTCTGCGTGGGTTTCCTCCGGGTGCTCCGGTTTCCTCCCACAGTCCAAAGATGTGCAGATTAGGTGGATTGGCCATGATAAATTTCCCCTAGTGACCAAAACAAAAAGGTTAGGAGGGGTTATTGGGTTATGGGAATAGGGTGGAAGTGAGGGCTTAAATGTGTCGGTGCAGACACGATGGGCCGAATGGCCTCCTTCGGCACTGTATGTTAAAAATAAAACAAACAAAAGCTTTGGCAGCACTGTCATCTTCACCGTCTGCACCTGCCCTATCATAGACAATGGCAGCACATCCCATCTCTTGAAATCCGCCACGTCCGAAGAGATGCAGGTCGGGTGGATTGGCCATGATAAAATTGCCCTTAGTGTCCAAAAAAGGTTAGGAGGGGTTATTGGGTTCTGGGGATAGGGTGGAAGTGAGGGCTTAAGTGGGCCAGTGGTGCTCAATGGGCCGAATGGCCTCCATCTGCACTGTATGTTCTATGTTCTAAGTTCATTCCCTCCACTAGCAGTGCCAAGTTCAGCTTGTACAGTTGGGCCCAACTCTGCGCCATTTGTATTCCAAGATAGAGAAAGTTTGCCCCTACCAACCGAAACAGCAATTTCCCTAACCCCTCTCCTGTCACTGTGCATTAATTGGGAACGCCTCAATTTTCCCCATATTCAGCTTGTACCTTGAAAAGCAGCTGAACTCTCCAGAATCCCCATGTTCCTATTTAAGCTCGCAAACGGGTGCAAAATATCCAACAGGAGGTCATCTGCGTACAAAGAAACAAAGAAACTCGGTGCTGAACCTCCCTCCCCCGGTCAATTCTCCTCCACCCCCTCGACCCTCTAAGCGCCATTGCCAATGGCTCTATCGCTAGACCAAAGAACAACGGAGAGAATGCGCATCCCTGCCTCGTCTCCCGGTGTAACCCAAAGTAATCTGAACTAATCTTGTTCATCTGAACACTCGCCTTAGGTGCCTTGTATAGCAGCCGAACCCAATGCACAAATCCCTGCCCAAACCTGCAAACAGATTCGTCCATCCAACCCGATCAAATGCATTCTCTGCATCCATTGCCACCACCACTCCTACTTTCCAGCCCAACGAGGGCATGATAATAGCATTAAGTGACATTCGGCGACAACTGCCGCCCCTTCACGAACACCGTCTGGTCCTCTCCTATCACCCCATGCATGTAATCCTCTATCCGCGATGCCAGCACCTTTGCCAACAACTTCACGTCTATATTCCACAGCGAGATCAGGCAGTACGATCCACACTGCTCCAGGACCTCATCCTTCTTTAAAAACAACAATATAAAGGCGTGTGACAGCCTGAGGGGAAGCTCCCCCCTCATCATCGCCTCATTATACATCCCAACTAGCAGGGGCCCCAGTTCCAACCCAAATGTCTTGTAAAACCCATTTGGGAACCCATCCAGCCCGGGGCCTTCCCAGCATGCATTACCCCCAAGCAATCCATCACTTCCCTCAGTCCAGTCAGGGCTGCCAGTCCCTGCACCTCCGCCTCCTCGGCAACACTAACCCATCCAAAAACTGCCTCATCCCTTGGTCGAATTATACAACCTCTGATTGAAGGACTCAAAAACCCCATTCACCCCTTCCTGCTCTGATACCATTGTGCCCCTCTCACCCTTCCAATCTCTCTCGCCGCCATCTGCCTCCTGAACTGATGAGCAAGAATCCTACTCACTTTCTCCCCATACGCATACACCACCTCTCTACGCAGTTGTCTCACCTCCTTTCAAGTGGACACCAGCCCAAACTCCATCTGCAGTCTCTGCATCTCCTTTAGTCGCCTCCTCAGGAGCCACCGAATATTTCCTGTCCACCCTCTGCCTCTCAGCCCGCTCTGCTCTCCCCATGTGTACCCGAATTGATATAAATTCCCCGCTTAGCACCTCTGTCAGCGCCTCCCACATGATGGAGACAGAAACCTCTCCCACATTATTCAGCGCCACATAATTTTGGATTGCCACCCTCACCATGTCACAGATCCCCTTTTCCGCCAGTAACCCACTGTGCAACCTCCACTGCGACCATTGACCCTCCCCCTGCATCATCCACTAATCCACCCAGTTAGGCACGTGTCAGGGACCACAATCGCCGAATATTCAGATTCAACCACCCTCGCCATCAACGCCTTGTCTAAAACAAAGAAATCAATCAGGAGTATACCCCGGTGCACGTGCGAGAAATACGAAAACTCCTTCGTTCTTGGCTTCTCGAACCCCCATTGGTCTGCCCCCGTAAGCTCCATAAATCCCTAAAACAGGGAAGTGGTGGCATAGTGGTATTGTGGCTTCACAGCTCCAGGGTCCCAGGTTCGACTCCCCGCTGGGTCACTGTCTGTGCGGAGTCTGCACGTTCTCCCCGTGTCTGCGTGGGTTTCCTCCGGGTGCTCCGGTTTCCTCCCACAGTCCAAAGACATGCAGGTTAGATGGATTGGCCATGATAAATTGCCCTTAGTGACCAAAAAGGTTAGATGGGGTTATTGAGTTACGGGGATAGGGTGGAAGTGAGGGCTTAAGTGGGTCGGTGCAGTCCCGATGGGCCGAATAGCCTCCTTTTGCACTGTATGTTCTATGTTCTAACACCTTCACCGTAGACAGAACCTTCAGGGACCTAGGGCACGACTGGTTCAGCCCAGAATCCAGAACTATATTCAAATCTCCCCCCCCCCCCCATAATCAGCCAGTGTGCGTCCAGGTCTGGAATCTTCCCTAGAAATTGTCCTAAGAAATCCACATCTTCCCAATTTGTAGCATAAGCGTTTACTAGCACCACAGGCATTACCTCTTGCATCCCTCTAACCATCACAAACCAACCCCCAGGATCGGTTACAATGCTGTCAACCTCAAAGGCTACCCTCTTGTTGACCAGCACCACCACCCCCTCATCTTCACATCCAGCCCCAAATGTCCCACATGTCCCACCCAACCCTTCTCAGCCTAATCTGGTCTGCCAGCTTCAGGTACGTCTCCTGAAGAAACATAATGTCTGCCTTCAAACTCCTTAGATATGTGAAAATGTGCAACCTTGTGACCGAGCCATTTAAACCCTGTACGTTCCACGTAATCAACCGAGTTGGGGGGGTTCTTCTCGCCACCCCGCCCCACACACCAACCCCGCCCCACTCACCAATCAGCCATAACCCTTCTGTAGCCAGCTCCCCCCAGATCCACACCTCACCCACCCTTGGGCCCTCGCCAAGATGTCTGCCGCCATCTCCTCTTAACCAACTGCGCCACGTCAACACCACTCAAGTCAGCATCCCTCTCCACTGCCCCCTCGCTCCCCCCCCCATAAACGAAAACTCAACCACCCCTCCCCCACACCCTCGACAGGTAAACCCCCCAATTCACTCCTATTAACTAGCCAACCAGCTAGCATGGTGGCCCCAACTCGAGGCCTCGGTCTACCCCCTTCCCCACAACCGTTCTTCACCCGCAAATCACCCAAACCAGTAAAAAACAAGAAAACACACTCACCGACTTTGTACCCGTGTTAATTAAATACAACAATCCACCATCCTGTAAACCCACATTCTCCGCTTTAGCATCTCCAAAGTTCAATGTCGTCACACCCCTCAAGTCCATGGTCTCTCGGGCAGCACGGTGGCCTAGTGGTTAGCACAACCGCCTCACGGCGCTGAGGTCCCAGGTTCGATCCCGGCTCTGGGTCACTGTCCGTGTGGAGTTTGCACATTCTCCCCGTGTCTGCGTGGGTTTCGCCCCCACAACCCAAAAAATGTGCAGAGTAGGTGGATTGGCCACGCTAAATTGCCCCTTAATAGAAAAAATAATTGGGTAATCTAAATTTAAAAAAAACAAAAAAAAAAAAAGTCCATGGTCTCTCATAAATGCACTCGCCTCCTCTGGCATATCAAAATAAAACTCTTGATTCTGGTGTGTGACTCACAGACGAGCAGAATACATCACCTTAAACTTCACCCCTTCCTTGTAGATGGCAGCCTTGATCCGATTATAACCGGTCCATCTCTTGGCCAACTCCGCATCCAGGTCCTGGTAGATCCTCAGCACGTTCCCTTCCCAGGTGCACTATTTTATTTGCTTCGCCCACTTCAATATTTTCTCCTTATCAAGGTAACGATGCAGTCACACCACCATTGCCCTCAGCAGCTCCCCCACCTTCAGCCTCCTCCTCACTCGGGGTGACGGTCAAAGACCCCTCTCCCCCACCAACAGCTCCAGCACTCTCACCACATACTTGGAGGCCTGCGTTCCCTCGATCCCATCAGGCAGCCCCATGGTCCGGACATTCTGATTCCTAGAACGATCCTCGAGGTCCACCACCTTCTCCCTCAACTCTTACGGCTGCCGCGAGCATCATCGCGACCTCCAGCGAGGCCAGTCGGTCGTCAGTCTCTCCCACCGACTCCTCCACCTTCTGGAGAGCCAGACCCTGCACCTCCAGCCTCTGCTCCACTCTCGATAGCCGCCCTAAGCGGCTCCACCACCTTTGCCAGGTCCTCTGAAGCCTCCTGCCTCTGCAGCTGAAACTTAGCATACAAACATTCCACAAGATGCTTAGTAGACCACTGGGCGATCAACGAAACCCCAGCACCCTCCGCCATCTTTATCTTGAATAAGCTCTCGCCCAGGCTGTTGCCTTTTACTTGTTACACTCGACATCTGGTAAGCCATAAAACGGCCCAGCCTCAATGCTCATGCACCTCACACCAGCAAATACCCCCAAAATCGGGTGGGAAAGGATCAAGAAATTCCACCTCGAGTGGGAGCCACCAAACGTGCGACCACTCATTCCATGGTCACCACTGGAATCCTATTATTGCATTTTGAGTGTGTGCAATTAAACTAACCCTTTAAGTTCATCCAGTTTGCTGAGGTTATTAATAGAAAATTGGAACAGACCAAAACTGAAAGGTTATGGAATACAGTTTGAAGGTGCACCTGCGAAAGAGACCCGAGGAGTTCGAGTGCAAGCAAGCATCCAGCAGAGGGCAGCAGAGCGGAGCTACTGATTGGCTGTCCCGGGGAGATTTGCATACGTGCAGTGCGGTCAGCCTAATTTGAAGGTGGTTTGTGAAGGGGCTGTTGTCAAGTGACAATCTTTATTCCTTTCACTTATTAATTATTTGATACTATATTTGTAATCAGTTAAGGTAAAGGGTAAAAATGGCAGGAGATCCCAGACCCGTGTTATGCTCCTCGTGCGCAATGTGGGAGTTCAGGGACGCGGCCGATGCCCCTGACTCCTTCATGTGCGGGAAGTGTGTCCAGCTGCAGTTCCTGTTAGACCGCATGACGGCTCTGGAGCTGCGGATGGACTCACTTTGGAGCATCCGCGATGCTGAGGAGGTCGTGGATAGCATGTTCAGTGAGTTGGTCACACCGCAGATTAAGATTGGTGACGGAGACAGGGAATGGATGACCAAAAGGCAGAGAAAGAGCAGGAAGGCAGTGCAGGTGTCCCCTGCGGTCATCTCCCTCCAAAACAGGTATACCATTTTGGATACTGTTGGGGGAGATGACTCACCAGGGGAAGGCAGTAGTAGCCAGTCTCATGGCACCGTGGCTAGCTCTGCTGCACAGAAGGGCGGGAAAAAGACTGGCAGGGCTATAATCATAGGGGATTCAATTGTAAAGGGAGTAGACAGGCGTTTCTGTGGTCGAAAACGAGACTCCCGAATGGTATGTTGCCTCCCGGGTGCTCGGGTCAGGGATGTCTCCGATCGACTGCAGGACATACTGAAGGGGGAGGATGAACAGCCAGTTGTCGTGGTGCATATAGGCAACAAAGATATAGGTAAAAAAAGGATGAGGTCCTACAATCAGAATTTAGGGACTTAGGAGATAAGTTAAAAAGTAGGACCTCAAAGGTAGTAATCTCACGATTGCTACCAGTGCCACGGGACAGTCAGAGTAGAAATTCAAGAATAGTCAGAATGAATACGTAGCTTGAGAGATGGTGCAGGAGGGAGGGGTTCAGATTTTTGGGACATTGGAACCGGTTCTGGGGGTGGTGGGACCATTACAAACCGGATGGTCTACACCTGGGCAGGACTGGAACCAATGTCCTAGGGGGTGCTTTTGCTAACACTGTTGGGGAGGTTTTAAACTAATGTGGCAGGGGGATGGGAACCAGATTAGGAAGTTAGAGGTCAGTAAAGAAGCAGCAACTATAGCCAGTAAGGTACGAGACAATAAAATCAATGTGACTAAGGGGAAGAGTAGACAGGGAAGAGATGATGAACGCAAAGGTGGTCTGAGGTGCATTTGTTTTAATGCGAGATGTGTAGCAGGTAAGGCAGATGAACTTAGTGCTTGGATCAGTACCTGGGAATATGATGTTATTGGTATTACTGAGACTTGGTTGAGGGAAGGGCAGGACTGGCAACTGAATATCCCAGGGTATAGATGCTTCAGGAGGGATAGAGAGGGAGGTAGAAGAGGTGGAGGAGTTGCATTACTCGTCAGAGATGATATCACAGCTGTGATGAAGGAGGGCATGATGGACGATTCGAGCACTGAGGCAATATAGGTAGAGCTAAGAAATAGGAAGGGTGCAGTAACATTGTTGGGACTTTACTACAGGCCTCCCAAAAGCGAGCATGAAGTAGAGGTACAAATATGCAGACAGATTATAGAAAAATGTAGGAGCAATAGGGTGGTTGTGATGGGAGATTTTAACTTACCCAACATTGAATGGGATTTGTGTAGTGTTGGAGGTGTAGATGGAGCAGAGTTTGTAAGGAGCATCCAGGAGAGTTTTTAAGAGCAGTATGTAAATAGTCCAACTCGGGAAGGGGCCATTCTGGACCTGGTATTGGGGAATGATCCCGGCCAGGTGGTTGATGTTTCAGTCGGTGATTACTTTGGGAATAGCGATCACAATTCCGTAAGTTTTAGAATACTTATGGACAAGGACAAGAGGGGTCCGAAAGGAAGAGTACTAAATTGGGGAAAGGCAGAATATAACAAAATTCGGCAGGAGCTAGGGAATGTGGATTGGGAGCAGCTGTTTAAGGGTAAATCCACATTTGAAATGTGGAAGTCTTTTAAGGAAAGGTTGATTAGAGTGCAGGACAGACATGTTCCTGTGAAAATGAAAGATAGAAATGGCAAGATTAGGGAACCATGGATGACGGGTGAAATTGTGAGACTAGCTAAGATGAAAAAGGAAGCATACATAGGATCGAGGCAACTCAAAACTGATGAAGCTTTGGAGGAATATCGGAAAAGTAGGACGAATCTCAAACGCGCAATAAAGAGGGCTAAAAGGGGTCATGAAATATCTTTGGCTAACAGGGTTAAGGAAAATCCCAAAGCATTTTATTCGTATGTAAGGAGCAAGAGGGTAACTAGAGAAAGGATTGGCCCACTTAAAGACAAGAGAGGGAATTTATGCGTGGACTCAGAGGAAATGGGTGAGATTCTTAATGCGTACTTTGCAAAGTATTCACAAAGGAGAGGGACAAGTCGGATGTTGAGGCTAGGGATGGATGTTTAAATACTCTCGGTCAAGTTGTCATACGGAAGGGGGAAGTTTTGGGTATTCTAAAAGACATTAAGGTGGACAAGTCCCCAGGTCCGGATGGGATCTATCCCAGGTTACTGAGGGAAGCAAGGGTCGAAATAGCTGGGGCCTTAACAGATATCTTTGCAGCATCCTTGAGCACAGGTGAGGTCCCGGAGGACTGGAGAATTGCTAATGTTGTCCCTTTGCTTAAGAAGGGTAGCAGGGATAATCCAGGGAATTATAGACCTGTGAGCTTGACGTCAGTGGTAGGCAAACTGTTGGAGAAGATACTGAGGGATAGGATCTATTCACAACTGGAAGAAAATAGACTTATCAGTGATAGGCAGCATGGTTTTGTGCAGGGAAGGTCATGTCTTACAAACCTAATAGAATTCTTTGAGGAAGTGACAAAGTTAATTGATGAGGGAAGGGCTGTAGATGTCATACACATGGACTTTAGTAAGGCGTTTGATAAGGTTTCCCATGGCAGGTTGATGGAAAAAGTGAAGTCGTATGGGGTTCAGGGTGTACTAGCTAGATGGATAAAGAACTGGCTGGGCAACAGGAGACAGAGAGTAGTGGTAGAAGGGAGTGTCTCAAAATGGAGAAGGGTGACTAGTGGTGTTCCACAGGGATCCGTGCTCGGACCACTGTTGTTTGTGATCTACGTAAATGACCTGGAGGAAGGTATAGGTGGTCTGATTAGCAAGTTTGCAGATGATAATAAGATTGGTCGAGTTGCAGATAGCGAGGAGGACTGTCAGAGAATACAACAAAATATAGATAGATTGGAGAGTTGGGCAGAGAAATGGCAGATGGAGTTCAATCCAGGCAAATGCGAGGTGATGCATTTTGGAATATCAAATTCAAGAGCGGAATATATGGTCAATGGAAGGGTCTTGGGGAAAATTGATGTGCAGAGAGATCTGGGAGTTCAGGTCCATTGTACCCTGAAGGTGGCAACGCAGGTTGATAGAGTGGTCAAGAAGGCATACAGCATGCTTGCCTTCATCGGACAGGGTATTGAGTACAAGAGTTGGCAGGTCATGTTACAGTTGTATAGGACTTTGGTTCGGCCACATTTGGAATACTGCGTACAGTTCTGGTCGCCACATTACCAGAAGGATGTGGATGCCTTGGAGAGGGTGCAGCGAAGGTTCACCAGGATGTTGCCTGGTATGGAAGGTGCTAGCTATGAAGAGAGGTTGAGTAGATTAGGATTGTTTTCGTTGGAAAGACGGAGGTTGAGGGGGGATCTGATTGAGGTCTACAAAATTATGAGAGGTATGGACAGGGTGGATAGCAACAAGCTTTTCCCAAGAGTTGGGGTGTCAGTTACAAGGGGTCACGATTTCAAGGTGAGAGGGGGAAAGTTTAAGGGGCAGCAGGGTAGCATGGTGGTTAGCATAAATGCTTCACAGCTCCAGGGTCCCAGGTTCGATTCCCGGCTGGGTCACTGTCTGTGTGGAGTCTGCACGTCCTCCCCCTGTGTGCGTGGGTTTCCTCCGGGTGCTCCGGTTTCCTCCCACAGTCCAAAGATGTGCGGGTTAGGTGGATTGGCCATGCTAAATTGCCCGTAGTGTCCTAATAAAAGTAAGGTTAAGGGGAGGTTGTTGGGTTACGGGTATAGGGTGGATACGTGGGTTTGAGTAGGGTGATCATGGCTCGGCACAACATTGAGGGCCGAAGGGCCTGTTCTGTGCTGTACTGTTCTATGTTCTATGTTCTATATGCGTGGGAAGTTTTTTACGCAGAGGGTGGTGGGTGCCTGGAACGCTTTACCAGCGGAGGTGGTAGAGGCGGGCACGATAGCATCAGTTAAGAAGCATCTAGACAGGTATATGAATGGGCGGGAACAGAGGGAAGTAGACCTTGGAAAATAGGAGACAGGTTTAGATAAAGGATCTGGATCGGCGCAGGCTGGGAGGGCCGAAGGGCCTGTTCCTGTGCTGTAATTTTCTTTGTTCTTTGTACACCACCGCTTATAAAGAGGGAAACAAATCAAAACACCTTTCTGTTTATGGATGGGTAATGAGATTAGAAATTAGTCAGTAACAGGCAGCCTCAAATAAACACAGCCTTGAAAATGATAGCTGGAGAGGAAATGTGCCAGAGAAAATGAAATGAAAATCGCTTATTGTCACGAGTAGGCTTCAATGAAGTTACTGTGAAAAGCCCCTAGTCGTCACATTCCGGCGCCTGTTCGGGGAGGCTGGTACGGGAATTGAACCGTGCTGCTGGCCTGCCTTGGTCTCCTTTAAAAGCCAGCGATTTAGCCCAGTGTGCAGAGCTTGACAATTCTTTTAACATAATGAAGGAGATGCTGAATAATAATCTTTATTATTGTCACAAGTAGGCTTACAGTAACACTGCAGTGAAGTTACTGTGAAAAGCCCCTAGTCGCCACATTCCGGCATCTGTTCGGGTACACAGAGGGAGAATTCAGAATGTCCAAATTACCTAACAGCGCATCTTTCGGGACTTGTGGGAGGAAATCGGAGCACCCGGAGGAAACTCACACAGTCACGGGGAGTATGTTCAGACTCCACACAGACAGTGACCCAGCCGGGAATCGAACCTGGGACCCTGGAGCTGTGAAGCAACAGTGCTAACCATTGTGCTACCATGCCTCCCAGCTCTTAAGATATTTTTCTATTACAATTGTTCTCGGTTAAAATGTGTCATCACACATGCATTCATTGTTGGCAAAATAAGCAGCGTGTCGTGTTCAACATACCTATTTTTTTTTCATAGATTATTTACAGAGCAGAATAAATAGAAGAGGGAACTATACATGACATTGGTGTATGGTCATGCATTTGTGAACTTCTTACAGCATGTGGATTGGTGCATCTAACTCTTACCTGGTGGCTGATTTATCTTCATTAAAGGTACGCATATAAACCAGTTCTGTGCAGTGCTTGAGCGAGTGCTTCACTATTGGAAGTTCTGTCTTTGAGGTGAGATGTTGAACTATCTGACCCTCTCAGGTGGACATAAAAGACCCCATGGCATTATTCAGAAAAAGTGAGTTCGCCCTGGTGCTCTGCTGTTTGTGAACGAGCTGTGTGAAAATTGACAGCCATATTTCCTATATCACAACACTCCGAGCCTACTTCCTTCATTGTGAAATGATTTGATCACGTCCTGATGTCATGAAAGTTGCGAAATAAATACAAGTCGTTTTTTGGGTTCTTCATCAGCGATAGTTGGAATATCATGTGCTGTTAGAGGCACTTCTTTGTGGAAAGAATATTGGAATTATGGAAACATGCAGTTCTGTATCATTGGGATCAGAGTACAGGCCGTGGGTTTGGTGAAGGTTTTGGGAAACTTGTGCTGTTTTTTCTAGAACAAAGAAGGTTAAAAGAGAAACCAAAAGAGAAAATGCTGAAAAATCTCAGTAGGTCTGGCAGCATCCGTAAGGAGAGAAAAGAGCTAATGTTATGAATCCAGATGAGCCTTTGTCATCTGGAATCTTTGTCAGTCTGGACTCAAAACGTTAGCACTTTTCTCTCCCTACAGATGCTGCCAGACCTGCTGAGATTTTCCAGCATTTTCTCTTTTGGTTTCAGATTCCAGCATCCGCAGTAATTTGCTTTTATCCAGGTTAAAAGAGGATCTACTGGCAGAATTTGAAAGTGTCAACAGCAGTTTGGAGGGTAAATATTTTTCCTGAAAGTCTGGGACAAATAAGAAATTCCTGCCGACCTCAGGGACGCCTCCATCGCCACCATCTTGGAGAACGGAGGCAAAGCGGATTATGGGAACTACTGAGGAATCTCCCTACTCTCCATCACCGGGAAGATCATCACCTGAATCCTCGCCAGCCGCCTTCACCCAGCCTCTGAAGAAATCCTTCCGGAAAAACAGGGCTTCTTGTGACCAATCCGTGGAACAGCGGACATCATTTTCACTGCTCGGCAACTTCAAGGGAAAATGTCAGGAGCAACATCAACCACTCCATGTGACTGTCCTCAATCTGATCAAGACTTTTGACTCAGTCAGTCAGAAAGTTTCATAGATTTTCATAGAATTTACAGTGCAGAAGGAGGCCATTCGGCCCATCGAGTCTGCACCGGCACTTGGAAAGAGCACCCTACCCAAGGTCAACACCCCCACCCTATCCCCATAACCCAGTAACCCCACCCAACACTAAGGGCAATTTTGGACACTAAGGGCAATTTATCATGGCCAATCCACCTAACCTGCACATCCTTGGACTGTGGGAGGAAACCGGAGCACCCGGATGAAACCCACGCACACACGGGGAGGATGTGCAGACTCCGCACAGACAGTGACCCAAGCCGGAATCGAACCTGGGACCCTGGAGCTGTGAAGCATTTGTGCTATCCACAATTCTACCGTGCTGCCCCATGTTATTGAAGACGCTGTCAAAGGCTGGCTGTTCAGAGAAATTCATTAAAATCGACCGACTCCTCCATGATAAGATAGTGGCGACAACACTCACTGACAGAAATAAGACCAAAACCTTTGAGATCAAGACTGGAGTCGAGCAGGGATGGGTCATTGCCCCCAACCATTTTTCCATCTTCCTTCCCACCATCCTTCACTTTGTCAAGAACAAGTTTCCCAGTGGAGCGGGATGGATGTCTACAGGATTCATGGAAAATATTTCAACCTCAATCTGTTGAAATCCAAGAAGAAAACAACACTGACATCACTTGTGGCCCTTCAGTAAGTAGATGATATCACATCTCTCTCTCTCAGAAGAGGATCTCCAAGCCGTGCTTGACACCTTCACAGAATAATACCGAAGAATCGGTCTCAGCTTCAACCTCAAGAAGACTCCAGTCCTTTACCAGCCCACCCCAGGGCAAGATCCAGCCTCCCTCCATCAATATCAACAGAGAAACCCTATCAAGTTTAGATCATGTCTCCGACCTGTGGAGTCACCTCTCATCTTAGGCTGGTATTTATGCAGAGATCCAACATAGTATCTAATCAGCGAGCGCCTCCTTTAGGAGCCTAAGGACGAGTGTTTGACAACCACGACATCTGCTCTGACACCAAGATCCGCCTGTACCATGCAGTAATCCTCCCAACTCTTCTACATGGCTCAAAAACTTGGACTGCGCACAATCGCCATCTCAAGGCCCTGGAGAGGTACCATCAATGCTGTCTGAGATGGGTTTGTCACATCAGCTGGGAGGACAAGCATAACGTCAGTGTCCTCGAAGGGGGCAAGAGCTCCGGCATCGAGGCCACGATCATCTGAAACCAACTCCTCTGGGCCCGCCATGTGCTCAGAATGTCAGAGCCCCAACTACCAAAGCAAATCTTCTTCGCCCAGCTCAAGAAGGTTCCTGAACAATAGGAGGACAAAGGAAGCCCTTCAAAGACACCCTAAAGGCTTACCTCAAGAAATGCAACCTCGTCGTTAATGCCTGGGAGACTCTTGCCCAGAAGAGACCTACTTGGAGGTACGTCCTGATTGAAAGAACACAATTATTCGAGGACACCCGACGGCAAGAGGAGGCTGGGAAAAGTAGGCTGAGGAAGGAATACTAGCGATCTAGAGTCCATGGATAGATCCCACTTCCTGGAAATACCTGCCAAGTGTGCGATCGATGATGTGGCTCGAGGATCGGACTCATCAGGCATGCAAGAACCCACAGAACCCGTGACCAGGAGCAATTTCTTAGATGGACAATCGTGCTTGTTAGTGAGTGATCACTGAAGAAGAAGATTGAAAGATTATTCTTAATGGTAGATGACTCAGTAACAATTGGGGCATTGGTTTGGGATTGGTGCTATAAGCATGGAAAGGTTATACTGTAAAAGTAAGACTACAAAAATACGGAATGCTTTACGGCATTGGAAGCTGAGTCAAATAATACATTGTTTAAAAAATCAACACTTGAATAGGAAAAGTGCTAAATGGTACAAAAAGAGAACAAAAAAATGGGATGGGGGGGAGATACCTTAGACGTTAAGTGACCACCAGCACTGGTATATTGAGCTGAAAGGCTACCTGTGATGTAATGCTCTGGTCCTGTTACAGTGGGGGTGTCAACTGGTGGAAGTGTCAAGATCAAGACCTTCCTAAGTGAATTTTTGAGAAGAAAGCTTGGGAAACAGTATAGACTCTGATGAATTATCTCCCACCTTCTAACCTCAATTCAATATATAGCAGCCAATTTGTACACAGCAAGGTCGCACATTAGAGCAAGGAGCTAAAGACCAATTTACTTCAGCAATGTTGACTGAGGGATAAATATTTTCCAGAACTCTTCAAATGGCATCATGAGATTTTTCACGTTGACCCGAGAGGTCAAACCGAGGCCTCGGTTTAAGGTATCATCTGAAGGACAGCAGTTTCCCCCAGTGCAGCTCTCTCTCAATACTGTATTAAGTTATCAGGTAGATGATGTGCCCAAGCCTCTGCAGTGGCTTTATAAACTCATGGCTTTCTGACTGAACGGGGATTGCACGAACACGGACTCAAGGTCGATACCTTTAGAACTTAACAAAGACGAGATATATTGAATTCAGGGTAGGTGACCATTCAATATACAAGCATTTAAATTCCACTCACAATACACTTGACTTGAAAATCAACCTGAATAAATAATCCATACACCAGGGGTACAATTAAACAGTTTGGAATGAATTTCATATTAGATTATTTTATTTACAGAGGGATCTGAATTGATTCCTGAAAAATCTCTTTGATGTTGAAATTCATCTGAACGATGTCTCTAATGCCTGAGTTAGCATGCTAATCTAAAATATATCTGTGTACAATTTTAAGAGGAAATGTGTCTCAAATGCATTAATACAAATAAAACAAGAGAATTTAAATTCCCCTGAAAATACACACAATTACACTTCTTATATATCATAATCAGAGATATAGGGCACGATTTAACCACCGCGTTGCGCTCGGTACAGATCTGTGCACGCCGGTTAAATAGCGGGAGAGGCCAAAATCGAGATCCGCGCCGGACACCAATCAGTTTGTCATCTACCCAGCCTGCTCCCGGTGGCGGGTTCCGGATCCCGTCCAAACATGGCAAGAAGATAATTGGCTCCAATTCCCACCGATCTCCAACTCATTAGCGAGATGGAAATGGAATGTGATGGCCTCCCTGGAACTAACCTGCTCCCCAGCGAGAGATCACGCGGGCGTCGTTTAGCACTCCTTTTTTAAAACGGAAAGGTGATGCAATGGCTGCTCAGGGAGACTGAGGAGGTGTATAGCCATCTCCATTTTCCAGAATGCAGCTCAAGGGCACCGGTGCTGCTGCCCCAGTGCTCGGGGATGGGCGGTGGGGGGTGGGGGGGGGGGGGGGGGGGGGGAGGGTGTTGAGCATCGTAGGTCAAGGGCTGCGGAGTGAGGGGTTTGATGTATGCGGGGCCTACAGGCCACCCTCCAAATTGTGTATGCCCGTATCAGGGGATACCCCATAGCTGCTCCTGGCCAGTCCTACTTCCATGCTGGAGCCTTGCTCTTGGTAAGATGCTGCATGTCACTTTAACTCCACTTGACTGTGAGCAGCCTCCAGCTTCACAGCAGAAGGCTATGGCGAATAAGGAATTGGGAGCACTTCACAGCTCCCAGGATGTTGCCTGGGTTGGAACATTTAAGTCATGAAGAGAGGTTGGATAGGTTTGGGTTGTTTTTGCTGGAGCAGAGAAGACTGAGGGGCGACCTGATCGAGGTGTACAAGATTATCAGGGGCATGGACAGGGTGGATAGGGAGCAGCTGTTTCCCTCAGTTGAAGGGTCAGTTACGAGGGGACACAAGTTCAGGGTCAGGGGCAGGCAGGAGGTTTAGGGGATTTGAAGAAACGCTTTTTTAGCCAGAAGGTGGTGATGGTCTGGAATGCATTACCTGGGAGGGTGGAAGAGGCAAGTTGCTGATATAGCTTCGTATTGGTACCAAAATGGTGATGTTTCCTTGTTGTTTAATGGTCAGTGTGATATGTGGAAGGCAAGTAGTTGATTTTCAAATCTTTGTTACTGTTGACAGTTTAATAAACAAAATATTCTCAAGTGAATATTCATGGGTACACGTGCCATATCTCAGATGTCTGCTACCTGTATTGCCTAGCATTTCAATCAAACTGTGAGGCCTGGACACTTTGTCTGAACCATCGACGGGTCAGCATCGCAGAGGCAGCAACCAACAAACACTCAGGATCTGGGCTTCAGCACTGGGGATATCCCCCCGACCATGTGGATCAGGGGAGGGCACCCGAGCACGGTCTCCCGAATATTCCCGACAGGGGTCTGGTATTTAGGGGCTCCTGCTGTGGCCGGGTTTCTCCAGCATACTGGCTCTGGATGGCACTCTGAGGTAAGGGTGGGGGAGGTTTGGGAGATTCAAGGGTCGCGGGGTGGAATCCCTAACTGATTCTCCTTCTCCAATTCCGCACAGATACCATATTGGATGGTGTTGCCAACCCTGCAACGGCTGCCCTCGCGGAGCTGGTGGCAGTCCAGACGCCGGAGAAGGCATCAGCGCAAGCGCAGGCTAGAGGCAGAACCCCATTGTAGGGGGCCACCCTGAAGACCCAGCTGCCCATCAGGCCGAGGAGGGACTCAGAGGGGGACGCCGGCAATGGCCCACGGTGTACAGGCATCATTGGTCGTTAGAGGAAATGGCGGATAGCATGTGCCACATGAGGCTCCATCTCAGCAAAGAGATAGTGCGGCACCTGTGCCATGTCCTGGTAGATTGGCACCCCCACGGAGGAGGAGGAAGCCCGCTCCCATTGACTGTGAAGGCACCGCAGCTCTGAACATTTATACCACCCGTTTATTCCAGGGTTTGAGTGGGGACTTGTGTGGCATCTCCCAATCTACAGTATGTTCTTTTAGATATCTTTGTTTTCTCCCTTTTCTTTATCTCTCACCCAGGTTAAACCCAGTCCTTAGATGAGAGAGGGCAGGCTACCAACATACTCTGAAGGCCCTGGCCGGTGCTACTGTTGAGTCTCCTAGGAAGCAATCTGTACAAGCCTTGCGTAGGATAATTATCCTACAGTAATAGAGGATGAATGAACAAGAATATCTAATTTTCCTACTTCTTTCACACCAGAAAAGACCAGCAATTTTGTGTGCTGCATCACACCAATGGCCTACATAAGTTTCCCCACAGGAAAACTAGAAAAGCTAGTCCTAATTGGAGCAAGTAGCATTGTGTTACAATTGGGACAGAGCCAATCACATAAAGCCAGATTAGATATAGATAGATGACAATATCTATCTCATTGCTACCTGCTGCTATTGTTGCTATTGTCCATGTGCAGGGGAAGCTAAGGTTTCTTTTTTAATTTGGAAATTTACAACGTGTAAATTTATAGACATCAGCAGACCTATACATGATTCAAAGTGAAACTTATTTCAATGTTTTGCTTCCACGTTTAAAAAAAGGCAGTTCTGATTAAAATTGACTCTTCCTCAATAGTGCTGTGGGTCACATGTCGATATTTGGATGAGAACATTATGAATCTTCCATTCTACTTGATGTTTTCTCACTGTTGAAGTGTTAATTTTAGCTTGTCTGGTGAGCAATTGGCTCCAAATAAGAACAGAACTGAGCCACGTACTATTCAGGACCCGGCACAAAGTTTTAATGAACTTTCCTCTCACTTTTCCCTCAGTGGAATTCCTGAACCATGTTCGCACCAAACAAAACCCTGTTGCAAGTCTGAAACGTTTTCCAATTATCCAAATCTACAGCTAAAAACAATCTAGCGGCAAAACTCTGTGAGGGACTGCAGCCCATTCGCTAAATCTTTTATCTAGACAATGTTTCTTTTAAGTCTTTGTGCTCAGGTTGAATTTCTAAAGACACTAAATGGGCTACGGAACAAAGGTTTAAAGATTGTCAACTTTTCCTGGCAAAACCCTGAGCCAAACTGTTTCTTGCCAAACTAGTTTGTTTGTAAGGGTGTGATGGTAATACGCAGAGAGTACATCACTATACCGGACACATAATAGTTTAATCACTGGTAATCTTCTGCCAAAAATGTGACACTGTGATGTTCATCACACAACATTATACACCTCCAAGCCCTATGTTGGTATTAGTTCAACTTCTCTTCAAAGTTAAGCGAATTGAGAAGCAACAACCATCATATGAATAAACAACAGCTACAAAGCTATATGTGAACAGCAATCTGCTTAAATTCCTAGATTCACAATTTATGACAACAAACTTATGATTGAATGGAATCTCAGGATCCGGAGTTGTCTGACAGCCACTTACTATCCTGCATATTGACCTACATAACCAAACTCGAAAAAAATTACTCAGTTGTGTGCAGTGTTTTGACAATTGCTATTACAAAGCAGAAACTGGGTAGTTAACATTTCGCAGGTTGCTCACCCAACAGTAAAATGCCAAAATCTTCGGGCTGGATTTTACAGGGGTGTTGGGGGTGGTTTAGGAACTTCACTCCCTGGCATGAAAGTTAGGGGAGAGTCCACCCCGCTTGGCTGGCTTGCCCCAGCGGCCATTAATTGGCTTGAGGTGGGACTTCTGCCCCCATCAAGGGTGAAGTCCCATGTTTGAGAGTATTCAACTAGCCGCTGGCAGCTCTCTGGTCTCAGTATCACCATCAGGAGCGGTGACCATTGCTGGATCTGCAGCCAATTCCAATTCTGATTGTCGGAGCTGGATGCAAAGGGAAGTGGACGTGGGGGCATCACCACGGCCAGACTGGCAGATCACTGGTGCATGATGTGGGCAAAGTGGTTGGCAGCTGGGGGTGGACGCAGCAGTGTGGATGGGGGACGGGGAGGAGGGGGGGGGGGGGACACAGATGTGGGAATACCTCAAGGGGACCTCTGATGTGCCATGGAGAACAGGTGTGCTCCTCCGCGCCCCTCAGGAAAGCTTTGAGGAAAACCTGGATATGATCCGGAAATGGATGTAGGGATTGTGATGCAGGATTAAGATGTGCTTGGAGCAGGCAACAAGAAAACTTTGTGTTGCCTGTCCATTGCAGTGTGTGTAGTGTTGAATCATAGAATATACAGTTCAGAAGGAGGCCATTCAGCCCATCGAGTCTGCACTGACCCTTGGACAGAGTACCCCATTTAAGCCCACACCTCCATTCTATCCCCATGACCCAGTAACACCACCTAACATTTTTGGACACCAAGGGCAATTCAGCATGGTCCATCCACCTAACCTGCACATCTTTGGACTGTGGGAGGAAACTGGAGCATCTGGAGGAAATCCACGCAGACACGGGGAGAACGTACAGACTCCGCACAGACTGTGACCCAAGCCGGGAATCGAACCTGGGACCCTGGAGTTGTGAAGCAACTGTGCTACCCACTGTGCTACCATGCTGAGCATGCTGTTGAATGGGTGAAAAGTTAACTCTGCTTCCTGTGCATCTGAAAGGAGCCAGGCACAATGGTCGGCAGCTCAATGGTAGGCTGGCATTGAGAAGAGGGGAGAAAACAAGGGCCGGGGTTTTCCCGCAATTGGCGGGACGGCCCGATGCAGGCCCCAAGAGCGGCGCAAACCACTCCGGCGTCTGGCCGCCCGGAAGTTGCGGAACCTTCCGCACTTCCGGGGGCTGCGCCGGTGGGGTTTGCTATGCGCCAACTGGCACCGAAGGGCATCCATAGGCCGGCACGACTTGGCGCATGCCCAAAACCGCCAGCGTGTTTCCTGCGCATGCGCAGGGGGTTTCTTCTCCGTGCCGGCTATGGCGGAGCCTTACAGAGGCCGTCATGGAGGGAAAGAGAGCTCCCACGGCACAGGCCCTCCCACAGATCGGTGGGCCCCAATCGTGGGCCAGCCCACAGTGCCCCCCCCCCCCCCCTCCGGGGGCCAGATCCCCCCCCCCCCCAGGACTCCGCTAGCCGGCTTCCAAGCCAGGTCCCACCGGGATGGACCATGTCGATTTCACGCCGGCGGGGCTGGCTGAACATGGGCGGCTGCTTGGCCCATCAGGGCCCGGAGAATTGCTGGGGGGGGGGCTGCCAACGGCCCCTGACTGGCGCGGCATGATCCCCTCCCCCGTCCGAAAACTGGCGCCGGAGAATTCGGCAGCCGGCGTCAGAGTGGTGGAACGGGATTCACGCTGTCCCCCGGTGATTCTCCGACCCGGCGGGGGTCGGAGAATCCCGACAAGAAGTTTGATGTTTCCGCCACGTGTAACTTGGGAATCAGAAGAGTTTGAGGAATGGATGGAGGCACGGGGTGCAACATTGTGAGTGACTGGCACAAATTCAAGCCATAGCCTCCTCTATTTAAAATCAAGACAACACCTCTTAAAGGGAGTAGCATTTTGGCTGGTGGAGATGTTGGAATTCATTACAGAAGTGCCTTTGACCTGGGAAATGAATGGTACGGCATGGCAGAGAACAGGCTCCAAGGTTCTTCAATGCAGCACCTGTGGTCTTGGATCAGGAGATCAACAGGAAGTTAAAGATTCTCCGCCCACAGGAGCCCCTTCAGACAAACTCCAGCAGCCTAGTCTCAAGGACCTGAATGTAGGACTGGATGAAGTTCAACTGCTGGCTATTGCAAGGCGGAAGTTGTGATAAATACTGTGCCTCACGTGAGTCATCAAGATTAGTGAATACATTGTCAAGTGCCACATCCTACGAATTGCACCAAGAACCTCACACACATTGCTCAATTCACGAACCCCCATCTCTCAGCCCTCACACGTTAGCGCGGCTGCAAGTCTCACGTTCACATATCACAGACTGCACGCACTGCCAGTTATTCAACCATAATAGATGCATTACCCAAAGAGATTGCACTACATGTGCTGTCAGACTTCCCCTATCTTACAGGACAAAGTGGCCTAATCAAAGGCAGCAACAGCTAACTAGTTGGGGCCAGGCATTGCCGCAGCACCCCACCCCTAAGGAAAGGGTCGATAACTGAGACCACGGCCAATGGTGGGGCTGACGGAATTGGGTATGTTACACTGACACCGAATCTTCCTTCCCATATCCGCTTCCACCCATCCCACTATCTCTTCTGATTCCCAAATTACACAAGGTGTAAACATCAACCTCGCTTTTTCCCCCTCCTCCCGCTGCAGCTGTTTGATCTTTCCCCTTCCAGATACCCAAGAAACAGAGCTAATCTTTCCCTTAGATTGTTTCAGAACTAGCGTTTAACCTGAAATGTAACAGTTTGTCACTTCACTTGACCAGCATTTCCTGTTTCTATTTCGGTAGTGTTCTGGATAACTTTCCCCTGGTTCAAACCTGGACATTATGGGCTAAACGTTATGATCCCTGGTGACAGGTTGGCAGGAGGGGCAGGCTGTAAAATTTGGTGCCCGTGACGCTGTTCATGGTGCCTACCCAACCTGCCCCTGCTGTAATTCTAACAGCGGCGGGGGGGGGGGGGGGGGGCGAGATTCATAGAATCACAGAATTGTTATCCTACAGAAAGAGGCCATTTGGCCCATAATTTCTGCCACATGAGCCACATGACTTAGTGCCATTCCACTGCCTTTTCACTGTACCCCCTGCGCATTGTTTCTATTCAATAATCATCTAATGCCTTCTTTAATGCCTCGATTGAACATGCCTCCACTACACTTCCAGACTCTGCTTTCCTGATCTCAACCACCTGTTGTGTGAAAATGTTTTTCCTCACATCACATTTGTTTCTTTTGTAAATCACTTTAAATCTGTGCCTTCGCGTTCTTCATCCTTTTATGAATGAAAACAGTTTCTCCCTATCTACACTATCCAGCCCTCTCATAATTTTGACCATCTCTATCAAATCTCGTTTTCGGTGTCTTCTCTCCAAGGAGAACAGTCCCACAATCTCCAATCTATCCTCATAACTGAAATTTCTCATTCCTGGATACATTCTTGTAAACCTCCTTTCCACTCTCTTCAATGCATTCACATCTTTCCCAGAGTGTGGCACCCAGAAATGTAACTCCAGCTGAGGCCTAACTAGTGTCTTGTATAAGTTCAGCATAACTGTCTTGCTCTTGGATTGTATATCCCTACTAATAAATCCCAGAATGAACATAGAACATACAGAGCAGCAGGAGACCATTTGGCCCATCGAGTCTGCACCGACCCACTTTAGCCCTCACTTCCACCTTATCTCCATAACCCAATAACCCCACCTAACCTTTTTTTGGTCACTAAGGGCAACTTATCATGGCCAATCCACCTAACCTGCACGTCTTTGGACTGTGGGAGGAAACCGGAGCACCCGGAGGAAACCCACGCAGACACAGGGAGAACGTGCAGACTATGCCTGAACCTGGACCCTGGCGCTGTGAAGCCACAGTGCTATCCACTTGTGCTACCGTGCTGCCCAAAGCTATATGCTTCATTAAATATACTCTCCACCTGTCTTGCGACCTTCAATGATCTATGCACATATACACCCAGGTGTCTCTGCTCCTTCGCCCCCTAAAGAATTTTATCTCTTATTTTATATTGTCTTTCCTTGTTCTCCTTACTAAAATGCATCACCTCACACTTCTCTGCATTGAACTTCATTTGCCACCAATTTGTCCACTTCACCAACTTGTCCATGACCTTTTGAAGTTCTACACTGTCCTCTTCACAGCTTACAATAATTCCAAGTTTTGTTTCATGATCAAATTTTGAAATTGCCCCCTCAAGACCAGATCATTAATAGATATCAGGAAAAGCAACGGTCCGAATACCGACCCCTGGGGAACACCAACACAAGCTTTCATCCAGTCTGAAAAATATCCATTGCCATCACTCTCTGCTTCCTATTAGAACATAGAACATTACAGCGCAGTACTGGCCCTTCGGCCCTCGATGTTGCACCGACCTGTGAAACCATCTGAAGCCTATTTGACCTACACTATTCCATGTCCGTATGTCTATCCAGCGACCACTTAAATGCCCTTAAAGTTGGCGAGTCTACTACTGTTGCAGGCAGGGCGTTCCATACCCCTACTACTCTCTGAGTAAAGAAACTGCTTCTGACATCTGTCCTATATCTACCACCCCTCAATTTAAAGCTATGTCCCCTTGTGTTGGTCATCACCATCCGAGGAAAGAGACTCTCACTGTCCACCCTATCTAACCCTCTGACTATCTTATATGTCTCTATTAAGTCACCTCTCAGCCTTCTCCTCTCTAACGAAAACAACCTCAAGTCCCTGAGCCTTTCCTCGTAAGACCTTCCCTCCATACCAGGCAACATCCTAGTAAATCTCCTCTGAACCCTTTCCAAAGCTTCCACATCCTTCCTATAATGTGATGACCAGAACTGCACGCAGTACTCCAGGAGTGGCCGCACCAGAGTTATTTACAGCTGCAGCTTGACCTTGTGGCTCCGAAACTCAATCCCCCTACTGATAAAGGCTAGCACACCATATGCCTTCTTAACAGCCCTATTAACCTGGGTGGCAACTTTCAGGGATTTATGTACCTGGATGCCGAGATCTCTCTGTACATCTACACTACCAAGAATATTGCCATTAGCCCAGTACTCTTACTCCTTCCAAAGTGAACCACCTCACACTTTTCCGCACTAAACTCCATCTGCCACCTCTCAGCCCAGCTCTGTAGCTTATCTATGTCCCTCTGTATCCTATAACATCCTTCAGCACTATCCACAACTCCACCGACCTTCGTGTCATCTGCAAATTTACTAACCCATCCTTCTACACCCTCTTCCAGGTCATTTATAAAAATGACAAACAGCAGTGGCCCCAAAACAGATCCTTGCGGTACACCACTAGTAACTGAACTCCAGGATGAACATTTGCCATCAACCACCACCATCTGTCTTCTTTCAGCTAGCCAATTACTGATCCAAACCGCTAAATCACCTTCAATCCCATACTTCCTTATTTTCTGCAATTGCCTACCGTGTGGAACCTTATCAAACGCCTTACTGAAATCCATATACACCACATCAACCGCTTTACCCTGATCCACCTGTTTGGTCACCTTCTCAAAAAACTCAATAAGGTTTGTGAGGCATGACCTACCCTTCACAAAACCGTGTTGACTATCGCTAATCAACTTGTTCTTTTCAAGGTGATTATAAACCCTATCTCTTATAACCTTTTCCAACATTTTACCCACAACCGAAGTAAGGCTCACAGGTCTATAATTACCAGGGTTGTCTCTACTCCCCTTCTTGAACAAGGGGACAACATTTGCTATCCTCCAGTCTTCCGGCACTATTACTGTCAACAAAGACGCCATAAAGATCAAGGACAAAGGCTCTGCAATCTCCTCCCTGGCTTCCCAGAGAATCCTAGGATAAATCCCATCTGGCCCAGGGGACTTATCTATTTTTACATCTATTATCTATTATTCAGCCAGTTTTGTATACACGTTGTTATTGTCCCTTTTATTCAATGAACTATAAATCTTCCCACAATTCTACTGTATGGCACTGTATCGAAGGCCTTCTGAAAATCCATGTGCATCACATCAGCAGCATTACCCTCATCAATCCTTTCTGTTACCTCTTCAAAACACTCCAGCAAGTTAGTTAAATATAATTTTCCCTTTAGCAATCCATGCTAGCTCATCCTAATCAACCGACATTTGTCTATCTGACTACTAATTCTATCCTGAATAATTGTTTCTCGAAGCTTGCCCATTACTGATATCAAATCGACAGTCCTGTAGTTGCTGGAGCTATCCTGAACTTTTATGAATAAGGCTGTAACATTTGCAATTGTTCAATCCTCTGGCACATCCCCCCCCCCCCCCCCGAGTCTAAAGAAGACTGGAATATAATGGTTTGTGTCCTTGCAGTTTCCATTCTCACTTCCTTCAATATCCTTGGATACATCTCGTCTAGTCCCATTGCCTTGTCAACTTTCAAAACTGACAGTCTATTCAACACTTCTACCTTATCAATTTTGAACCCTTCTAGATACAGCATTTCTTTGTCTGTCACCATGTCCTGGGTAGCATCTAGCTCCTTGATAAAGATGGATGCAAAGTATTCATTTAATACCTCAGCCGTGCCCCTTGCTGCCATGTGTAAACTCCCCATTTGGTCCCCAGTGGGCCCTACGCCTCCTTTTTACCGTTCCCTTACTATTTATATGTCTATAGAAGACTTTGGGATTAGCCTTTAAGTAGCTGCTAGTCTTTTTTCATAATCCCTCTTCACTTCTATAATTTGTTTTTTCACCTCCCCTCCGAACCTTCTTATTCCTCTCGGCTCTCAACTGTATTTTCTATCTCACCACCTGTCTTGGCACCTGTGGGCCAATCGAGGTCCTTAAGTGGCTGGGGTTTTACCCCGCATCCATCCCAGCAACCTGCACAGCCTGCCTGGCTAGCGCAGGCAAAACCCTTGGCTTACCTTCAAGTCCAGCTCCATTGCAACTTGGTTCTCTTCAGAATTGCTGCAGTATGGTCTGTGGCCACTGCTCCTAGTGACGCTGCTAGGGCCAGATAGCTCTAGCCATTTGATTGGCTGACAACTTAGAAATGGGTTTTCCTTCCCAATTAAATGAAATGTAAATCGCTTATTGTCACAAGTAGGCTTCAATGAAGTTACTTTGAAAAGCTCCTAGTCGCCACATTCCGGCGCCTGTTCGGGAAGGCTGTTACGGGAATTGAACCGTGCTGCTGGCTTGCCTTGGTCTGCTTTAAAAGCCAGCTATTTAAAATGAAAATCGCTTATTGTCACGAGTAGGCTTCAATTAAGGTACTGTGAAAAGCCCCTAGTCGCCACATTCCGGCGCCTGTCCGGGGAGGCTGGTACAGGAGGCTGGTATTTAGCCCAGTATGCTAAACCAATGTGGCCATTAAATAGCTGCAGGGTGTGCTGGTCGAGCAGAGGGTGGCTCTCCTCTGACATTTACACCAAGGACCCCATCCCTAGCATAAAATTCAGCCCTATATGTTGGGCTTTCTCCAGGGCAGCTCAGTAGTCGCAATAAATGCTCTAACTGGCAACATTGGTAAAGGGCATACAATAGAGTCAAATTTTTTTATTCATTCAAGGGATGTGGGCTTTGCTGGCTAGACCAGCATTCATTGCCCATCCCTAAATGCCCTTGAGAAGGTGGCGGTGAGCTGCTTTCTTGAACTTCTCCAGACCATGTGGTGGTAATTCCTGGGTTTGACCCAGCGACAGTGAAGGTACAATTATATATTTCCAAGCCAGGATGGTGAGTGACTTGGGGGGGGAACTTCCAGGTGGTGGTGTTACCATGTATCTGCTGCCCTTATGCTTCTCGGGGGTTTGGAACATGTTGTCAAAGGAGCTTTGGTGAGTTCTTGCAGTGTGCCTTGTAGATGGTACACACCATTGCTATTGTTTGGCGATAGTGGAGAGTGAATGTTTGTGGATGGGGTGCCAATCAAATAGATTGCTTTGTCCTGGATTGTGTCAAGTTTATTGAGTGTTGTTGGAGCTGAAATCATTTAAGCAAGGGGGGAGTTCTCCATCACACTCCTGACTCGTCCTTTGTAGATTGTGCACAGGCTTTGGTGAGCCAGGAGGTGAGTTGCTCGCCAGAGGGTTGCTAATCTCTGACCTCCCCTTGTAGCCACAGTACTTATGTGGCTAGTCCAGTTGAGTTTCTGTTCAACTCCAAGATGATAAGTGGGGGATTCAGTGATGATAATGCTATTGAGTGTGAAGGGCATGAATGTTACTTGCCACTTGTCAGCCCAAGCCTGGTTATTGTTGGGGTCTTGTTGCATCTGGACATGGATTGTGTCATATCTGAGGAGTCACAAGTGGTGCCCAGTATTGTGCAGTCTTCACTGAACATCCCCATTTCTGACCTTATGATGAAAGGAAGGTAATTTATAAAGCAGCTGACGATGTTTGGCCTAGGATACTCCCCCAGTGGAGCTCCTCCTGTGATGTACTGGAGCTTTGATGATTGACCTTGACAACCACAACCACCTTTCTTTGTGCCAGCTTTGAGTCCAACCAGCGAGAGTTTTCCCCGATTTTCATTGGCTTCAGTTTTACTCTGTGAATTATTTAAATTGGTAAATTAAACCCAGGATAAAGATGGATCTTCTCTGCAAAATGTAAAGGAGAATTGGATGACAGGAGATCTGTGAAATAGTCTTGAGGTTGTACAATAGGACACATTCAGAATGTAGAGAAAAGATCCACAACAGTTATAATAGGATTTCACTGGGCAAAGTTAGATATTGAAGTAAATTGATAGCATTTGTATATGTCTCTCTTGCAGCCTACTGGTATAAATGGTCTCCCACTGTTATTCCAGAATGTCTGCAGACAGAGCTTTCCTTCATTGTGCTTTAATGTAGGTAGACCTCAGAGTAATATGGGTTGATTGTAAAACTCAGCCAATAAAGAGACAATTCCCACCCCAGCGCTACCAGTGATAGTGTAGCTTTTGCCTATATTCCAGCAGCTGATAGTAAGCGTATATTTAGTGCTCATAGTAAATGCCACATCCATTAAGTTGAAATTGTTTTCATTTTATTTAAATTCTTCTTAAGGTGCACTGTATTATAATATGTGAAGGCATTTTGCATAAAAAATACATAACAGACAAGTTCATTTAAGTCACCTTGTGGAGAGGAAGAACAGATTAGAAGTGGGTAGTTAGCTACCTTTAATCCTTGCTCTTTTGTTTAATCCCAGCCATTTTATTTGGTGGACGTGCAATGTTGGTCTTGTGTGAGGGATGTTTTGTTTATGCAAGTGTCTATTTTTGGCAGTCGGCCAGGAATAGAGACCACACTTAGTTTGATTCTGGACAGTACATAATTGTAGGGAGTCACAGGAACATCAACAGTGTGTGTGCCTTTGTCCATAAGAATTTGACTCAACACAACATAGAATGGGGATGCATGTGTTGGAGGGTCACCCTTCTCTTATTTGATGCCCTCAAGATCACTTAGCTCTGTGGTGCTTAAAGGAGGTAAGGTTCTAGATCGGAAATTAGCAAGTCAAATTTCACCTTCGTTGACATAGCATCTCCAGGACCTTTTGAACTTTAATATCTTATCTGATTTTGTGTTGGGCGCAATGCCCTAAGGATTGTGTAACCACAACTCCAGCCTCCTCAAAATGGGACTACCCCCGAGGGATGCAGCTAAACCAAACTTTCACCATGGAACAACTTAGTGCCCTTAACTATGCAACCGCTGCTTTTCACTTGATATTGTAATGACTTGTAATTTATGATTTACACTTCCTATTTGCGACCATCTTCTTCATGAAGGTAAATGAAGACTTTTGATTTTGTTAAACTGCATCACTCTTTTTTTATTTACGGGATGTGGGCATTGTTGGCTAGGCCAGCATTTATTGCCCATCCTTAACTGCCCTTGAGACGGTGATGGTGAGCTGTCTTCTTGTGAAGCCTCCTATGATTATGCAAGACACCTTGTAAACTAGCTCAGAACTGACTAAAGTTAATTTGCCTGACAGTTGAAGGATTTGACTGTACATGACAAAGCAAAACTGTATGCTTTATATCTGTGCATCACACACATTGTACAATTACTGATTTATATGGCTTCTCCACAGATGTAAGACAAATGGTGCCTCAGTCTGTTCTTAAACATTTGTTTCTTGGGCATCACTGTATGAGACTATGTAGGAGACAAATAATAATAATCTTCTTCTTCATGAGCTGCGTAGCCAATGTAAGGTTCTTCACTTAGTTTTGTCCATAATAAACTTAGCAGAAAGGCTTGATTCAATTAATATATGCTCAGTTTGATAAGGCTTTTATCTGCCAAGAATGAAACTGCATCAAAAAAAACTTAATTTCTGTAAGTTATAGTTAATCTGCTAATGTACAGTATAAAGTTCTGGGAAATTCTGGAGAAACAAATTTTCATATTCAGATAAAAATATTCATATTCATTGCATATACCCGAAGAAAATCAAGATGAATATGATCGAGGGCTAAGCATAGCCTACAGATTAAAATATATACAGCATTCGGTTGGCTAAAAATTAATGAACGGCAAAAAGAATTTACAGATCTAATGAGCTATTTCACAGCAATAATTCAACTGGACAGTGACAGTATTTTTTTTTACACTGTTTAACGCAATGTAGAAACATGTTCTTCCCATTTTTACCCCGGAGGTATATCTTAATTGTGATGAAGAAACATCTTTCAACTAAACCATACTGCAACATACCGTTTACATTCTGATTAAGTAGAATATGAAAAGGTCTTGTATAGCCTGTTCCGCTGTTCAGTTAGATGGCTGACCTGGATCTTAACTCAATCCACCTGCTTTTAACCCTTGTTATCCTTTCCAAACAAAAACAATCAATCTCAGCTTTGAAATGTTCAACTGACCTAGCTTCAAACAGCTTTCTGGAGGCCCTTTATTAAAATCCAATGATCTACAAGTCAAATTCCTACCTCTATTCTTAAACTTTATTGCCTCTCTATGTGGGGCATTGGAAGCAATTTTTGTCAAATTGTCCTTTTTGCAATCTCCCCATCCTCCCAAATTAACAGCCCTCCCGTACCTTATCTTCATGTGTGCTTTGTGATAGGTGTGTGTTGACAAGCTATTTGGCACTGAAAGTGTAGAGGGAGAGCCCAAATTCTCTCCTTATCTAACACTCACAAATGCGCAGTTTCCAGTGGAGGCCACTGGGTAGTAATTCAAGAGTTGAACTTTAGATGACTTTGTTTTTCCTTATCCAGCACCACTGAAACTAGCTGTTGCATCGAGACTCCTGTCCAGGATCATTTCTGGGATCATCTGGTCTGTGAGGCTTAATACCGCAGCAGAATGTAAGGCACAAAGTTTCAGAGGACTTCTCCGCGCACATTTATTCACGGAGACATTGGGGCAGCTGAGTTGCATGTGGGTGGTCCGTCAGAGTTGATATCGTCAGGTGATTGGCCAGAGAATATGAAGAACATGACTGAAATTCAGGCCACGAACAGTGGAATGGAATGTAATATTGAGAAAGGTGTTTTAGGTGGAATTTTAAACCACCAACCATCCTAATGCTAGTCAGAGTTATAAAGAAATACACAAGATACTATTACATTGACAATAGTGTAATGATACTTCTTCAGCAGTAACAGAGCAGTATTGCAAAGCCTGCATCAGAATCATTTCTGCATGAGTACACTGAGGCCCAAGCAGGGGTTATTTTAGCTCGCAGGCAGTACAGAGCAAAGATTTCTATGTCATCCAAGAGCTTTACATAGGAAAAAAGCGATTGAGCCAATGCAGTTATTTCAATTTGGTTGCAAAGGCAAATGTAAATGTAAGATTCTCGAAGCTCGGGACAGAATTAAAATCACGTTTTTAAAAAAATACCACCAGATAGCCTTTCGGTCTCATATATCTTACCGTTAAAGATCCATAAACTCACTAAGTATTGGTCCATATGCTTTAGCTGTTTGTTTTGATTTTAGTACAGAGCCTTGTGCCTGTTAAGCAGGAAGATGTACAAATTTGCGAGTTTCAGGATAGGGATAGTTGAATTGGTACTAGCATATGGGAGCTATTTAATCTCCCCTTTCCATTATGTTCCCTCACCAGATATGTGTGAAAAAGAGCTGTGTTCAGTTCAGGATGCAGGATCCCCTCAGAGTCTGTTTTGAGGCAAGGTGTACTGCGAGCTGTATTTATCCTTCTTGGAGATTATCCTTGGCCACTGGTTGCTCTGGTTTAGGAACATCCTTCCCTTGTTGTTCACCGGAACAGGAAGCAGGCACTTCTCTTTCTCTGTCTTCATGATACATCGACAGCTCATCATTGCCGATGATGTAATCTGTGCCATCGTCCTTCTGATGGTTCTGAGTGTAAAAACAACAGGAGTTAGTTTTTCTATTTTGGTAATGACAAAGTACCGGCATTTTGATTCAGGTTACAGTAGCACTATTGAAGTTAGTGCCCAGTTCATTCTCACTCAACATATGTTTTCAATATTTAGAACAAAGACGTACAGTAATGTCAAAAAAATGGTGGAATTAATTTAAAATTCACAGATATCTTTTATCTTAAATGGTAAGCTTGCAGCTCCAGAGAAACAAAAATGGCCCTGATGACATGGACAGCAATTACGAACATGGGAATTAGAAACAGGAGTAGGCCACTCGGCCCCTCTAACCCACTCTGCCATTCCACTCAATAAGATCATGGCTGATCTGATTGTACCCTTAACACCACATTCTTGCCCACCTCCAATAACCTTTCACCCCCTTCCACCCCCTTATTTATCAAGAATCTATGTAGCTCTGTCTTAAAAAATTAAAAACTCCGCTTCCACTACCGTTTGAGGAAGGGGGTTCGAAAGACTCACAACCCTCTGAGATTAAAAAAAACCTCCTCATCTCTGTCTTAAGTGAACAATTCTTAAATACCTTCATGTTTCCAATTCGGCAACTGTTTACTGTGTACTGTTTATAATTGCTGATTAAATGGAAAATTAAAATATGTTGTCCTGATCTGTGCTGAACATTTATACCAAATTCTAACTATCCATTTAAGAAAAAACTCGAGTATTATAAGCTCTGTGCAAGTCAAGTACAGCCAATCCATTGGTCTAGCAGTTTAATCATGCTTTGTGTTTTACCCTTTGTGTTTAGATTATTTACTGGAACTAAATATGAATATTAAAAAGTGGTTGTTTTATTGAAAATTCAAGGAAAATCACTTTAAAAATGATGGCAATGCTGCCATTTATCTGCTTTTTTTGGAAATGTTTTGAGTCTTTAACAAAACACCAACCTCATACAAATCCTTCCCACAACCTACAAAAAAACTAAAAGAGGGAAGAAACCTCCCCCAGCTACTCATTCCCCCCTCCCCCTCAACAGCTAACAGTGACCAATTCTCTGAAATACAAAGTAAACGGTCGCCATTTCCGATATTTCAACTTCTCAAGATGCAAAAACTCCATCAAATCCCCTAGCCACGCTGAAGCACTTGGCTGTGTTGCCAACCTCCAGCCTCCGTGTCACCAATGAGGTGACGTCCAGGACATCCACCCCCTGCAGCTCTGGCACATCTGAAACCCCCAAAAAAGGTGTCAGGGGGCAGGGTTCTACATCAATATTTAGGATCGCCAACATGGTGTCAAAAAAGGACTTCCAGAAACCCACTAGCTTAGAACAGGACCAGAACATGTGCATGTGGTGTGCAGGTCCCATTGATCAAAACTCGCACCTACCCTCCACCCGTAACAAAAAAGGCTCATCCTCGTCCGATGGCGGTGCGCTTGAAACACTACCGTTAATTGAGTAAGGCTCACTTTCACATGACAACGTAGCACTCACCCTCCACAGCCCCTCACTCCAATCCCCTCCTCCAGTATTGGCCCCAACTCCTCCACCTATTTCGCTTTCACCCCTTCCACCGAACTTAACTCTTCCCCCACAATCCTCGCATACAGGCCGGACGTACTGCCCTTCTCCGACCCCGAACAGGAGAGAATGTTTTCCAATCAGGAAGTCAGCTGCACCCGGGAAAGTCGGAAAAAAACCTCTTAGCAAAGCTCTGCACCTGGAGGTACCTAAACATGTCCGAACCTAGCAGCCTAAACTTCTCCTTCAACTCCTCCACGCTGGAAAACTGCCCCTCCAAAAATAAATACCCCACTCTCTCCAACCCTCTCTCCCTCCATGTACAAAATGTAGCATCCAGCCTTGCCTCTCAAACAGGAGCCAGCTTTGAAACTGCCCCCAACTTAAAATGCTGGCGGAGTTAGCTACTCGTCTCCATTTTAAATAACCTACTCATTCTGATAGTCCAATCACTCCATCATTTTAAATGCTTCAATGATACCCACTATGTACTTTGTTGTGCTGAAAGTAAGTAGCTCTAACTCTTGCAATTTATCCTCATAACTAAGAGCCCTTAGGTAGATATCATTTTTGGTGATCTTCCTCTACATCTTCTTCAGAGCCTTGTAATCTCTGATCTTTGTGGGGTCTGAAGTGGGAACATAATATGCCAAGTGTGAGTGAGTCAGTCATACAAGTACAAGTGCAATTCTCTGTTTAAAAGCAAATTACTGCGGATGCTGGAATCTGAAACCAAAGAGAAAATGCTGGAAAATCTCAGCAGGTCTGGCAGCATCTGTAGGGAGAAAAAAGAGCTCATGTTTTGAGTCCAGATGACCCTTTGTCAAAGCAATTCTCTGTTTTATACTCAATGGGCCCCATTTGCACAATTTGAAATTTTATTTTCTTTCTGATAGCAACATCCCAATCACAATATAAAAATCTGAATTAAAAAAATATTTTATTGAAAGAGTTTTTTAAAAAATCACCCATGTAGGGCAAAAAATGAAATGAACTGCATTTATTTAAATGATAGTAGTATTAGCCCAATGCTAAACGTGCTGTTAAGCAGGGCCCCCAGGTTTGTACAAGGCTAGCACCTCTTAGAATTAGCCTTTGCTTCTTAAATTCAGGCCTAAATAGGAGGTGCATTCTGCCTGCAGCAGGTACTGGAAGTGACTGGGCTTGAGAGTCTGACAACAATGGCCAGTGAAATGGCACAAAAGGGTGGAGAATGTGCTCCAGTGTTCCTCTGCACACCACTGGAGACCTTGGGGGAAGAGGGGGAGGGACGTCTTCTTTCCGCAGGGAGCCAGGAGGCCCTCCAGACAAACTTTGTGAGGGTAGTGGGAACAAATGGCCATTGTTGTCAATGCAAGTTTTGTAGTTTTGATCACCTGGAAGCTGTGCAGAAAGGTTTAATGAGTGGTCACGGTCAGTGAATTTGCCCTCAAATGATATTTCATTAGAACTAGCCTTATGCACTGCTCAATTCAACAGCCCCACATCACTACCATCCAACAGTCTATCAACCCTTAGTAGGAGGTCTTGTGACACAGTGGGAAGTGCCCTACATCTAGGCCAGAAGTTCTGGGTTCAAACCTATTCCAGGACTTGATGACCAAGGTAAGTGTGTGCATAACGTGGCCAAACAGGTTGAGGTTCAGCGTGTAAATATTTCCAATATGCTTGATGGCAGGTATTAAGAGCGGGATAGGGGTGGCACGGAGGTGCAGTGGTTAGCACTGCTGCCTCATGACGCTGAGGACCTGGGTTCAATCCCGGCCCCAGGTTCAGACAGGAAACTGGAGTTAAGACCACGACCAGATCAGCAAATGGCAGGGCAGGATCAAAGGGTCGGATGGCCTAGCCTAAATCCTATAACTCATAGCTAACATTGAGAGCTTCACCTCGCACTTGCACGCTAAGCATTGCTGTATGTTTCCAATCCAGGCTCACACAATGCACACACTGTCAGCCAGTCAACCCTGCAGCTGCATCGAACCAAACGTGTTGCACAATACTGACTGCCGCACTTCCCTCTCTCTTACAAGGTGGCAATTGGAGACAGAAGGAGCTAACTAGAAAAGACAGGCACGGCTGCATATCCCTTCCCTGTCCGAAGGGATTCATGTGTTATCACTGGAGTGGCCAGCACAGGGCTGGATCCATTGAAGATGATTTTATGTCTGTTTCTCCCCTCATCCCACAGTATTGTTGAGAAATCACAGCACAGACGGAAGGCATTTGCCCCATCAAGCTTATGCTGGCCCTCTGTAGAGCTCCACAGTCCCATTCCCGGCACTATCCCTGTAATTATGCTAGTTTCTTTCCCTCAAGTTTCCATCCAATTTCCTTTTCAACTGATTGGTCATCTCTGCTTGCACCATCCTCACGGGCAGCGGATCCAGGCCATTCCGATACATTGCGTAAAAAAGGTTCTTCCTCATGTCCCTTGAATAACTCTTGCCGAAAATTTTAAATCCGTGTCTCCCATCATCTTTTCTTTGTCTGTCTTATCCAAATTTGTTGTAATTGTGTGCACCTCGATCACATCTCCCTTCAATTGCCTCTGCTCTCAAGTGAACAGCCATAGCTTTTCCAACCATATAGCTAAAATCTCTTATTCCTGGAACCATTCTGGTAAATTTCCTCTGCACCCTCTGAAAAACTCCTTACATCCTTCCTAAAGTGTGTTTACCTGAACTGGATGCAATACTCTTGCATAAACAAAGCTTTATACAGGCTCAGCATAACGTCCTTACTTTGTCCTCAAATGTCTCTATTAGCGAAATCCAAGATCCATTTGCTTTGCTAATTACTCACTCAATATAATAATAATAATCTTTATTAGTGTTACTAGTAGGCTTACATTTACACTGCAATGAAGTTACTGTGAAAACCCCCAGTCGCCACATTCCGCCGCCTGTTCGGGTACACTGAGGGAGAATTCAGAATGTCCAAATGACCTAACAGCACATCTTTCAGGACTTGTGAGAGGAAACCGGAGCACCCAGAGGAAACTCACGCAGACACACTGGTGCTGTGAAGCTACAGTGCTAACCACTGTGCTACCATGCAACCCATATGTCCTGTTAACTTCAAAGATCCATGCAAATAAACCCTCAGCTACCTCTGCCACTGGGCATTTTTTAGAACAATGCCATTGAATCTATATTGTGTCTCCCTATACCTTTTACCAAAATGCATCACCTCACATTTCTCTCTATTAAATTCTCACTATATCCACACCTTCAAGTTTGCCACTGACAAATTGTGACGTTTACTGTGTTTTTCTGGATCCAAATTGTTTATGTATAAATATATATATGATATATATATATATCAAAGAAAGCAATAGTCCTGGCACTGACCCTTGAGGAACATCACTGTCTACAATCCTCCAGTCTGAAAAACAACCGTTCACCATGACTCGCTGTTTTCTGTTGTTAACCAGTCTTTCATTGTCAAATGCTTTCCTGAAACCTGTTTAGGTGAGATCCATTGCATTCCCTTCATCAGCCTTCTCGCTTACTTTATCAAAAAATTCAATTACATTAGTCAAGCGCGGCATGCCTTTAAAAAACAGTGAAGGCTCTCCTTCATTATTCAAACCTCTCCAAGTGTCTGGTGATTTCTTCCCTGAGTGCCATTTTTAAAATCTTGCCCACCAGTGATGTTAAACTAGCTGGTCTGTTATTACTGGGACTGTTGTTCCACCCTTTTTTGATTAAGGACGTCACTTTTGTCATTCTCCACTTCTCTGGAACCTGCCCCTCCCCACTCGTATCGAAGGAACATTGAAAGATTAAGGAAAGTCCTTCCGCCATCAACATTTCCTGTAGCAAGCTGGAAGGCAGCCACTCGCACCTGGGATTAGAATACTTAGGTGGTTGTTTTTGACCAGCACAGAATAAATGGCTGAAGGGCCATTTCTGTGCTGTAGACCTCTGTGACTCTATTAACATAAGAACTAGGAGCAGGAGTAGGCCATCTGGCCCCTCGAGTCTGCTCCACAATTCAATGAGATTATGGTTGATCTTTTGTGGACTCGGCTCCACTTTCGGCCTGAACACCATAACCCTTAATCCCTTTATTCTTCAAAAAACTATATCTTTATTTTAAAAACATTTAATGAAGGAGCCTCTACTGCTTCACTGGGCAAGGAATTCCATAGATTCACAACCCTTTGGGTGAAGAAGTTCCTCCTAAACTCAGTCCTAAATCTACTTCCCCTTATTTTGAGGCTATTCCCCCTAGTTCTGCTTTCACCCGCCAGTGGAAACAACCTGCCCGCATCTATCCTATCTATTCCCTTCATAATTTTATATGTTTCTATAAGATCCCCCTCATCCTTCTAAATTCCAACGAGTACAGTCCCAATCTACTCAACCTCTCCTCGTAATCCAACCCCTTCAGCTCTGGGATTAACCTAGTGAATCTCCTCTGCACACCCTCCAGTGCCAGTATGTCCTTTCTCAAGTATGATGTGGAGATGCCGGCGTTGGACTGGCTGGCATCTCCACACCATGGCTACCATCGACATCGCAAACTGCCGGCTCAAAGTGGAGAGGATCTCCAGGAAGATCGCGCATATAGACATTAAGTTTCTACAAAGATGCAAAAAAGCAGACATTGTCTGGCATCTCTGACTTTGTCTATATAAATGTTTCTGGAACATACGTCTCCATTCACCTGATGAAGGAGCTGCGCTCCGAAAGCTCGTGTTTGAAACAAACCTGTTGGACTTTAACCTGGTGTTGTAAGACTTCTTACTTTCTCAAGTAAGGAGACCAAAACTGAACACAATACTCCAGGTGTGGCCTCACTAACACCTTATACAATTGCAGCATAACCTCACTAGTCTTAAACTCCATCCCTCTAGCAATGAAGGACAAAATTCCATTCGCCTTCTTAATCACCTGTTGCACCTGTAAACCAACTTTTTGCGACTCATGCACTAGCACACCCAGGTCTCTCTGCACAGCAGCATGCTTTAATATTTTATCACTTAAATAATAATCCCGTTTGCTGTTATTCCTGTCAAAATGGATAACCACACATTTGTCAACATTGTATTCCATCTGCCAGACCCTAGCCCACTCACTTAACCTATCCAAATCGCTCTGCAGACTTCCAGTATCCTCTGCACTTTTTGCTTTACCACTCATCTTAGTGTTGCCTGCAAACTTGGACACATTGCCCTTGGTCCCCAACTCCAAATCATCTATCTATTGGACAACTGATTCACTCTAAGCGTAGCCTGTGTTTATGTGTCTATCAATTTTCACCACATCCATTATCTCTGCCAATATTTTGTCAGCATCCTCTCAGTAAACACCTTATTGTAGTAGTCATTAATATTGTAGCCTACCGGGCAGCACAGTGGCGCAGTGGTTAGCACTGCTGCCTCACGGCACTGAGGTTCAGGTTCGATCCCAGCTCTGGGTCACTGTCCGTGTGGAGTTTGCACATTCTCCCCGTGTTTGCGTGGGTTTCGCCCCCACAACCCAAAGATGTGCAGGGTAGGTGGATTGGCCACACTAAAATTGCCCCTTAAATGGAAAAAATGAATTGGGTACTCTAAATTTATATTAAAAGATATATATATTCTAGCCGGCCCAGCACCTCTAAGAATATATCATCCTCTTTGTCGGTAGGACCTACCCATTTGCTACTACCTCTTTTGAATTACAAGCTGATGATGCATCATTGATGAACCTCTTGCTGTCCCTCCACCCCTCACAACATTACCTTTATACTTTACCCCTTTCACATAGAACTGAAACCTGGTCAGCCAGTGGTTCGGGAGCAAGACGTGTTAGAGGAAGAATAGACTGATGAAGTAACACAGCCCCTCGCTCTGACACCTGCAGCCACCAGCTTACATACTGGAACTGCATGAACCTAAGAGGGGAGGGAGCATGGGCTCTGGGCATGACTACCACCCAAGGTCATTCTACTTGCATTGAAAGTCAGCAACTTTCCACTGAACCATCACAGCATTTGAGCAGCAGGACAGGGAAAAGCACACAAAAGAAGATGGTTTGCAGTAAAGAAAATAAGCTGGATGTTAACTTTGCATTCCCTGATAATCTTGGAATACTGAGCAATTTTGCCAGACGTGAGCAGGATCTGATAATACTTTGTGTGGCCCAAACAAATCTGGTGGTGAATGGTGAAACCAGACCCATTCAAGTCTGTGTCACTTAAACTGAAGGGTGCAGAGATGCAGGCTGTACCAGGGTGGGAGAGAGTCATGGCGTGAATGGGAACTATGGCATCAAAGATTGAGATGTATAATATGCTGAGCATGGTTGCATACTACGAAAGAGAAAATGCTGGAAAATCTCAGCAGGCCTGCAGCATCTGTAGGGAGAAAAAAGAGCTAACGTTTCGAGTCCGATGACTCTTTGTCAAAGTTAACAGATAGAGAAAGTGGGAAATATTTATACTGTGGAGTGAGAATGAAAGATGAGTCATAGCCACAGAAACCCAGGGAAACCAGGTGCTAATGGCCAGAGAAACGAAGGGGAAAGAGTGCTAATGGCAGTCCCCAGAGAGAATACAAAAGATGTGAAAGGCCAAACAGCAGAGAAACTAACATCAGAGGGTGAACTGTAGATATGGGGGGAGGGGAAGGGGGAAGCAAAGAGGGGAAAGGGTATGGAAAGGTGGATAAATGGGGTGTTAAATATATATTAAGAAAGACAAGATAGAAAGAAATAGTAAAAGACAGTTAAAATGAAATAGGATGAAAACAAATGGGTCAAGGTGGGGTAGAGCTAATCAACTGAAGTTGTTGAATTCGATGTTGAGACCGGAAGGCTGTAGCCTGCCTAACCGGAAGATGAGATGTTGTTCCTCCAGTTTACGTTGAGCTTTACTGGAACATTGCAGCAGGCCAAGGACAGACAAGACTGCATACTAGCTGTGCATTGAGGAAGTGAAACCCATGTGGCTCTGGTGTATCTCTGAATTTAGATGTGGAACTTGCACCACGGGGAGCCCATTATCCTGCTAAAACCACGGGCATGTTCCATCTGTTTCTTTCTGAGAGAAGGCAAAATATTCATCCCCCTTTGCATACAATGCACCAGTCACCTACCTTAGAGGTGGGGGGGGGGGGGGGGGGTGAACTGCACGATGCTGGAGATATCCCCTGGTCCATCCTGGATGTCCACTTACATGAATAAAGGAACTGACAATGCCACCCCGGCCCTGCTTTGAAGCTGCCGATGTGCCTGAGACAGGTGGCAGATTTCTGTTGAGCACCTTCACAGATGCCACAGACTTTGTTCCCAGCTTAGGCTGAGGTGGGAGAATTTGGACTCCTGTGAGAATTATTCACCCCCTCCGCCACCTCCCTAATCTAGCAGCGAGTCTTCCTCTGTGTTGCCTCTGTTAATTTGGCAGTCTAAGGGAGAAAAGAAACCCGGGCACCCATGACTGGGAGCAAGAGATCTGGGCTGAATCGTTTTACTGAGAACCATCCCCTGTAGACTTTACTAAAATTCACATACTCTAACTATAAACAACAGTACAGACCAGGAAACAATTCCAATAATTCTAAAACAGCCAGTAGGAATCAATTAGCAGCTAACCTCAAATGTAGAGGAGGGATCATTCCTGTCGATGAAGGCATGAAAAGCTATGTGACAGCATTAGCTGGAGTGTTCAGGTCGAAAACGGCAGCGCAACCTTAAATCAGTGTTATACACGGACTGAAATTACATTTTGCTTCCTCTACGTAAACCCGGTGCACACTCCCAACACTGCACTACTGACCTTATGGCATCAGTACAAGAAGCGTGCTTGTGTGCGTGGAATGCCATTTTGGATCTGAAATGGAACCTGTTGTGCTTGTGCCTACACTGAGATTCTGGTTTTAAATGGCTACGTTTCAGGAAGAGCAGAGATTTTTCACCTGGATGTCAAGTACAGTATTTAAGCAAGAACGGCCATTCTCACTCACCCACACGTATGAGCTCCCAAATGATGTCAACATCCAATAAGCCTGAGATTTCAGATCTCCGGAACCTATATATGTCATGCAACAAGTTACACTGCACCTGATCCTTGTGGATAAAGCTATTTCAAAATTCAATTAATGCTAATGGCAGAGAGTTTTCAATGCTGTCAGGGTTTGCTACCAAAGCTGTGAAAAGCAGTGTTTGCTGAGACGACAGCTCTCTTAGAAATCCTTCACTGAAACTTGCCAATTAGTGATCCCTTTGCATATTTGTTGCTCTGTGACTTCCTTCAAGCCAAGAAAAATCTGCCCTCTCTCTTGGCGGCTGCTTCTCAAACAGTTTCATCTTTGCTTCAAAAGCCGTCACACGCTCAAATAAATGACCTGCAGCCTTTGTATTCTCCCCTGATATTTTAGAGGTCTATTTCAAATCCGCCAGAGTAGACAGGTTTGCAACAAATAGAAGATGCATCAATCTTGAAACTTGGTTATATCTATTCAACAGTGCAATAATTTCAGCACGCAAGTCAAAAAACCTGCTTCAATATCTTGCCCCAATTATGCCAGGAAAGTTTGTTTGGAAGGTAACTTTCTCCTTGTTGCTTCAATGGGCGTAATTTTTCCGAATGAATTCGAAGTACTGTCGCCAGCCAGAAAATCAGTATATTTCCTGCTGGCCCTGGCAGCGCTAATCCCAGTATTTCAAGTTCAAAGATCTCATAGAATCATATAATTTATGGTGCAGAAGGAGGCCATTCGGCCCATCAAGTCTGCACCGGCTCTTGGAAAGAGCACCCTACCCAAGGTCCACACGTCCACCCTACCCCCTTAACCCAGTAGCCCCACCCAACACTAAGGGCAATTTTGGACACTAAGGGAAATTTAGCATGGCCAATCCACCTAATCTGCACATCTTTGGTCTGTGGGAGGAAACCAGAGCACCTGGAGGAAACCCACGCACACATGGGGAGAACGTGCAGAATCCGCACAAACAGTGACCCAAGCCGGGAATCGAACCTGGGACCCTGCAGCTGTGAAGCAATTGTGCTAACCACAAAGCTACCGTGCTGCCCTGTCTGATGTTTCTTTGTTCCGATCTCAGTTTAAAAGAAAAACTGCAGTTAGAGACAACACCTGCTCAACAGAGGGGCACTTCAGTATCAATGGACCAGCAAGAGCTATAAAAACAAAGCTATCACTTCCTTTGTAATAGTCTGCACCTGTCAATCAAGAGGCTTTCAAAAGGTAATAGTCCCTGCAATTGAATGTAAACAATGCATTTCAAAGCTTTCAGGCTTCTCAGTTTGCCCAGAGGTATTAAAAAGTTAAAGGGGAGTGAAATCTGCTGTTAAAAAAAGCACTTCAAATTTTCCAATACATCAGAGAGAAAACTTTCACCTTCAAATGATTGATCTTTGAACTTGACATGCTGCGAGAGACATCAAAGGGTTCCAACATATCAGGAGGGAGGCTTTTAACTACAATTTGGCATGCTGAAAGAGAGTTTAATGATTTTCAAAGCTGCAGAGGGAAAATCTGCCATGCGACCTCCCCCAGCCCCAGGAAAGACCCCATCCTGGGCCCCTCCAGAACAGCCTGAGCCCCTCAGATCCCCACACCTCTTGAAAGTCCTCCTTGGCACCCTGAAGGTAAGGATAGAGAGGGCACCCCCCCTTTCCTCCCCCTCTGTGTCCATGGCACCTGGTCCCCACTTCTAGGGACCAGTAGTGATTTGCGCCCACGTGACTTCGATCTGGATGGTGGGAGCATTCCAGGAGGCTGGAACATTCTGCTTCAAACCCGCTAATTGCATTCCAATGAATGGCAATTAGTTTAGCCCATGCGTTTTGCCCTCTCTGTGCAGGACCTGATCTCGCCAGGGGGAACGGGCCAGGAGACACGCAATGGGGTTGACACCCGGTGAGAATCCCATTGCCTTAACGCCCATTTAAAAGGGCCAAAAGGAATCCTGCCTGGATCTAGCAGCCCGGGAGAATCGCCCCCAATAAAATTCACCATTGCGACTGAAGGTCAATGTGTGCATGAAAGCAACAATGAACACAACTGATTGCTGTGCAGTTACTACCCATATGGAATCTCTTGCTATAATTTGCAATGCCAGTTGATCACACTGATGCTGCCTGCCACTCAAGAAGCATGCATCTTTAAGAGGCCACCTGCACCAATCAGTGTTGGGATTTATTGCTGTTTCTGCAAGCTAACTTTTCCCTCTCTAGTCTGCAGTTAGTTTTAGTGCATTAATTTTAAACACAATATCAATTCCTCTTCTGCTGCAGTAAAGAAAAGTGGGGTGGGATATATTTGTGAATCCTGGCTGGATATCCCTGAAAACACCTGGGTTTTAGCTCCATGGTATGTGGTATTTTTTTTCAAAGCAGATTTCCAATCCAGGCACTTGGCTATTTGACAGCCTTGGCTCAGGAAGGCTCCAGGAAAGGCCTTGGCAAGAAACAGCTAAATTTAGCAGCTATTGCGGATAGATATTGTGGTGGGAGTGGTGGGGGTAATGTGTGGGTAGTAGGGTTGCTAACTCCTCCTGGACATATTCAGAGTGAAATAATAATATATAATAATATTTATTGCCACAAGTAGGCTTACATTAACATTGCAATGAAGATACTGTGAAAAGCTCCTAGTCGCCACATTCAGCGCCTGTTTGGGTACATGGAGGGAGAATTCAGAATATCCATATTACCTAAAAGCATGTCTTTCGGGACTTGTGGGAGGATACCGGAGCACCCAGAGGAAACCCATGCAGACACAGGGAGAACGTGGAGCATGGTGCGAGTGTGTTCTAAGTTAGTAAGTTGGCTGTAAGAACAGAGATACATAAATACAAATTCTGCCCCACCTAGTCTCAGTGCGGATGATGCACGATAATGGTTGGGGAGGGTGGGGGCAAGAGATACTGGAAACATCAGCAATAAAGATAAACTCAATCTCAACCGGCTGGTACAACTGTATCCAGCCGCTAATCTGACTATTTAACTCAACTTCCAGTGTTTCACTTGACAAATCACGTCATAATACCTGCCCCCATCCCTAGTGGACTCTGGGAATTCTAGTCTGCTTGTCACACAGCTCCTTGCCATGCAGAGAAAGAGGAAACTACATTTCCCAGCCAGCGCTGTGAGACCCACTGGGGGGGGGGGGGGGGGGGGGGGGGGGGGATGATCGGGGTGATGATGTATGAAGATCAACCTGACCCAACACTATCAATGGCATCAATGGTGTTGTTTTATAATCTCCCAGAAGTCTTTCTTTGACCACTGGGAGATTGATGCTGACACCAGGAAATCCTGGTCGTTCAGGGAGATTGACAACCCTAGTGGATTGAGTTCACTTGGGAAGATCAGGAGGGATTGGAAGTGGTTTGAGTTGCGGGGGCGTTGGTGATTGCAGGGAAGGTTCAGTGATGGAGGAGTGTTGGAGAAAGACCGTGCAGGTGTGTGGTGTTTGCAGAGTGATTTGTAGGGCTGGGGGTGATCACAGGGTGTGGTCACGGACAGGTCGGGTGTTGAGATGTAGGAGTGTGCCCGATGAGTAATGTCACAGTCGAGATGTGAATAATAAAGCTACATACATTCATCAGCATTTTCGTGTGCTTTTTCAAAGTGCTGTAATTTCAAGGTGACAATGGCCATGGGGATGAGGAGCAAAGCCTTTGAAGCTCTTAATCCTCCATAATGGTACTAATGGCTAAAGCATTAGCAGTCCTAATAACATGTTTTCAACAAAGAGAGCATCAAAACCCGACACTTGAGGCTTCAAAAATAAAAAGAATCCCGACTCCAATTAAACTTCAAGATTCCAGTCATCCTGTGTCCAACATTGAGGAGTATGTCACGTGGGAGCCGGTTTAGCTCAGTTGGCTCGACAGCTGGTTTGTGATGCAGAGCAAGGAAAATAGGGTTCAATCCCCATACAGGCTGAGGTTTTTCATGAAGGCCCTGCCTTCTCAACCTTGCCCCTCGCCTGAGTTGTGGTGATCCTCAGGTTAAATCACTATCAATCAGCTGGCCCCGTCAAAGGCGAAAGCAGCCTATGGTCATCTGGGGCTATGGTGACTTTGCTCTATGTCACAAAATCTCCACCATGCTGGAACTGAATTTTGGGAGTTACTACCCAATTAATTGTGTGAGTATAAAAAGGGGTGAATGTTGTGAAACCGCGCGCACACATTTGTGTGTATATGTGTATATGTATCTGTGTTGTGTATATAGAAATAAACAAACCCTTTCATTTTCATCTTACCTCGAATTTGCTATGAAAGTGTTTAGGGGTTGGAACATCTCCAAATTTAAAGGTTGGTGAAAATACGTCACCATTTATAAAGAGAGAAATCAGGATAAAAAAAACACCTTTCTGTCTACGGACAGGTAGAGGGTGGGGGAATCAGTGCAGTTTAAATTACCCCCCCCCCCCCCCCCCCCCCTCTCCCCCCCACCACCACCACTCCTGTCTATGACATCCATCACAGCAACAGTAGATTTACAGATTAGATGGGAAGGAAAGGAAGGAAAATTACAGCAGCCAAAACCGTCACTGCATCAATTCCCACTGCACATAACAGTTCAGGTATCATCGCATCATGACAGACCATTGCTTTGTTCTTCAGGATAAATTCATTCTGATATCCAATGTCATACTTTTACCAGTCGATTGGGAACTCTGGAACTACAAAGGAGTTATTTCTAGTCAAAGACCTGGGGGTGAATTCCCCGCCACCCCAGCCGAGTGTTTTTCGACGGCGTGTTGTCACTGGCAGCGGGATTCTCCGTTCCTGCCGCTGGCCAACGGGATTCCCCTCTGTAGCCACCCCACGGCACCAGGAAAACCCATGGATGGAGGGTGCGCTGCCGCTGGAGGAGAGAATCCCAGTGGCAGAGAATTCACCCCTGGAGTCTGTAACCTTGCATGCTCACATCATCGGGAATCCATGCGTTTGTGTCAGCCCAGCTTTTATGTTTGACATAACCCTTCATCCAGGTTCAAACAGAATACTGAACATGCTTTTAGCGACCAATTATTTCCACAGACAACTCTGTGGTCTAGCTGGTAATTCACTTGCTTCACATATATTCCTGCTCCTGCAGGCAACCTAATTCTTGCAGAACATTACTCGGGGTTTAACAGTGTATCAATTCACATTGTGGGCGAAGCCTCGGGCCCAGCTTAAGTTATTTAACATTCTCTTGGAACTTCACTTGCTGACACGAGAGAGAGAGAGTGAAATAACGGAGTCAGATCGAGCCTGCTCATGTAAACACAATGGAGGAATAAAATCACTTCTACCGTGGCAATCGTAACTATTATTGCAGGAAACGATGATAACAGCAGCAGGCAGTGATGTCTTGCACGGCTGTGCCTTTCAAAATGCAATAATAAAATCTATAATTCTAACCGTCAAATCCAGAACAAGGAAGTAACATCCTTACCTGATATGCTTGAGGGCTGGTCAGTAGCTTAGCAACAGGACCACACCAAGCTGGGAGTGTTGTGGTGAGTGGTGGACCAGAATGTGTTAAAGCTGGCTTCAAGTATCTTGTTGCTTAGTTAAGGAAATATTATACAATTTCTGTTCCGAGACTAAATTGACACATATTATAATGGAGGCACTGATAAATATTACAAGTATATATTACACATGAAACAGGATAGGCATAATGTATTTCGCTTTTCGTATGACAAATTTCTGAAATTTATTGTGATGTTGGGAAATGATGGCAAGCATCAGTTATGTGCTTTCACTGGGGGAGATAGAAGAAAACCCCTCATCATTGCTAGACAAAGGCCCACACTGTGGGAAATGTTTGAGCTAGTATTCAATGGAAGCGATAGGGTTGTTATGCATTGGCTGGAGAGCCAGCAAGAGACCCACGCCACCTCCTTCTGGTTAAGGCTCGGGAATTAAATTGCACTGTATTATAATCCTCGCCCCCTTTTGGGACTATGCCGGGTCGCACATATTCCACGGATGATCACTCTCACTTAAGGGCGAGAAAGACAGGCCTTACAGACACTTAAATGCCTCCGAAAAACTGATCCAACTGTCCCCAAAGGGAAGGAAACACGAAAGAATATTACTGACTCCAAATAGACTTTTTAACACCTTCAGCTAAGATTATAACAACATGGATATTATAAGGGTCTGGGCACCTCTCCTCAACAACGAGCCTCTCCACTGAAGAGTGTACAAGATGGGTTTTTGGGTTTGGATGAGGAAGACTGTAAAGGACATATATTTTCTGAATTATTCATATGTATATTAAAGAACCAAACATACAATTCTTTTGGTGGTAATTGCAACATTGATAGTTCTTGGAGAAGTAAGTATGATCTTGCTTTAATTAGAGAATCCTAGCCTTATTAATGTTAAAGAGAGATATTTACGATATCCACCAATATTTATAGTACTTACTTATTGACCATACAAATGAACATACTCATTTTTTACCATCTTTCCAGAACCTAGCAGGTGTCATTCCAGTGATCAATCTTTTTTTTCGTTTAATTTCATCTTTCTATTTCATCACATCCTTAATCTTTTCTCATTTATTTAACAAATGGAACATCTTCACAAGCAGAGAAAGTTAGATTTTGCGATACTGAGAATGCAAAGGTAGTAGATGAAATGCAAGGCTGATCAGCTAGGAGAGAGGAGAGTCCACATGAAGCACCGTATAATTCCAGGAGCCGCAACCACTTCCTAGTCTGCAGCAACATGCCATTACAAAATATAAACTATACAGGAAGTCATAAATTGCCTCATTTGTACAGCGTCACAAAAGTGGCAAAGGGACAGTGTGACCTGTTCAGCCTAATCAGGATGATCCGCAAGATGACCATTAAGTCACTGTAATCTCCAGGCAGTAGAATTAGTCAGTCATCTACCCAGTTATGTAATCACTTGTGACTCTGATCAAAAGGGAAGTTTCCAAGAGAGACTGTACCATTTGACTTTCAAAGTTGGAGATGCATATAGATTCACATACCGAGAGTTATTAAATGTTTCCAATTTATTTTTGAAGCATTCTTTTCTTTCTTCACCCTGCTTTTCCCTGTCTTGATGATAAACATGACACATATGCAGAAAGAACAGCAAACCACTCCCAAACCTCGGGCAATGCTATCTTGTAAACAGCTGCTAAGATATAAATAAGACTGAGCTCATCAGTGCAGGAAGAACTTAGGCGCCAATTTCAAATGCCACCCTGATATCTCAACCCCCCCTACCTCAAACTCCCCACTGAAGCCTCCAGACTTCCCCAATGCCTCAATATACCTGTTAGGGGGTCTGCGAGCCCTCCTCTTCCCACCTCATAAGAGCAGGGCACTCCCAGGCCCAATCCTTGGCAGAAGCAACAGTGACACTGCCAGGATGGCACCACTGGGGTGCACAGATGGCAATGCCAAGGTGTCCGGATGGCAGGAGTGCCCACAGCCCGGTGGCCTCAGAGACCCTCCTAGGTGCCTTTACACCTGGTCCACGTTAGCGTGGTGCAGTACTAAACGGCGCCATGGTAAGGTTTCCCAGGCGTGGGCTTCCATTTGCCGGGCCTCGGCAACATCAGGTGCCAACTTAATTAGTGAGTCTACCTGCTCACTTAAATATGTAAATATGGATCTTGCCCGGTGAGTGTGAGATCAAGATTGCGACGTCTCACGAGACCTCGTGAGGTATTCTGAGCTTTGCAAATCTTGCGAGAGGCCACTTGCGAGATTTAACGCCCTAGACGCCCCACCGTTCTATCGCGCCCTTTATATTAAAAAAATTGGCAGTACTTTACACATGTTTCCACCTTCATTAGTTATCCTAAAGTGCAGATACCTGGGCACATGTCCCTGTTTCTGAACCTCTCTGATCACTTGACCTGCGTGCAGAACAAAAAAACTAGGTGGGGAGGACTGTAGCAGATTCCCTGAATTGATGCCCATTTAAGCTAATGTACAGAAAATAAATATCCAGGTTGCTCCATTCGGAGACTATGCTCCTCCATGCCCAACCTTCCAATAGTTACTGAGCACACGTATAAGAACCGAGATACATAACCCACTCTGATCTCTCTGCTTCCACATCAGGAGTGTGAGTGGGACAATGAAAGAGAGCAAGCGAGCAAAATAATAAGAAACAAAATATGAAAACTGTATTTACATTTAATGAGGCAAAGAGAGAAATAAAATCAATGTCTCATGGTTGTATTGAGAAACAAGGTCCTAATTTAAAATAAAATTAATGAGATTACCCTCTTTAATAAAAGTTATTAGATTTGACATTAAAGGTAATGAGTTATCTATAAATTTTAAAATGAGATCTAGTTTTAAATGAATCTTAATTTTGTTGGAGAAGAAACAAGAGTCACACTTTCTAGTGAATAATAGGGTAGGATTAGATTTAAAAATGTGATACCGTAGCATGACTCACTAAAACATGAATGCACGACACTGATCATGGTAACAACACTGTGCTGAGCGAATCCTGGCACTTACCCCGCTCTACCCCCCCCCCCCCCCCCCCCCCCCCCCCCCCCCCCCCCACCACCACTACTAAAGACAGGTTAAAGCGGAAGAAGCTCATTGTTAAGCTGTTCCCATGCACCCAATGACAAAGAGGAAAGAAGAAAGAGGAGAGAATAAGATCTATTGCAGGCCAAAAGAGAGAAAGTGTGCGTGGAGGCAGAATGGGCATTGTTCTTAATGAGTACTCTGCATCTGTCTTCACAACATCGAGCGACGATTGTAGACCAGCAGTGTGAAATATTGGATAAACATAGTGAGAGGGGAAATATTATTGGGTTTAATATCTTAGAAAGTAGAAACATTGCCAAGGCTGGATAAAATGTATCTCAGTCTGCTAACAGAAGCAAGAGAGGCAATAGCTTTGTCCATAATTTTTCAATTTTCTTCAGATAGAGGCATGGTGTTGCAGGACTGATGGACTGCTAACATTGTACCATTGTTTAAAAAGGGAGGACAAGATAGGCTGAGTAATTACAGGTCATTCAACCTTAACTTAAGGGGAGGTGGTGGCATCGTGGTCATACCACTGAACTTGTAATCCAGTTTCAAGATAATGCCCTGGGGCATGGGTTCAAATCCCACCTTGGCAGCGACTGGAATTTAATGTTCGATTAATAAATCTGGAATTGAAAGCTAATCTCATTAATGGCGACCATGACACTGCATAGGGTAAACGGGACCTCCTCTTGTGCAAGGATCAGCCTGATAGAGTTTAAGGTGATGCACAAGGCGAGAATGAGTGGGTTCTTTCAGGGGGTAGCAGATGAGAGGTGTGGGCGGGGGCCAGCGAATTACTTGCACATGTTTTGGGGTTGTGAAAAATTGGGAAGATTCTGGGCGGGAGTGCTCGCGGTCTTAGCCAGGATAGTGGAGGGGAAGTGGACCCGGACTCTTTGGTGGCGATATTTGGGGTTTCAGAGAAGCCGGAGCTCATGGAGAGGAGGAAGGCCGAGACTGATTGCACGGTGATGCACTTTTCTGGAGTGGCGGTTGGCATCGCCACCGGGGGTCGCGGCTTGGCTGGGTGACCTGTACGACTTACTGCGATTAGAGAAGATTAAGAGGCTCTTCGGCAGGGTTTGAGGAAAGGTGGGGGATGTTTGTGACCGTGTTTGACGGACTGTTCGTCGCAGGGGAAGGGGGGCTGAAAAAGTGAAAAATCTGTACAGACTTGTATCGTTGATTGTTTTTAAAAAAATAATTTTATTGAAATTTTTTAAAAGAGAGATAGCACCCTCCACGAACCCATGTGCACAGTTCTCCCTCCCCCCAATCCACCCCCCCCCCCCAATCCCCCCCCCCCCCATCCCCCCCCCCCCCCCCGGTTGCTGCTGCTATCGGCCTATTTCCCTACCTTTCCGCCAGGAAGTCCAGAAAAGGCTGCCACCGCCTGAAAAACCCTTGTACTAATCCCCTCAGGGCAAATTTCACCCTCTCCAATTTAATGAACCCCGCCATATCAGAGATCCAGGCCTCCATGCTTAGGGGCCTCGCATCCTTTGTATTGTTGATTGTTGGGAAGTATGTTTCCCGGGGTGTTTATTTGCTGTAACCTGTTTTGATACATGTTTGTAATAAAATACATTTTAAAAAAAATTAATGCCGACCATGAAACCATCATCGATGGTTGCAAAAGCCTCTACAGTTTAGTAATGACCTTTAGGGAAGGATATCTGCTATCCTTATCTGATCTGGCTGACATGTGTCTCCAGACCCAGAGCAGTGTGGTTGACTCTGAGATGGTTGAGCAATTTCAAGGGCAATTTAGGGGTGGGCAACAAATGCTGGCCTTGCCAGTGAGGTCCACTTCTCCTGAAAGAATTTCTAAAAACATTGATGGTCGGTGAATTATTGAAAAAAATTCTGAAAGACATAGAGCGGAATTTTCTATCGGCACGATCCTCCGGTAAGCCAGCAGCGCCCCCACGCCCACGGGTTTCCCGTCGGCATGGGGCAGCCACAATGGGAAACCCCTCATTGGCCAGCTGCGGAAATGGAAAATCCTGCTGCTGGCGGGGGCGCGCCGAGAGGAGAACACGGCTGGTGGAATAGAGAATATCCCACCCATAGAAATCATCATTTAGAAAGGCACAATACCAAGGGCTGTCAGTCTGGATTTGTTGAGGGAAATGTCTGACTAAATTGGTGAAATATTTTGAGGAGGTAACAAGAAGCATTAAGGAGGCTAGCACATTTGATGATGTCTACGTGGATTTCCTAAGGACTTGACATGTCTCACATGGCAGACTGATCAGAAAAGTAAAAGCCCGTGGGATCCAAGGGAAAGTGGCAAGTTGGAACCATAATTGGCTCAGTGTCAAGAAGCAAAAGGTAATGGTTAATGGATGCCTTTGTGCTTGGAGGGTGGCTTGCCGTGTGTTTCCAAGGGGCTCAGTACAAAGTGTCTTGCTGTTTGTGATTTATATAAATTATTTTGATTTAAATATAGGGGTCATGATTACGATGCTTGTATATGATACAAAAATTGGCTGTGTGGTTGATAGTGATGAAGGAAAGCAGATTGTTAGAAGGAATCAATGGACTGGTTAGGCCGGCAGAAAAGTGGCAGATGGAATTCAATCTGGCAAAGTGCAAGGTATTGCATCTGGGAAAGCCAAGGGGATACATAATAAACGGTAAGATACTGAGAAGTGTAGAGAAACCATGGAGTATATGTCCACAGATTCCTGAAGGTAGCAAGAAAGGTAGATAATGTAGTGAAGAAGGTTACTTACCTTTAGTTGAGACCATGGGCTGGATTCTCCGGTCGTCGACGCCGAATTTGCGGAAGGAAGTACTGTACGAGTATGCCGCGCCATCTATCGACGGCCTCAGGACATTGCCTGAGGCGTGACCCCCCGATGCTCCGCCCCCGACTGGCCAAGTTCCCGTCGGGAACTCAGCGTGGCAGCTGCGGACTCAGTCCAGCGCCGCGACAGTCGCGGGAGAGTCGATCTGCAGGCTGGGGGGGTGGCACTATTCGGGGCTGGGGGCACTGAGAGAGGTGGTCTGGGCATGCGAGCCGGCCGAAGGGGGGGAACTATTTCGCGGGCCGGGTCTGCGGGCTTCATCCACCATGAAGCACGGCGCGGCAGCTGCAGCATACGCGGCCACGGACTCGGCAATTCTCCAGGCCGTATCGGCAGTTAGAGCCGGGTGCTCTACACTGCCGGCATGCTAGCCCCCAGCAATACGGGGAATCAGTGGCCGTTTTGCACCAGTTTTATTGCCACCGTTCCCACGCCTGCATGGGGACGTAGACCCAGAATCGGAGACCCAGAATAGGTTGTAAGAACTGGAAGGTTATGCTATAGATAGGCTATAGCTAGGGTACTGCATATGGTTTGCGTCATCACATTACAGGAAGGATGTTATTGCATTAGAGAGGGTGCAGTTGGGATTTACGAGAATATTGCCAGAAATGGGGAATTGTAACTATGAGAAAAGTTTTGATTGGCTCGGGTTGCTTTCTTTGGTAAAGAGGAGGCTGAAGGGAGATTTAATTGATGTGTTAAAATTATCATGGGTCCAGGCAGAGGAAATTGAAAGGTACTTATTTTCCCCAGCAGAGGTCAATAACTTGAGGTCATAGATTTAAAGTATAATGCATTGAGGGGGGGTGGGTTCTGGAACTCCGTAGAGGCAGAAATTCTCATTGCATTTAAAACTAATTTGGATATCGGGCTGGTTTAGCACATGGCTAAATTGCTGGCTTTGAAAGCAGACCAAGGCAGGCCAGCAGCATGGTTCAATTCCTGTATCAGCCTCCCTGAACAGGCGCCGGAATGTGGTGACTAGGGGCTTTTCACAGTAGCTTAATTTTGAAGCCTACTTGTGACAATAAGCGATTTTCATATGCATTTCAACTGCTATAAACTATCACCCACGTTTGAGCATACAATTAATCTGTGTGGGGTTTGCACTTTCTCCTCGTGACTGCGTGGGTTTCCTCCGGGTGCTCCGGTTTCCTCCCACAGTCCAAAGATGGATTGGCCATGCTAAATTGCCCCTTAGTGCCAAAAAGGTTAGGTGGGGTCACTGGGTTACGGGGATATGGTGGAGGCATGGCCTAAGTAGAGTGCTCTTTCCAAGGGCCGGTGGAAAAACGATGGGCTGAATGGCCTCCTTCTGCGCTGTATGAATTCTATTCTATTTTATGAATCCATCATCTCAGTCAGTTGCACATGCTGGATGAGTAGACGGAATTAATATTTAAAAATCCATGCACAGGGGGTTATTTAAAATTTTTTTTAGAGTACCCAATTAATTTTTTGCAATTAAGGGGCAATTTAGCGTGGCCAATCCACCTAGCCTGCACATCTTTGTGCGTTGTGGGGGCAAAACCCATGTAGACACGGGGAGAATGTGCAAACTCCACGCGGACAGTGACCCAGAGCCGGGATCGAACCTGGGACATCGGCGCCGTGAGGCAGCAATGCTAACCACTGTGCTACCGTGCTGCCCTCACAGAGGGTTATTTGTCTGCCTTGTCTGGAATACACACCTCCCTGTACGACTACAACTGTGGCCGCAAAATATAGGGCAGGATTTACCGAGCAACTCACAACGGGATTTCCCATTGACTGCACCCCTCCCTCATCACCGGGAAACTCATCAGTGGGAATGGAATATCTTGCCGTCGTGAACAGCCGGTAAATTCCGTCTATAACCTACAAAGCTATGGGCCAAGAGTTGAAAAGTAGGATTAGGCTAGTTATCTCTCGGCTGGCAACGGCACGATGGGCGGGGTTTGCCGGTTGCACTCACCCCGATGTTGGAAATTCCCACCCGAGGTCATCGGACCGTTAAATGGTCCATCAAATTTTCCTATGCGCCCGTGACGGCACCAGCGATGGACGGGACGGGACGATTTACACCGAGGAGCTGAACGGCCTCATGTGCTGTACATTTTCTCTGCTTTTATCTCTCAGCTACAGACGGAATGTTGCTGCTGACAGAGGGAGAAGAGGCTGAAAAACCCCAGAAATGTACTAAAAAACAAAGGAGCCAATTTCTACAATTTCCTTTTGTAAATAATGAGTAGGGGCTTATTGCATGGTTTGGAAAAGAACTGTGAGGTGCCAGCAAAATTTCTACCTGCTGAAAAATGAAAAAATCCACTTTTGCCTGAAATTCTGTCAGTGTTTTGGACAAGCTTACTGACGTGATAGAATTTGAAAATCAACTTCATTAAATCACAGGCTGACAAAGGCATGTGTAAGCATTTCAGAGGCAGGAGAACTGATTTGATCAATATTCTGCAACTCGGCAATGTTATTTAGGGGAACATGGCTTGTGGTTAGTTAAGATGTGGGGTCGATTCTGGGTTTCGGGCATCTGGGCGAAATTCTCCCAACGGGAGACAAAGTGCCGACGCCGGAGTGAAAACTGGAGTGTTTCATATTCTCCCACCCCCAGGGGGCTAGGAGCGGCGCCGAGTCAATTACGCGCGCCGGGACCTGGCGCCACGTCAAAGCGGCGCCACGTAAATGACGCGGCTGGCGGTGCTTAAATGGCGTCACCCGCGCATGCGCGGTTGCCGTCCTCCCCGCGGGTGCCTCGCAAGACATGGAGGATTGATCTTGTGGGGCGGCAGAGGAAAAGAGTGTGTCCTTTGGAGACGCTGGCCCGCCAATCGGTGGGCACCGAATGCGGGCCAGACCCCTACTCAGCACCCCCCTGGTGCTCGATTCTCCCTCCCCCCCCCACAGGCCGCACACACAGCGTTCGCGCGCTGTTCACGACGGCAGCGACCAGGTGTGGTTGGGGCGGCATGAATCTGTCGGATTGGACAGGTCGCTCGGCCCATCCGGGCCGGAGAATCGGCGCTTACTTGTTAGAAAAGGCGAGCGGCGATTCTCCGAGCTGCCTGACATGAAACGCGGCACACCGTTTGCGGGGGGTGGGGGTGGGTGGGAGAATCGCGTGCGGGTGCCAGGAATCGCCCGGCACTCCAGCGATTCCCCCACCCGGCATGGGGATCAAAGAATCGCGCCCCTGGTTCAGTCAAAGTAAGTGGCCAGGGAGAAGGTTGCAATCAGTGGGGAGGGAGCAGTTCATGGCAGCTGTCATAAATGAAGCCTTTGGTCTTTCCGGTATTAAACTGGTGGAATCGTTTGATTGGAGGTAGTCTGACAGCACAAGGTGGCTGGAAGGTTGAAGGATGTCGTGGAGACATAGAGGTGGCTGTCATAAGTGCATAGTGGAAGGTGACTAAAGCTTACAGATGATCTTGCCAAGTGACATCATGTCAATGTCGAGAACCAAGGCTGTTGGAAAAAGCACCTCAGATCACCCACCACCCCAGATTATCTTGTCGACAATGTTGGCCGTATAATAAGGGTAGCAGCAATATTTAACAAGGTTGAGGCCAACCTGGCAATGATTGACCAAATTGGGTGTAGTCAAGATTAAGGACATTTAAATGATGAGAAGAGTGATGGGGAATGCCAAGGGATGTGGTAGGGATGAGAGATGGCCATGATTGGAAGGAATAAGAGTGTCAAGCGCAGACGTGAGGGGCTCAGCAGTGCAGAGGTGGGTGGCAGCTGAGATTTAATGAGTAAAATAATAATCGCTTATTGTCACAAGTAGGCTTCAATGAAGTTACTGTGAAAAGCCCTGAGTCGCCTCATTTCAGGGAGGCCGTTATGGGAATTGAACCCGCGCTGCTGGCATTGTTCTGCATTACAAACCAGCTAAAAGGAGATTGGGGAGAGTTTTTTTCCACCAGTGTATGATAAGAGTGATGGAAGAAACAGGGAGGGAAATTGTCACGAGCGAAACAGACAACAAGCAAATCACCAGAGATTGCTTTGTTGGTAATTGAGATCTTGAGGCTAGGCTGAGGGGGGGGTTGCCTTTTAAAATAAACACATCACTGATGCAACATTACTGAGCAGCAGAATGGGGGCGGCAGGGGTGGCATGAGGAAAGGCAAAATTAAGAAGGTGAGCAGTGAGGAAGTTGTGTAAATTGTAAGTCTGAGTGAGTGAGGAGAGGAGGACAAATAAATCAGACTAGCAGTATTCAAATATAGGTTGAAGTTGGCAAGGATAACATACTGATCATGGCAGAGGCTAAGGGTCCATGTCACATTTTGGCACACAGAAGACATGATTCGGATCATGTCCATGTCTATTAAAGAAAAAAGACGTCTTACAACACCATGAACCCACCTCTTCATTCACCTGAGGAAGGTGCTGCTCTCCGAAAGCTAGTGATTTGAAACAAACCTGTTGGACTTTAACCTGGGGTTGTAAGACTTCTTACTGTGCCCACCCTAGTCCAACGCCGGCCTATAAAATATAATATGCTTTCCATATAACTCGCCTCACCTCAATCAGCCTTCCCAATCAGAATTTCTGGTTTCAAACACCCAAGAATTGCTGCCTTCCAAGTCACAGCAGCTACAGGATGGGAAAAGAAAAACAGCAGAGCACTGATAAAGCTGCCCCTTGAGTTGACACTTGCAGCCTCCAGAATGGATACTGACACTGCACATATCTTGGAAACTAGTATAGAGCCATGTAATCAGAGCAGAATGAGTCATGGGGCTGTTTATCACAGGGCTAAATCACTGGCTTTGAAAGCAGACCAAGCAGGCCAGCAGCACGGTTCGATTCCCGTAACAGCCTTCCCGAACAGGCTCCGGAATGTGGCGACTAGAGGCTTTTCACAGAAACTTCATTTGAAGCCTACTCGTGACAATAAGCGATTTTCATTTCATTTCATTCAGGCTCAAGTTGGTTGCAGCCACGACAAGGGTAAAGGACAGCTTACGGAGGATGAGATAGCAGGCAGGTTCTGCTACAGGGCACTTCAATGGGGCAGCCTACGGGAGAATGCTGATGGGCAGACACACTGAGACACTGAATACATTGGTTAGCCTGCCAGACAGCCTCCTGTCCGCCTCCAAGTTGGCAGGGGGCACCATGCACAGATTCCTCTTTCCACAACTTCTGCTCCATCTCCAGCTGTATTGCTATCCAGAGGAAGTGCAACTGCTGCATTTCCAAAGACTTTCCAACAGCAGAAGTTAATTAAAACTATTTTACCCACAGGTTGGATGCCTGGCCTTTCAAACACTGCTCATGGTGGTGGCTGGGGTAAGAGGTCCCCTTTACAGCTTAATGCTTGGTGACTGATAAGAAATTTGAGAGGTGGTGGTCCAAATTTGGTAAGTCAGTGTCGCCTCATTTTGGGTCGGAATGTGAAATGCCATAAAAGATTAGTTCAGTTGCTTCTGGTGCATGCAGGGGAAACAGTGAGAGAGGCCAAAATGTGACTTGGTGGTAAGGGCCAGTCATCAGTACAGCACTTTGGGCTGGGAAAGTGGTGGAACAGATAGCCTGGAAGGAGCTTTGAACAAGGGGACCTTGGGGCCTCACGGTAGCATGGTGGTTAGCATCAATGCTTCACAGCTCCAGGGTCCCAGGTTCGATTCCCGGCTGGGTCACTGTCTGTGTGGAGTCTGCACGTCCTCCCTGCGTGTGCGTGGGTTTCCTCCGGGTGCTCCGGTTTCCTCCCACAGTCCAAAGATGTGCGGGTTAGGTGGATTGGCTATGCTAAATTGCCCGTAGTGTAAGGTTAATGGGGGGATTGTTGGGTTACGGGTATACGGGTTACGTGGGTTTAAGTAGGGTGATCATTGCTCGGCACAACATCGAGGGCCGAAGGGCCTGTTCTGTGCTGTACTGCTCTATATCTATATCTATATCTGTCAACCACATACACTCCCCGCCCCCGCCCCCGCCCCCTCCCTCCATGAGCCGTGTTTCAGTCAATGCCTGGATATCGATGTATTCACTCACAATGAAGTAACTAATGCCGAGAGTTTTGTTTGCAACAAAGCAAAATTACTATAAAGCAATATGGGAATAAATGGCAATGATTAAACTGCCCAACCGTGACAGGGAGCTGGGACAATGAGGGAGATATGCAGAATGGGAGGAGATAGCAAATATTAATAGGTGCTATCTTTTAAAGTTGCCAACTGACACCCAATTCATTACCTCTCTGGAATTTTGTTTCACAGTATTATTACAAAATGCATTATAACCTATTAGCTGAGAATACAATATCCACATATTAGGAGTTCAATTTGTAATTATGTAGAATTTACAAAGCATGCAGCCCAATAGGTCTATGTCAGTGTTTGTGCTCTGTGTGAGCCTTCTCCCACCTTCATTCATCTCACTTTATCAATGTATCTTTCTATCCGTTTCCCCCTTTCTCTCTCATTTACTTAGCGTTTCTCTTTAAGATCAATTCACATAAGATCATTTAAGACCCATCAAAAATAGCGGATTCAGATGATAGGTCAGATTCTTCTTCACCAGCTGGAATATTTGGGTCACCCTCAGTTCCGTCCAAACCTTTGTTCGTTTCTCTGCTTTAGCAGATCTGAGTATTCCACATTGAGTCATTACATTTTTGAACTCAAGTTTATTTAATTGCCCATTCAGTGCAGGTCAGCTGTGTGCTTCTGTAGTTTTCACGAGCGGAACAGCCTCCCCGAACAGGCGCCGGAATGTGGCAACTAGGGGCTTTTCACAGTAACTTCATTTGAAGCCTACTCGTGACAATAAGCGGTTTCATTTCAATCTCTGTTTCAGAAACTAAGGGCGGGATTCTCCGAGCTGGAATAGCGCTCGGCACGGAGCTGGAGAATGGGCGTCAAACCCACGATCGGGCCCAACGTTGCTCCTGCAATTCTCCGGCCGCCGGAAAATCGCCGCGAATTGGGCTTGCGCGGTCGACGCAGCCCCAGTCGGAGGCCATTGAAAAAGGCCCCCGCGGCGATTCTCCAAAGTCAACTGGCCGAGTTCCCGCTGCCGTGGTCTTCTCATGGTTCCACCCAGCGGGCACTTGGCATGACGGCTGTGGACATAGTGTGCGATCTGGGGGTGGGGGGGCTATGTTGTCGGTGCCAGTCCGTGGTGTGGGTCGTCCATGTCGCATGCATGCCGCAGCTTATTGAGGCCGCCGCTGTGCGGAAGTGGAAGTGCAGGGCCTGTATCGATTGGCTGTCAGAGCAGCGGGGAGCACACCGTGGAGTTGCTAGCCCCCTGTAAATCGCAGAATCATCCTGGACTTACTCCAGGAGAATTCCGCCCCCAGTGATCCCTCCAGCAGAAAATTGGGAATGTGTCCTGCTGGTGCTAGGAGTGCCGCCGAGGTGGTATTCTCATATTCTTTCGTTGCAAAATTATGCATCGTGGCGAAAATGCTATTTCCCTGCAGTTTCTGGTCTAAAGCCACTTTGGCATTGCCAAAAGAGGCAGTGAAAGCACCTAGCATTATTGAAGTGGCTAGCAGCTGTCAATCAGAACAAGGTTGTTTATAAACGTTGCAGTTAGGATCAATGGAGGGTACTTACACTGCAGTCAAGTATCAAGGGAAAGGTAAATAAAGAAACCTCCAGCCCGCTGTGTTTAAATCCTCAAGTTGTCAATTAAAGATTAGTTAAAGGTACTGCACTGTGAAATTGAATGAATGCTAGATATTTCAAATAATCTTAGGGATTTCAAGACTGTTGAAGGGTTGTGGGGCTTTCTAGGAAGGCTCCGTCACTTCAAAAAGCAAGTTTTAAAAGCATAGGTCTGTGTGTGTGGTGGTGGTGGGGGGGGGGGGGGGGGGTTGGGGGTGAGGAAAGGGACAGTCTTCCTGGCTTGCATCTTCAATGAACTGTCTGATCAGCTTGTCAGCTGTCAGGCAGAGAAGTTCAGAGCAAGAAGCCCACTTCAAAGTTTAAACAGGTCAGACAAGTATGATGATTTTGATCAGATGGTTGCCTGAGATCACCATGGCAATAGTAATCTTCAGGTTAGCCAGGGATGGAAGGAGGAGCAGTCCAGACATGTTTAGCCCATCGCAGAGGAGGATCCCGGGGTCAACCTCTCATCCACAGCCAAAGCGCACTCAACCCCTAGGACCCTTGAGGTCTGGTGGCGGCTTGGGGCACATGAGCAAAGGGCTAACATCATTGACACTCCTCTCCCCCCACCCCTTGGGGTCTATTGCGCCAGGACTTGTCGATACTTGCACCAAAACCCACCCAGTGAAGTTCATGCTGAGGGGGAGGGAGTCAGAGCATGACAGGATTGGAGATTTGGGCTTTCAGCTCAAATGAATGCATACGAACTGTTTGCATGTTCCCGCTGGCGCGGGAAAAAGCCCACGATGGTCAACGGGGCAGGACCAGAGACTCGAATGCCACCCGGTGCTGGTCCAGTGTTTGGGCTGATGCGGGATTCTCTGCCCAATTTGGATTCCCAATCTTAGCGGCAGGGAGCAGGGAATACCGCCCCACGTGCTCTTGAAATGCTTTGAAAATTTGCTGGTTGTTTTGTCCCCAATTCACAACATTTTCCGTTTTGGCTTTTTCTGTCTGGAAATATTTCTGTCGTCCTTCAAACTATTTAAGAGTTATCTGAAATGAAATGGAGACATTCTAGAGAGAGGGAGATATATCATCTCTCTGCGGATTCGACCACTTCCCACATCTGGAAAGGGAATCGGATCATTCATGTTGGGCATCACGGTAGCACAATTGCTTCAGAGCTTCAGGGTCCAAAGGTTCGATTCCCGGCTTGGGTCACTGTCTGTGGGGAGTCAGCACGTTCTCTCCATGTGTGCGTGGGGTTCCTCCAGGTGCTCCGGTTTCCTCCCACAGACCAAAGATGTGCAGGTTAGGTGGATTGGCCATGATAAATTGCCCTGAGTGTCTAAAAAATGTTACTGGATAACAGGGATAGGTTCAAAGTGTGGTCTTAAGTGAGGTGCTCTTTCCAAGGGCTGGTGCAGACTCGATGGGCCGCATGGCCTCCTTCCGCACTGTAAATTCTATGATGCCTGTCAAGTGGTCATTTTCAGTCTTTAAGCTAGTTCACTCCAGTTATCGCAGTTAATTAAAATGGGAAAGGTCTTAATTTTTCTCTTGAATACTATATGTTTCAGGTGATACCAAGGTGGATGTTGTGCACCTTCTGCTGAATCTCCAAAAATGATTGCCTCGCTCTCACTGGCTGAGATCACAGTGTTGGCAGGTGTCTTGGGCAGGGCTTGCTTCAACAACCAATTTTCTGTCCTTCCCAAACCAGCTGAAGCTCTTGGGGCCAATGGTTTTTTGCAGAGGTGGTCAGAATGGCATAGTAGCTGGGTTGAGGCAGTGAGCATAATTACAGCACTCCTTAGGTTCTTCCGATTGTTGGTGCACATCTGCTGCTCTGCAACTCCTCCTCAATCGTAAGGTTAACTTGAAGCAAGGCTTTATCTCAGAACATCTGTTGTTTAATTAAGCACGCTGACTGCCCCTTTAAGCTTTCAGTTTTACAATGGGTGACTCATTCCATTTTAGGTTCTGTTTTCATGATTTCTGTCAGCGCACCCAGCAATGGTCAGCCTTCCTGACCTACCACATGTTTTTGGAGGATTAATAATAGTAATTGCATTCTTACACTGGTGCAGGAAGAGATTTGGATTGACACTTTTACCGTTGACTGCTTGATAAATATGCTGCAGTTGATTAACCCATAGGTAAATAATAGCATACTAGCAGATCTACATGCATAGCTAATGGTGAATCAGAGGGCAAACGGTTTTATGACAACTGGAATCTTGTTAGCAAAAATGATGGAAAACAATTATTGGAAGCAAGTCTAACTTGTACAGAAAGTAAGCTATGCACAAGACCTCCAGTATACAACATAGCTGTATAAATAAACATAAACCTATGGAACAGGAGAGGTCTTCTGCACCTTTATCTTTCTCCATCGGTGAGGTGAAACCACATCCTTTTACATGTCTGATCAAGGTCCTGGGTTTGTCGCATTCCCAACTCTGAATCAGAGGTTTGTGGCTTCAAATCCGACTTTCGAGACTGAGCCCATAGTCCAAGCTGACACCCCGGTTCAATACAAAGGGAGGGCTGGACGATTGGACGTGCGTCTTTCTGATGTTACACTGCGGCCCTGTCTGTAATTCCAGATGGATGTAAAGGATCCTTTGGCGCTCTGTAGAATGTCATGTGAATGTCACTTTAAGAAATGTTTGTCTTCTTAAGTGACTGCAGTGAGGTCATTGTGTGGGTGGAGCTGAGCTCTGTCTCTGCTTTTACTTTTGTTTTGAGCTGGCAGCTGCAGTGTGTCTTTGTTTCGTTTTCAGTTGGAAAGCTGCATTCAAACAAGAAACTGTATATCTCCCTCTCTCTAAAGAATGTCTCCAGATCACTTAGTGATTTCAAAGTGATACCTGTTTCTGTAGAGAATTTAAACCTGCTGTCTTTGTTTAAAAAGGGTTTAACTTATGGATGTTGCTAGGAAAGGTATTAAGGGTTACCTATAGAGTATTGTATCTGTGGGGTTATGTGGATTGGTAGTTGATAAGATGTTCACTGTGTGTTTATAAAATGTTAACTGGGTTCATAGAATAAACATTGTTTTGTTTTTAAAATACTTAAGGTCTCTGATGCATAACACTTGGAGAGTGGACCCGTGTGCTCCCCATAACCAAAATCTATTAAAAGTCGTGAGTCAGGTGAATTCTATGATATACTTTGGAGTTTTCTAAACCCTGGCCCACAAGAAGAAGAACAGCACGGGAGTTCTCCCCAATGTCTTGGTGAACATTTACCCCTCAAGCACCATCACCCGAACTAGGTTATCTAGTAATTTATCTCGTCAATTCATGTGGGACCTGGCTGTGTACAATTTGGTAAACATTTTCCCACGCTGCAAAGGTAACTTAATTTCAAAAGTATTTCATTGGCTAGGAAGCATTTTGGGATGTCCTCCGTTTATGAGTGTATAATACAAATTCGGAGGGTGGAATTCTATGCTCCATGGGCAGGGGGAGGCGGCATAAAATTGGGCACCATGCCATGGGCACCACACTCCGCGCCTACCCACCACCATGTGATGGAATAGGCGTCAGGTGGCTCTCCACCTTGTATGCCAGTTAGACCCTTTAATGAATGCAACATGTCCATTGAACAGTCTATACCATGAAATGTGCCACTCCAGCAAGATTTGGCCCAACGTGTTGAGGCAAACACCTCGGCAAAGTTCATCAGTGAAATGGTGGAGGGAGGGAGGGCATGACAAGTGTGGCTTTTGTAACTCCCAACCTGCCCCTATTTCCATCGGGCAGACAGGATTCAAATTGGATCTCACATCTCAGAGCTCCTGCCAGCACACTTATCTGACTTTGTACAATGTCTGCAGAACATTTTAAAAACATGGCAGTTAGTTAATTAGATCAGGCTGCTTGGAGTGCTAACTCATTGTCACTTGTCACAGACAAATCTCTCAAATTAATCTTGCTTATCTTTCCGTGAGAGAGATTGGAATGGTTGCTTTTAAAGCTATCGTCCTTCAGCAATGTTTTGCACCACATGCTCCACTGTTTTACTTGGCATTGCAGCTGCCGCTGTACAATGGAACAGTATTATTAATGTTCGGTCATCCAATACACCAAAATATTTTCCTTCACAATTCTATCCTTATTTTGCAAATACATTTACACTACTTCATTATCAGTTTTTTCATTTCTTCAAAATGAAATTCCACTCACTACATGTTTCCATCTACGATGCCATTAAAAATCTTGTATCCAACTTGTAACACACCAGGTCTATATGTCATAATCAGAGTGTTAGTAATATGTACGCCAAAAATCTCGTTAGTCATACTTTCCTGATTGACTTGGTAAAGACTGATTCGCCAGCTGTGGTGACAGCTTCAGCAGGAGTTCAGCGATGGCCATTAATTCTGTCCTCCAACAAATAATATACCTTTAAACACCAGCCTGGGATACACATGGGAATGCACTTAGTCACCTGCCCTTGCAAGAAAAGTGTCACGTAGTTCTGTACCCCAAGAAATCATCTTGGCATTGCATTGGATGAGATTTTCAGTTTGAGAGCCGAAGGGAGCGATCTAATCAAATTGTCCTATGACAGGTGTCTTTAACCAGGTGTTTCCCAGCGCTCACAGCTTCAAGGTACACCATGCTATCTATAGGGACTCTGTTTCAATTCGGGACCTCCGCGGGGTACACCCTGCCGAGGCCGCACTTAGTCCCGTTTCCTACATTGAGGAGCTCCGCTCGCTGGAACTCCTCGGTATAGAAGGGGATTGACCCCTGACACCCCTCACCCAAAGCCCCAACGCTATAAGGGCATCCTTGCTCCCTCCCCCTCCGCACCCTACACAAGCAGGGCAGTGCCTGGCATGATCCCCAGCTCAGATAAAATGCCAGCCTGATATCTTTGCACTGCCAGTGTGACACCTGGGCGGTGCTCCTGCCATCTGGCAGTGCCAGGGTGCCACCCTGCCCAGAGGGCAACAACCTAGGGACCTCCAATTCCTTGCGAGACCCACCACCTCAGCAAGTGTGGGTCTATCTGGTTCCCCTTTACGGTGACCAGCACTGAACGCTGCTCGCCCGATGCCTCCAAGGCAAAAGGGTTAGATCAGGCAATTGCATATTCGAGTGAGACTAGCTGTCTCGCTCCAATATACAGATTTGCAAAGTAGTGATCCCGCCCACAATGGGTGGGGTTCAAATTGAGACGTCTCTCAAGACTGCATTAGATCACGTGAGGTGTGGCGAGCTGGGTAGATCACGGAAGAGAGATTTCCTGGCATCTACCGGCCACGCTGCCTTTAGGGTCATTGGGGGCTCTATTTGGGGAGAAATTCAGGACATGCTGATGGGAGAGCACGCTGCTACCGTGGATTCTGTGCAATTCCCGGCCCAGCGGGCATTCTAACCACAGGGGCCGGAGTTAGCACCAAAGAGCATGGCAGCTGGAGCTGTTTTTAAGCGCTCCACTTACTGCACACTCACTGCAGCCACCAAGCTGGCTCAGAGAAGACCTGTCCCCCACCCCCCCCCCACTCCCACCGAAGTTGGGAGCCCAAGGTGGATACATAGCTCCATGCCAGTGAGAAGTGATGGGACTCCTTCTTTCCCAGGGTGGGCTGCAGACTCAAGCTTGCCTTCCTGAGCACTGCCTGGGAGGTGGTGACAGGCAGTCAGCGCTGCCAGTCTCACCCGGAGGAGACAGCTGGTGATCTGGATGGGTGGGGGTCATTGATGACCCCTCTGCCCTGAGAGGGGCAGAGAACTAGGGAGGGTTCCAATGGCTGTGGTGCAGGTGTCCTCTGTTTGGGGTGAGCTCCGCTGATTACCTGCATCCTCTGCAAAGGGGCAGCGCTTCGGAGGAGTGCAAACACCTGGTGGGCTCCTGATTGAGTTTGGCCCTTGATTATACAGCTGGGTATGAGCCTGTCCAAAGGGGTGGCCTGGGTGGGCTCCCAGAAGACCAAAGGCCTTCTGAGCATTTAAAGGCAGCACTCAGCAGTGTGAGCAGCCAGGAGCCTGTAAGTAGCAGCAAAGGCGCGTTTAAAAGGTAGACTGCAGCAATAGCAGTTTGAGATAGGCCATCCCGATCCCGAGGGAGACACAAGTCCACGGACTTGGCACCAAGTCACTACCCGCTACTGCCCCCAGCCCAGTCCAGTCGGGCAAGCCCGACATTTTAAAATGGTTTTGCAACTGTTTGTTTGGCCTCCTGCTCCCCCTCCGCAACCATGCCACCCATTCTAAGTTTTTCAATACTTGTGGAATTTGCACTCGAGAGGAACGGAGCACTGTGAAGGGTGGAGCATATGGAGTCCATCCTGCGAACCACATTTAAATACATGCACATGCCGGTTTTTCATGCCGCTGTCGGCATGGGGCGGAAACCTCGTTATCACCACCAGCGAGGGACTGGAGCAACCCGTGCGAATCGGCACCAGGTGCTGACCTCGATTTTGGCTGGGCGCCCGATTCTCTGCCTAATCGCGGATCTCTTTTGGAGTGTCGCGAGGCGGAGAATTTCGCCCACTGTTCAGACACATCACCAGTCTGAGCGAAGGACATCAGGAACTGGACTAATCAGGATCTGTTTTTGTCCAAAGAGACGCGATACGTACAGGATGGGTAAATGAGCTATCATCCGAGGAAATTAAACCAATCTTTACCCGTGAAAGTGAATCGAGTTGTTAGAATGCCATCATACTCTGTGGAGCAAAATTGTAGTTGTCCCTCTTCCACTGCTCCAAACTTAATTATGCATCTCTGAGATGAAGATGCTGACCAGGAGTTGGGTGTGGGCATTGATTCAGATATTGAAAAGCTAGTCAAGCACTGTCAACACTGCCAACTGCAGCAAAATGTTGCCAGCTGCAGCCCTACTACACCTTTGGGAATGGCCCGTTCAGCCATGGGTACAGATCCATATGGACAATGTTGATCCAATCCTGGGCACAATGTTTTTGCTTGTGGTTGATGCACACTCAAAATGGATGTCTCAAGAAAGAGTGACTTTATTGGCATAGGTAGATTCGAGAAGTCGGTACTGTTTTTCTTGGAGACGAGAAGGTTGGGAGGAGATTTGATAGAAACATTCAAAACCATGAGGGCTCTGGAGAGAGAAGACAAGGAATAGCTGTTCCCACTGGTGGAATGATCGAGACCGAGAGGACACAGATTTAAGGCAATCGGCAAAAGAAGCAATGGAGCCATGAGGAGGTACTTTTGCATATAGCGAAAGGCTAGGGTCTGGAAGGCACTGCCTGAAGGTGTAGTGGAGGCAGGTTCAATGGAGGCATTCAAGAGGAAATTGAATGATTATCTGAAAAGGAAGATTGCGCAGGGTTGCAGGGAGAAGGTGGGGTATGACACTAAGTCCATTTCTTATTCGTTGAACTGGTGGAGACACAGCGGGCCGAATGGCCTCCTTCTGTGCTGTAACAATTCTGTGATCCTGAAAGCCTCAGCAGTGACCCTTTTAGGCCAGCACTAGTTACTTCCATCCAATTCAAGTACATATCCATTATCCCTCTTCAATGCTTACTATAAACTAACCAATCTCCTACCCAGGTCAATAATTCGCCTTTGTCGCTCTGAACTTTAATTTTAGCTTAACAGTCTTTTATCGGGAAACGTATTGAATGTTTTCTGGAACTTCATATAAACTACATCCACCGATATTCCCCTAGTACTAGTACATCAGTTACACCCTCATAAAATTCGACTTGTTTTGTTCAACGCGACCTTTACAAATCCACACTAGCTCTCTCTAATCAGCTAAATTTCTCTCAAGTGTTTTTAATTCGACATGCCAACAGCCTTCCCATAACAGATGTTGCAATAACAAGTCTATAAATTCCTTGTTTATCTCTCTCGCTTTTCTTAAAAAAAAAATAAGAGTTACATTTACAATTTTCCAAACTAAATTTCAATTCCTGAATTGAGAGTTTTGGAAGATTATGTGACTGAAGTATCTATAATTTTCTGATCTACTTCCTGTGAAACATTGGCCCTGGAGATTTGTCAGTTTTTGCTTTCACTGAGAGAATTATAGCCCTTGACTCATTATTAGTTTGCCGAGAATGTCAGATATTTATCCTTCTTCCCTACAGTGAAGACTACCACAAAGTAATTATTCAACAAGTCTACAATTTCCTTATTTTCATTTGCACTATTACCACATTTGTTTTAAAATGATCCACGTTACCTTTTGCTTCCGATAGAACCATAAAAATGTTCCATATTAATCTTGATATCCTTCACAAGAAAGCACAGAAGGTGGCCAAGCAACTTAACATGCCTGTGCCTCTCTCTTTGAAAGAGGGAGTCATTTAGTCCTTCTCTGTTTGTCGATGTGCCAATTGTCAATGTACTCTGCTGATTATTCTTTTTGCCTACTGTATACGTGCTGTGTACGTTCCCTTAGCCGCAGAAAAATACTTTTCACTGTACTTTGGTACATGTGACGATAAATCAAATCAATCAATCTGCTCATGGCCCTGCAATTCTTTTCTTTTCAGTACACGTCTCATTCACTTTTGAAAGCCACAACTGAATTTGTCTCCAGCACCATTTCAGGCAGCGCACGACAACTTAGAATCATAGAATTTACAGTGCAGGAGGGAGGGGCGGCCATTCGGCCCATCGAGTCTGCACGGCCCTTTGAAAGAGCACCACACCTCCACCCTATCCCTGTAAGCCACCCTAACCTTTTTGACCTTGAGGGGCAATTTAGCATAGCCAATCCACCTAACCTGCACATCTGTGGAGGTTACTGGAGCACCCGGAGGAAACCCACGCAGACACGGGGAGAAAGTGCAAACTTACCCGAGGCCGGAATTGAACCCGGGCCGTTGGAGCTGTGAGGCAGCAGTGCTAACCACTGTGCCACCCATAGAAACTTGCTGCACCTCTCTTCTGTTTGTTGCAAATTACCTGAAACCTGTGCCTTCTTGAGTTTTCCCTCTGCCACTCTGCAGCCAGTAGTACATGGAGTGCACAAGGACAATCCATGTCACACGAGAACCATTAATTTAAAACTATCAGGCCTAAGCAACACAAAAAAAATAAAAGAATTTACTCGCTTTCAGCCATTACACAGTAAAAATGGAGACAACAGCGTTGTGGTAATGTCACTGGACTAGTAATCTAAAGCCCTGGGAACATGGCTTCAACTCCCACCAGAGCAGCTGGTGGAATTTAAACTCAATTACTAAATTTGGAATCGAAAGGTAGTCTCAGTAATGGCTGTGGTGATATGTATCACTGTAAATACACAAGGGGTTAATGTAGGTACACATCAACTAAGTAAACACTAGAGGGAGCACCAGAGACATCATGACACACAGGCATTCAACCAATAGGTCAGTAAGATAGGACACGACCAATGGGCAGTCAAGACACACCAAGAGGTGACACTGCCACAAGGGGGCTACCCATATAAAAGGACAGGGCACACATGCTCTTACTCTTTCCAGAGGTGACACTCAGAGAGACAGGGGCAGATCAGGGAAGCATCACACCCACCGCATGGATTAGAGCAGACTGGTTAGTTAGATTGAGTTACGATAGCAAGATCAGCAGGAGAGTCGAACTCAAGTAGGAGAATTGTTAACTATTCAATAAATGTGTTAAATATTAAATTAAATGAACCTTCCTTTGTAAGAGTATACATCAAGGAAGCAGCTTATGCTACATGAAGAAGCATAACACAACAATGGCGACCATGAAACCCTTTTGTTGATTGCTTCAAAATCCCAGCTGCTTCACTGACGCTCTTGAGGGAAGGAAAGCTGCCGCCCTACCTGGTCTGGCCTCTGTCACTCCAGATCCACAGCACTCCGGCTGACTCTTAAATGCCCTCCGAAATGGCTGAGAAAGCCACTCAATTGTATCAAACCGCTACAAAGTCTAAAAGGAATGAAAATTATCTTCCTGATAGCACTATGGGTCTGCTGTACTACATAGACTGCAGTGGTTCAAGATTGTGGCTCACCACCACCTTCTCAAAGGCAGTTAGGGATAGGTAATAAATGCTGGCCTTGCCAGCGACACCCATATCCCATGAACCAAGAAGATAAAAACAATTTAAAATTTAAGCTTGTGGTATTTGCTTTTGTTACACTGAGGAATAACTTGTGCCAGAGCAAGATAGCCATGAAGAATTTGATGCTAAACTCGGGCAGTCACACATTGATCATAAGCATGTGGCAAACAATTTTGACTGGGAGTGATCGGAGACCTGATTGATACTTTCTGCTCCAATGACAGCTTTGAAAATAAATGAAACAGATGGAAATAAACAATCCCTTGAATCAAATGAATACTACAAATTCACCATATTATACAGTACTTCTTAACTGAAAATAAAAGGTTTTGGAGACAAAAGACCAAATTTACTTGCATTTTTAGCAATTTTAGTGTAATAGTGAGACTGAGGGCAGCACGGTGGCACAGTGGGTTAGCCCTATTGCCTCATGGCACCGAGGTCCCAGGTTCGATCCCGGCTCTGGTTCACTGTCCCTGTGGAGTTTGCACATTCTCCCCGTGTTTGCGTGGGTTTCGCCCCCACAACCCAAAGATGTGCAGGGTAGGTGAATTGGCCATGCTAAATCACCCCATAATTGGAAAAAAATGAATTGGGTACTCTAAATTCAAAAGAAAAATAGTGAGACTGCACTTTAAAAATTAGTATGGAATGCAATAATTTTACATTGCGGCAGTTAGGTGATCTATAGATCTATATCGTTTATAGGTATATAGAAATGTAATCCTTAGTGAATCTACAATGCTGGGTAAACCATTGCCACACGGTGTTGAGCAGGACTGCAGTAAACAGTGCAGTCTAGGCTCTGGATGGTCCAAGATCAAGACCTCAACTGATCTACCAGTATAGCTTATGGTGAGACTAACAGAGGTCCCATGTCCCTGCCAGGATTTATCCTGTCATCAACATAATTTAATTGGCATTATAGACATGGCTTATTAAGTGAATCTGTAAGCCAACAAATTACTTCCACCTTTATCCCAATAGTTTTCCAATTTCATATCTTGTGAAATGCTTTATGAATGTCAATACACAGAACAGCGAACACACTAGTATCGTCTGACAAATCTGCCTTGGCGTCAATGTTCTTCCCATTATTTTTGTTTAAGGTGTTTGCATTGCTTCCATCATAATAGAATCCAACTTGCTTCTTGCTGGAGATAGTGAATGCACAACATTCTCTGAATAATGCAGCAGACCTGCTTATCTCTTAAACAGCAATCTCTGACATTCATTCTGTATTTAATGAGCTGCAAAAGGTTTCATCTGTAGCTCCCACTACTTCCACTCTCATTTCCTCAAGTATTTTTGGATTCATTCCATTCAGATCTGCCACCTTATGAATATTCTCCCTTGGCAGAGTTTCAAAATGGTCATTTCATTACGAGTCTCTATCTTCTTCATGGGTAAAAGTGTGTCTCCGGCTATCAGAAGGGACACAGCGATTGTTGCTACAGCAGGACTGTTGTGGGGGGGGAAAAGCCAAATGTCTGCTGTTTCAATTTTCTCACTCTCTCTACCTCACTTCCAATACCTTTGGGGCTCATTAGTGTTTAATCAGGTTAATGTTATTCAGTGCACAGCAATGCACATGTGCCGTCTCATCAAGTCTGGTTAAACCTTTGAGGTAATAAGTGGTTGGACCTCTGGATGGTCCTAGACCTAGAATTCCATAATTGCATTCTCGGCTGTACTTAATGTAGTTGGCCAATTCAAAATGAATAAGTTAGCTTTTCAAAGAGTTAGCTCATGGGGAACTTTCATTTGTAGATGTCTGTGCTCTGTGGCTGATTTCCTAGTGTCAGGCTGCCTGCTTTTAAAATAAGAGGGATTAAAAGTTAGGAGAAGCCCTGCGTAGAGCTGGGCCCCGCCTTTACAAAAACGCACAGTTGGGCAGGGACTCCAAGAATCAATGCCAAATATTAATTAGGTTGGCCAATGCCAGATTGGTCTCGCATCTACAGGGCAGGGCAGTGTTGAGAGCCAGAGGGTCAATCCACATCATCTCTCCCACCGCTGAACCCCAGCTAAGGTACTGGGTTTCTGTATCAACAAAGCATAAAAGGCATTTCCAATGAACAGGAACAAGTTCATTGATATTGAGAGACTTATTAATACCACTGGTTTTGTGCGTCAATTAAGAATATAGGGCGTTCGGCACACAGGAAAAGATGGTTATCCAGATCAAGGATGTGAATGAATAAGCTGTTGTGAGACACATTTGAAAGGTTATCGTTAACTTTCAATGACTCATGTTACAAAGCTAAACAACCTCTTCTGACAGATTTTTCTCTTGAAGGACAACATATTGCACAATTCAGTAAACCAGATAAATAACTGGGACCTATTTTTATTTACAGACAGTGTATATTGTCAATCAAACAGATTGGTTATAGTTAGTTTTTGAAGGATTCTTTCATATTCTGGAGAAGGGAGTTTGTGGAAAAAAGTGGTGGGAATGCTGGACTCATGATGACCAGGAGCAGTTGAGGAAAGAAGGAACAATGCACCTTAAGAGGGAAATAGATAAACGGTGGGATTCTCCAAAGAGGGAACTAAGTCCCCTAAGCAAGTGCGTTTAGCAGCGTGTATCCCGGCGCATTTGGTGCTGAGAAGCACACGATAATTCAATGCGTTTCGTGCTGAATAAGAGGGTTGAACGGGGAACGCGAAGCCGAGGCTGCACAGAGCTCCGATTTTTACAATGCGGTGCTCCGCTCGCCAGAATTCCCCATTGGAGCGAGAGATTTTAAAACGGCTACCCGATCTCTGAGGCCCGCAAAACGATCCCCGACCCCTCCCACAGCCCAAACACAATATAGGAGAATCCTCACCCACCTTCCAACATCCTGTCCTGATCGTGGGCATGCATAAATGCTAACCTGGCACTCTGGCAGTGCCAACCTGGCAGTGCCCATGCCAGCTGGCAATGATAGGGTTCCAATCTGGCACTACCAAGGTGCAGAGGTAGCACCAGCAGTGTCAGGGCGGGCCTCTGCTCCCCTGGGAGACCACCACAAGTACTGTTCCATTTGGTCCCCATTTGTGAGGATTAGTGCTGAATGGTGCCCACCCGAGGTCTCGGAGGTGTAGTCTCAGGTACCTCAGGCATCTGCAGATTAGAGTGAGACTTACTGCCTTGCGCTAATATGCAGATTTGCTCAAATGTGATCCCACCCATTGTGCGCGGGATTCACATCGCAACGTCTCGCGAGATCGCGTTAAATCCCGTGAGGCACTGTGAGCCGGGTAGATCCCGGGGGCAAGGTCTCCCGGCTTTCAATGGCACCGTTGTGCTGCACCAATCTGCTTTTTGGGCGCAGCGTGGCTATTGGATCGCACCCATAGACATGAGGGAGAAATGCATAGAAGGCGATGTGCTAGGGTTCGATGAAGAAGGCTGGGAGGTGGTTTGTGTGAAGCATAGAGAGTGAAAAGGCCCGGCTGGGCCAAATGGCTTGTTTTTGGCTGTACGCTCTAGGCAATTCTCAAAATCAGCAAATAACATTGATCACTGAATCAACACTAATACTAATAATAATCTTTATTAGCGTCACAAGTAGGCTTACATTAACACTGCAATGAAGTTACTGTGCAAAGCCCCTAGTCGCCACACTCCGGCGCCTGTTTGGGTACACTGAGGGAGAATTCAGAAGATGCAATTCACCTAACAGCACATCTTTCAGGGCCTGTGGGAGGAAACTAGAGCGCCCGGAGGAAACCCACGCAGACACGGGGTGAAAATGCAGACTCCGTACAGACAGCCGGAAATCAAACATGGGTCCCTGGCACAATGGCGCTGTGCCTCACTGTGTCGAGGACTCGGGTTCGATTGCGGCCCCGGGTCACTGTCCGTGTGGAGTCTGCACATTCTCCCAGTGTCTGCGTGGGTCTGACCCCCACAAGCCAATGATGTGCAGGGTAGGTGGATTGGCCACGCTAAATTGCCCCTCAATTGGAAAAAAATGGAATTAACACTAGCATCTTTGAAAGTTAATCCAGTTACTCCCACTCCCTGGCTCCTTCCCAGTTTCCCTGCAACTTTTTTCCCTTTAAGAGTTTGTCCAGTTCCCTTTTGAAAGCTAACCATTGAATCTGTTCCCATCACCCTATCAGGCAGTGCGTTTGTGCACCATCGGAGAACTCTGGAGCAGCTGACAGATTCCAAGGTATCTCTTTATATACTTTGTCCTGTTAATATTGACTCTGGGGTTGGGTATATCAGATGTCTGACTTCAGCGACCAGGACCCGATCGCCGACTCTGGGGTTGGGTACCATCTTTGATCCAGGGGCTGATTCCATTCCCGATAGGCCAAGGAACCCTGACCCCAATGTATTTATTTTTAAGAGAGCAGGTTCAAGACAGACGACTGACCACTGCAGTTACTCATCTGCCGACAGATGAGACACTTAATTTCCAGAAAAAAACTTTACGAGCAAGCCATTTGATGCTAATGAAATATAATTTCAAACCCACAGTTCAAGGGCAATTAGGGATGGGCAACAAACGCTGGCCTTGCTGGTGAGGCCCGCACCCCATAAAGGAATATAAAATATTCAGCAGCTCACTGTACTTGGGTTCAATCACATTTTCTTCTGTTGATTTGTGTTATCAATGTGTTTCCCAGGAGATTGAATGAATGATAGACAAATAATGGATTATGAATACCTGGAAGTAGTTAGAAAGAGCATAATGGATGTTTCGGAGTGCTTAGATGGAAGGTAATGGATATTTGAAAATGACTGATTGTAAATTAGGATTCACAAAATATTACCGGCCATAAAAGCAAACCATGAGTGATTTATAAGAATTCTCTGGTCCATAGTGTCAGATTACAGGTTTGAACTGATTCCGAGGTGTCTTTTTATATCCCGTGTCCTGTTAATATTGACAATGTGGGTAGAATGGGAAGATTGTCCACAAAATCATGCTAATTCTGAGTCTACAATGGAGATGTGATGACATTCGCAATTCTAATGCCACTGAGGTTGGTTAAGGAATAATCTGTAGATTTTCACTTGCACATTCAATGCAACATATCCAGCAAAGATTTTAGCATAGAAAAGAACGCATTATTATGAGGATACGTTATCAGTGACATTTTAAGCCTTTCTCTCCTCCAGTTCCCTCCCTTTCCCCTCCCCTTCCCTGCTAACAGACAGCTCGTGCATAAAGTAAGCATCTGACCATTTTGAATTAAAAACAGAACATGCTGGATAACGTAGCTGTATCTATGGAAGGGTCACATAGATGCTGAACGTCTGTTTTCTCTCGACAGATGCCTGCTGAGTTTATCCAGCCTTTTCTATTTTCATTTTAGATTTTCGGCATCCACAGTATTTTGCTTTCATCTGACCATTTTAATTACTGTTTTTCTCTACATTGCCGCACTAACTCACGGAACTGAAGAAAATGATCACCGTTAATTACTTAATGGTGCAATAATGACAATTAGCAAAATAAAGTGCTGAAACTCTCAGTAACCCTCCATAATTGCTGCCGAGAACCTTTCAAAGGTTTCCTACTGCGACATGATAACATTTGTTTATCCAGCATATTGAGGAACTAAATATCTCTGGTCATTCAATGTGGAATAATCGTTGCACAGGTACTCTGAATTCGGCCAGTTGCTTAGGGAGAAAAGTCTGGGGAGAGTAAAGAGCTTCGTCAGAGAGAGGGAATAAAAATTGAATGAATAAAATAGACACCTCGTAATGCCCAGTCCCAAAGCTATGGTGGGAGCCTTTTCTGTTGGGGTTGGTTATGACCTGGGAACTTTGGAAGGTTGACCAAAGTGGTGAAAACAATTTGGAAGCAAATTTACAAAACAAGAACTCCGCCAAAAGATTTTTTAACAAGTGCTTGTTTTAATTAGTTCAGAGGGATCCAAATAAATGCTCCCAGCTAAGGGATTATTCTTTCTGATGTAGAACCAGCTCAAAAGAAGTGATCTTTTCAAATAGCGTCTTCACAGCACCATGTATTCCGAAAGGGGGGTCAGTTTCAGTGTGCTATATGGTTCCTGTACTTTTGGTGACCTCTGTAACCCTCACAATATGTTCTGAAGAGTGACAGGGTGTAATATGCACATTAGCAGTCTAATGACCCCAAACATATCACACAAAGTGACAGGTAGTTGGAGGTGATTGATAGAAAAATTAGACTTTGCCAGACATTTGCGGCCACAGCAGCAAAATACAACTGGTTGATAATGGTCAGAGGCGCCGGTGTAAGGTTCCAGCATTGAATTCATCCCAAAGTGTCTCTTATTACATTGCATATAGTATTTAACATCAGTGATGTAAAACACAGATTGAAGAAATATTTTTTTACCTGGTGATGGATATTTCCCAAACAGATTAGTTTGTTTATCCCCCAACTACAAGTCTAATTGACCTTTTTAAATTTAGATTCAAACCAACCAGTTCTGTAAAACTTTTACAATTTAAAACAATATATATTGACAGGATGTGTGCGTCACTGGCTAGTCCATCCCTTGTTGTCCTTGAGAAGGTATTGGTGAGCTGCCTTCTTGAACCACTGTTCATCAGCGGTGCAGGGATTAGGGACGTGATTTAACTAAATGGGAACAAAGTCCCATAGCGAGCGCGTTTAGCTGCGTGTTTCCCAGCGGTCACAATGCCGAGAGACACGAGGCTCCAAAACGCGACTCATGTTTGATAAGGGGCCTCAACGCGAACTGGCGGCCAAGGCCTCACGTAGCCCCATTTTGTGCACTGAGAAGCTCCGCTCGCCAGAACTGTGGCGAGAGTCCGAAGGTGAAAGTCCGAAGCCGCCCCCCCCCCCCCCCCGCCGCAACACCTGTGCAAGGCACCCAGCCCAATCACGTACCGCTGGGTGCCAACCCAGCACCCTAGCAGTGCCCCTGCCAGGTGGAAGTGCCACCTGGGCACCTTCGCAGTGCCAGGGTATCACTCAGGTGGCACTGCCAGGCTACCAGGCTGGCACTGCCAGGATACTCAGGTGGCACCAGTAGTGCCAGGGTGCCACTGCCCAAAGGACATGCACCTGGGGGCCTCCAACCCCCTGGGAGACCACGAGTGCTGTTGTATCGGGTTCCCTTATGTGGAGACCAGGACTAAACAGCGCCTACCCGAGGCCTCTGGGGCTAAGGCGATTGATCCCACGCCTTGGGTAATTCTGGAATCTGCACATTAAAGTGAAACTAACTGTTTCGCTCTAATATGCATATTTGCTAAAAATGGATCACGTTAGAGTCACGGGACGTTGCAAGCCAGGTAGATCCCGGGAACGGGGTCTCCCGGCTTTTATTGGCCACGCTGCGCCATGGCAACCTGCTTTTGAAATCTACCGAGGACATAAGACATTATGGCAGCTGAAAAGCAAATGAAGACAAACAGGGAACTGACAATAGAGGGTCTCACCCTGTATATCATCTTTCAAATCAACTAAACCGTCCACCCATTATTCCCTAACAAAGTAAAGTCATGCAGCCAGATAAAGAGCGCAATTCTTCCAAATAGAAACAAAATTCCCTAACAAGTGTGTTTAGCCACGTGCTTCCCGGCGCTCGCAGTGCTGAGAAACCCATTCAACCCGACTTGTATTGTTTAAAGGGTCTGAACGGGGAACGCGTGGCCGAGGCCGCACATACCCCCGTTTACTCCCCAGTGTAGCGAGATTGTAAATGGCGTCCTAATCTCCGAGGCCCCTGAAACGATCCCCAACCTCTCTCCCAGCCCGAACGCACTATGGAAGGGTCTGGGAGGGTCCCCATTCCCCACCCCCACCAACACCCATGCTGGGCATCACCAGCCGGATCGCGCGAGTGCAAACATTGTGCAGTGTGACACCTTGGCATTGCCAACCTGGTAGTGCCAGGGCGCCACCCTGCCCAAAGGGCATGAAGCTGGGGGCCTCTGATCCCCTGGGAGACCCCCAAGAGTGCCATTCTGTCTGGCCCCCGTTTGTGGGAATCAGTGCTGAACGGAGCTCGCCCGAGATCTCAGAGGCGAAGGGGATGAATCCCAAAGCCTTAGGTACCTTGGGAATCTGCACATTAATAATCTTATTGTCACAAGTAGGCTTACATTAAAACTGCAATGAAATTACTGTGAAAATCCCCTCGTCGCCTCATTCCGGCACCTGTTCGGGTACACAGAGGGAGAATACAGAATGTCCAAATGACCTAACAGCAAGTCTTTCAGGATTTGTGTGAGGAAACCAGAGCACGCGGAGGAAACCCACGCAGACACGGGGAGAACGTGCAGACTCCGCACAGACAGTGAGCCTGGCGCTCTGACGCCAGAGTGCTAACCACTGTGCAACCGTGCTCTGAGGCTTACTGCCTTGCTCTAATAAGAAGATTTCCCAAAAGATGATCCCACCCACAATGGGTGGGATTTACATTGCAATGTCTCGCGAGATCGTGTTGGATCTCGCAAGGCATGGTGAGCCGGGCAGATCCCGGGAGCGGGTTCTCGTTGCTTTAATCGGCCGCGATGCCCCGCAGCGAGCTGTTTTCCCGGCGCAGTGTGGCCGTTGGATCGCACTCCCAAGTGACACAGGGGTCTGGCGAGTGCTTTTGAGGAGAAAGAGCAGTATTTTTCCTCTGGAATTGCATCTATTCCAGAATGAAATGAAATGAATGAAAATAGACTTCAATGAAGTTACTGTGAAAACCCCTAGTCGCCACATTCTGGCGCCTGTTCGCAATGATGAGGTGAAAGACACTGCATTCTATCACTTCACCCTTGTAGGGAGCATGGCTCTTTTGGAGCAGTGTCCAGCTCTGATCTGTATTTCTTTCAGTATTAATTTCCTGCGAAGAACACAGGATTAACAAATTTACCATGTGAAGTGAAGCGGCTTTGGAATAGTCCCAAACCAGTTTCCAGTGTGTTTAAAAAAGGGGAATGATATTGGATTAGCAACCCAGAGGCCCAGCTGGAGACATGAGTTCATATGCCACTGGTAAGTGGGGCAATTTAAATTCAACTAATTAACCAATCTGGAATAACCTGCTCGTCTTATCAATGCTGATCGGATAACTTAGCAAACTGTTGTTAAAAACCCAGCTGATTCACTCCTGCCCTTCAGGGGAGGAAATCTGCCGTCCTTAACTGGTCTGGCCTACACATGACTCCAGACCTACAGCTATGTGGTTGACTCTTACATGCCCTCTGAAATGGCCTAGCGAGACACTGAATTCTCAGCACCACCACCTACTCAAGCGCAATTCGGGATGGGCAACAAACGCTGGCATGCCAACGACCCACACACATCCTAAGAAGCAATTTTCTAAAAGCCCACAGTAAAAAAAAAGGACAATATTCAGTGTTAGTACATTGGCAGAGAAAGACAGCACGGTAGCATAGTGGTTAGCACAATTGCTTCACAGCTCCAGGGTCTCAGGTTCGATTCCCAGCTTGGATCACTGTCTGCACGTTCTACCCGTGTGTGCGTGGGTTTCCTCCGGGTGCTCCGGTTTCCTCCCACAATCCAGAGATGTGCAGATTAGGTGGACTGGCCATGCTAAATTGCCTTTAGTGTCTAAAATTGCCCTTAGTGTCTAAAATTGCCCTTAGTGTTGGGTGGGGTTACTGGTTTATGGGGATAGGGTGGAGGTGTGGGCTCAGGTAGGGCGCTCTTTCCAAGAGCCGGTGCAGACTCAATGGGCCGAATGGCCTCTTTCTGCACTGCAAATTCTATGAAATTGACAGCGAATAATTGGGAAATTGAAAGAACAAACAGCACAGAGAGAGTTTTTTTTATAAGTGTAAGACATATTGTTGGGCAGAGAACTGAAGAGAATACAGTGATTGATGCCAGCGTGGATTCCCAAACTGGAAGAGTGTCGTTTTGGAGGAGCACAGAAAAAAACAAAAGTAGAAGCCAAAGGAATCGGAATGGAAAGGCCTGTGTGGTCAAAAACACATTTGATGCTGTGACTAAGTGAAAACATGTGTCTGTTTTATGCTCTTTTGTATTGCCAATTCATGATTCCTTCTACTACCCCGGTGTTGTTTTTTTGAGGGGGGGGTGGGTGAGGGGGTTGAGGGGCGTTGTTCTCATGTTAATTGTTTTGGCACAGTACAATAAAGGTGCTGTACCTCAGCTTGGCTGGGCTGGAGGCAAATTGCCTCACCACAACTTCTAACATCGGGTCTCGGCATCTGTTTTTGATTTTTACAGCTCTCCGGCTGTAGTTGAAGAATGTCACTGTTCTCATCCTGCAAATTACATGTACCGAAGGGTAATTCTCAAAAATATACGACTGCCAAGAACCAACTCACACACTGTAATTTCATGCCTGAACTAGTCAAAGTAGACTTGGATTTTCAGCTTTTGCATTAATGACAATAATTCACAGGAGACTGTAACGGCCAACTTATTACAAAACGCAGTTATACGCCTAGACAAGCTGTAAACTGTGAAGTGCGAATTTGAATTGTGCTACACAGGGAACACTTCTGACACACAACGTTCTGAGCTCACATCGCCAACTGTGCAGTCTTTCTTTAAATTGAAGCTCGGCCAATCTCTCAAGTTTTGATAGTTACTAATCAGCGGGGTAGGTTGGAATAAAATAAATAAGAAGCAGTCTGATTTTAAACATCTAACCAGTCGGGCTCAAACAACATGTTGGACAGTATGGTACTACAATTTCCCGAATGATCTGCGCAGTAAAAGCAGTGACTATTTTTAAAAGATCATTCAGAATTTATTCATGCATGGGATGCGGGCGTTGCAGGCTGGTCGAACATTTATTGCCCATCCCTAATTGCCCTTAAGCTGACCGGCTTGCTGGGCCATTTCAGAGGACGTTTTAAGAGTCATTGGCATGGTGAGGGGTGAAGTTACAATGCACCAAGGGCAATGTGCGAAAGCTGATTCTTTCACTAAGAAACACTGAAGGTTCAAATACAGGCACTGCTGGATCAATGGAGAGTAGAAGCTCTCTGGACTGACACGCTCAAAGTTTTAGAAAAGAGGCATGTGAACTGTGTCTCCCTGGCCCACAGGATCGAGATACAAAGATCATTAAATTTACAGCATAGGAGGCCTTTCGGCCCATCGAGCCTGCACCGGCCCTTAGAAAGGGCACCCTACCTTAGCCCACACCTCCACCCTATCCCCGTAACCCCACCTAACATTTTTTTGGACATGAAGGGCAATTTAGCATGGTCAATCCACCTAACCTGCACATCTTTGGACTGTGGGAGGAAACAGGAGAAAACCCACGCAGACACGGGGAGAACATGCAGACTTCACACAGACAGTGACCCAAGCGGGAATCGAACCTGGGACCCTGGCGCAGTGAAGCAACAGTGCTACCCACTGTGCTGCTGTGCCGCCCTGTGTGTGAAATAGTTGAACCAAGAGAGTGATCAAAGGTATTGTTGAAACCTTTGCATTGTTTATGGATATTGGGCTTAGCATGCATGGTGCAAACCAAAGTTGGCAGATACAGAAACCTCAGGGAAGCATGCAGGCAATGCATCCAAATAAGCTTTGCCCTTTTTCTGCACAATTGACAACAAAAAAGCTCACAATCTTAGCACAACACACAAAGTACTTGTACTGTGACATCTGAATGTTGAAATACCCATTCTGTGTGTTCTGTTCAAAGACAGAAGAACCCCAATGACAAGGCTGGCTGGGACGGCTGAGTGCTCTGCCAATTGCTAACATTTGGCCACCTTGCCTGTTTCCAGGAAATGTCTCTCTCCACCAAGAAAACTGCCAAAGGTACTTTAATTATAGTTCCAGAAAATTTAAATAATAGGCTATTTATGTGTTCATGGAGCTGCACGTGATAAAATAAGGTTCCCCAGATACCAATCACTTGATTTTTAATGGTCCACATCCCTGTTAAAGATGAAATAAAGAGTCAAGTGAAGGATGTTAAATTATGCCAAGGGAGCAAAGGTGGTCATCCTAGCTTAGTCATGGTGCCTAAATGTGTGAGCGAACCTAATTTTTAGGTTGGCGGGGATAGTCAGAATGTATTTGGGTCTGGTTGGGGGTTAGATGACTGGTCAGAGGGATAGTTGAATGGCCACAAGGCACTCGGCAAGTCACAGATTGATGTGTTAGTTGCGCGGTTTGCCAGGTGTTAGACTAGGGTCGAATCTGTCTAACATTTCCTGAGTAAATATTCAGGTAAGTACAGCAGAACTGCCCAAAGCCTCTGACTCTAACACTAAATCAGAGTTCTCAGGGAACAGGGGAATTAACTGTCGGAAGTTGATGTGCATCAGGACTTCCACAGGGTCCCAATGCACACGTTCAGTCATACATCCGGTCTGGAATTCTCCGGATGTTCGGATTCTCTTTACCCACTGGAGACAACCCCCCGTCAGTTTCCCGGCGGCATGGGAGGGGGGGTTTCATGGGAAATCCCATTGACAAGCAGTGGGAGCGGGGAATCCCGGCATCAGCGGCTGGGGGACCGGAGAATCCACCTCCTGGTTTCTGAAGGTCTGGAAACCAGAAGATTTGGCTCAACGTATACCGGGCATGGATGGGCCAGGAATGGTACAAGGATTATAAGAGGCCAATGGAGGTCGGTGGGGCATGCATTGACATCGAGTTAGCATTTGGGTCACGGAGATGGTATTGGGAGTGGGCGGTGGATGTGAGGGCTGAGGTCTAGAGTGAAGGTCCCAACAACACTGGCATCTACCTGGTTATGTGGAAAATTGCCCAAGTATGTCCTGTAAACATATAGCAGAACCCAGCCGATTACCGCCCTCAACTACTGTACTGAAGAGCATCAGTCAAGTGGTGGAAGCGGTCACCAACTGTACTATCAAATAGCACTCGCTTAGCAATATCCTGATCACGGATGCTCAGTTTGGGTCCTGTCAGGGTCACTCAGCTCCTGATCTCGTTACAGCCTTGGCCCAGGCATGACCAAAAGTGGTGAATTCGAGAGATGAGGTGAGAGCGAATGACCTCGGCATCAAGTCAGCATTTGATCGAGTATGGCATCAAGGGCGACATGGTGGGCACAGAGGTTAGCACTGCTGTCTCACAGCACTAGGGATCCGGGTTCAATTACAGCCTTGGGTGACGGTCTGTGTGGAGTTTGTACGCTCTCCCCGTGTATGCATGGGTTTCCTCCGGGTGCTCCGGTTTCTTCCCACAGTCCAAAGACGTACAGGTTAGGTGGATTCGCCGTGCTAAATTATCTTTAGTGGCCAAAAGGTTAGATGGGGTTACTGGATTACGGGGATAGGATGGGGCATGTGCCTAGTTAGGGTGCTCTTTCAGAACGGTCGGTGCAGACTCTTTGGGCCGAATGGTCTCCTTCTGCATTGTAGGGATCCTATTCTATGATAAGGAGCCCTCACAAAACTGGAGTCAACGAGAATCATGGGGAATACTCTCCGCTGGTTGGAGTCAGACCTGGCACAAGAGAAGATGGTTGTGGTGGTCAATCATCTCAGCTCCAGGACACCACTGCAGCAGTTCCTCAGGATGGTATTCTAGGCTCCACCACCTTCAGTTGCTTCATTGATGACCTTCTTTCCACCATAAGGTCAGAATTGGGGATGTTCGCTGACGATTGTTTAATGTTCAGCACCATTCATGACTCATCAGTTACTAATATAGCCCATGTCCAAATGCAGCAAGTGCCAGCCAATGACCATCTCCAATCTAACCACCGTCCCCTGACCCTCAATGGCATTACTATCACTGAATCACCCACTATCAACATCCTGGGGATTAAAGTTGACCAGAAACTGAACTAGACTAGCCACGAGAGCAGGACAGTGGCTTGGAATCTTGTGGTGACTAACTCACCTTCTGACTCCCCAAAGCCTGTCCACCATCGACAAGGCACAAGTCAGCAGTGTGATGGAATGTTCTCCATTTGACTGGTTAAGTGCCTTTCTAACAACATTTGAGAAGCTTGACACCATCCAAGACAAAGCATCCCACTGACAAGCATCCACTCTTTCCACCACTGACGCACAGTTGCAGCAGTGTGTACCATCTACAAAATGTACTGCAACAACTCACCAATGCTCTTTAGGCAGCACCTTCCAAACCGATGACCGTTACCAGAAGGACAAGGGCAGAAGACACATGGGAACACCACAACCTGGAGGTTCCCCCCAAAACACTCGCGATTTTGATTTGGGAATATAAGGCCGTTCCTTCACTGTCGCTGGGTCAAAATCCAGGAACCCCCTTCCAAACAGCACTCTTGATTCGCCACACGAACTGCAACGGCTCAAGAAGACAGCTGTCCACCACCTTCTCTAGCCCATTTAGGGATGGACAATAAATGCTGACCTAGCCAGCGACAACACATCCCATAAATAAATAATAAGATAAAATAGGGATCTTTCTCCTCAGGGGGGTCGGCTTTGGCAAGTTGGGAAATTTCCCAAACTCGAGCAAGCTGCCACTGTAGTGAAAGTCTTGGCCAAGGACTTTCCCCAATCTAAGATGTGGACGGTTTCTCTGGAAGCCCTTAGTTTAAAATGTCAAATATTTTACAACTAATTATAGATATTTCTTGCCTAAGAGAAGAATAATGACATTGGGAATATCTTATCTCACTGTCAACTCTGTCATAATATACATCTGCATATCATGGTGCAGACACACACTGATGGACACGCACAGGGACCAATCAACATGTACAAACATCGCAGCCAATCACCAGTTAGAATAACACACTATAAAGACAGAGGGCACCACGGTTCCCGCTCATTCTGGGTGCTGCCTCTGACTGTAACAAGAACTCATCCAGCCCAGCCCAGACTCACACCACGTGCTGAGAGAATCAACTGGTTCGGACAAGGCTTAGGTCTCTAGTTTAAGTTAGCATCATTTAGACCCACAGTCATCGTGTGTTAGTTAGTTAGAAGTTAGTTAATAAAATTGAGTTGAACCTTCATCAGTGTTGGAAATGTCTGTTCATCTCTCAAGTCTACACTAGCCACCACTTCAAACTCAATTTCATGGGTGGGATTCTCCATCCCAGGAATGCCAGGTATGCGTTCCTTCATGGAACGGAGAATCAGGCCGGGGGAAAATCGGAACGGCGCCCCCTCAATGCTCCAACCCTCCCGCTGGAGGCGTGAACAAGGTCCACGATGCACGCCGGCGGGTGATGTAAATAAATGCTCAATGACCCATTTACATTTGGCAGTCCCGGCACTCTATGCTTTGGCCTCCTGTGATTCTCCGGTCCCCGCGGATCACGTGTGGGGTTTTATTTGTGGTCCTTGGCCCACCGCGAGGTCCACCACATCAGGGCCACGCTGGTAGAGACCATCCGAATGCCACCCCCCAAGAAATGGAGATACCGGCGTTGGACTGGGGTGAGCACAGTAAGAAGTCTTACACCACCAGGTTAAAGTCCAACAGGTTTGTTTCAAACACTAGTGTTCGGAGCACTGCTCCTTCCTCAGGTCTGAGGAAGGAGCTGCGCTCCGAAAGCTAGTGATTTGAAACAAACCTGTTGGACTTTAACCTGGGGTTGTAAGACTTCTTACTGTGCTCACCCCAAGAATGCACTGCCTATCCATTCCTCATCCACCATACCCCTCCTCCACACTCTTTGGGGGGGGGGGGGAGGTCTGCAGGAGCAGGGGTCCCTATGGGGGTATCCTTATTACATGGGCTCCTGCGGGGTGTCTCCCTGTTACAGGGGTGCGGGGGGGGGGGGGGGTTCCCCCATTATAGAGGTCTGGTGGGGTTCGGTTCATTCTCGTACTTGGAGGTGGGGCACCCAGGCAATCCGGAGGTGGGGGCTGCTGTGTGGAGTTGGGGGGGGGGGGGGGGGGGCAGTTGTGGCTAATTTGCAGTGCGGGGGCGATGGCTGGCTGTGGGATCTCTCTATCAGGCCGCCCGCTCAAGACGACAGCCCAATAGAGGGATTCCCTGGGAATCCCTTGTATTCTATCTACATCATGCATACCTTTGCATGGCATGGAACACCGAATTGCATCCCGCTGACATTGGACCGGGATTGTGGAGTCCAGCGAGCGGGAGAACATTGTCTCCTAAACGGAGAGTCACCGCCCAGTATCTTTTCTGCTACTAATAATCTTCCATAAACGTAGTGCTTAATTTGCAATTCCAAATTCAGATATACTTCCCAATTTTGTTGCCAATAACAGAATGACTCAGCACAGAAACATGCCACTTCCTCTGGGCTGGCACCTTTTTGGTCAATAAGTATCACTCAGCCCAATCCTCCGATCCTGCTCGCTCTCTAACCCCTTTAACAGTCTCCTTTCTCATAGTAACTATCAAAATCCATGTTTAAAGTATGGAGGGTCCGTTTCTTCTTGATTTGATTGAATATAGAAGCCATATATGAGCTGAGTACAGACTCTGCAGTAAGAAGTTAAACCGCCTGCGAGTAATGATGTTATCTTCACGTAATTTACAAAAAAAACAAACTGCTCTGGGTTTTGTGACTGGATGCTTTATGCTTTATGCATTGCAGCCACTTATAGGCTTACAGCTGGCAGTGCCCCAGGGTGGGTGCACTGTGTGATGTTGGGAAGAAAGGGAAACATAGAGACGTAAATGTTTCAAATACAAAATAAACAGCGAACAGCTCTTTGGTTTTTATTGCAGCTGTGTTCCCAGTGTCTGAAACAATATTGCACATTCATCTTATGCTGTCTCCGGCTATTAAAAAAAAATCACACCAAGTGGCCTGCCTCTTAAAGGGCTTCAGCTTTATTGACACGGCAAAAAATAAAATGATGTCAGTGCAATAGTTACTGATTACCTCTTCCAGACGCTGTATAAGCGCCTGGGGAAAATGCAGACGTGTAGGAATGTCGGGAATATTCACCCATTCTCTGAGGGTGGTCTTGCTGAAGGAGGCATTAACAAAAGAAAGCATTGTTTGAAGCAAAGGTGCAAGTTACGCATATGGATATATAGCGAATGAGGAGGTTATTTCCTGGTGTTGGGAAGAGCAGCGGACATTATGGTCTGGTGGGTTCAATGGTGTTGTTATAGTGACCCTGGACTAACTGCCGACAAACACAAAGTCAAATCTTACAGAGGCAAACTGTGAAACTGTTAAATTTGGTCATTCATGAGTCAACATCGGAGAAAGAAAACAACCTGGAAAAGCTGCTGTGTAGTCATCAAAATCCAACAGGTTCAGTAATGAAGGGAGTCTGTCATCCGTATCCAGTCTGGCCCATATAGACATAGACATAGAACAGTACAGCACAGAACAGGCCCTTCGGCCCTCAATGTTGTGCCGAGCAAATGATCACTCTATACCCTCCCTAACCTTACTTTTTAGGACACTACGGGCAATTTAGCATGGCCAATCCACCTAACCCGCACATCTTTGGAGACACTACGGTTGGTTTAATGTCCACTGAAGTATACTTATCTAAGTAATTACAATTCAAGCTATTTGTTTGTATTCTAGGCGCTCCAGAAAGAATGGAATGGTTTATTCCACACTTGGGATGATACTTTCCTCAAAGTGCTGTGGTTCACAGTTCTGGTTTGAGTGGAGTATTGGCCTTGCACACCATGTCCCCAGCGGTAATTGAAGGAAATGAGCAACTCAATCACTTGATTGCGCAGCGTAATCCACCACTCATTAAATTATCCCTGAAATATCTTTTACACTTGTGGGCAACACCGACATGACTGTGTCCGCTGCCCACTCCTATCTGCCATGAGCAGATGGCAGTGAACCATCTCCTCGAGGTCGTTCATGCAACTGGGTGGCTTGTCAGGGCAACATCAGATGGCATTAAGAGACAATCACACAGGCACCAGCAGGCTGCAGTGGAATTCATTCACACAAGGTGACATCTAGGTTGGTCACATGGACACCATTTTCTGTGCCTTGCCAAGCTGGCCCCCGGTAAAGGTTTTGTGCCCAATGCAGCGGTCCTGTCCTTCGACAGTAATCACAGTGAAGGTGTTGCACCTTGGATAGATTGTATCTGCCACTTACTCGATACACCTAATGGACAGGGAACTGTCCAATTTACAGACAACCTCTTTTGTAATTGTTACAATCAGGTAAGGAGGTTCAATGGCTCTCCTCTTTCCCTACTTTTTGAGTAATTCATAGAATCATTGGATCCCGACAGTGCAGAAGGAGTCTGCATCAACCCTTGGGCAGAGCACCCTACTTATGCCCACTACCCTGCCCCACCCCCGTAAACCCACCTAATCTTTGGACACTAATGGTTAATTTAGCATGGCAAATCCACCTAACCTGCACATCTTTGGACTGTGGAAGGAAACCAGACTAGTTCGGCACAACATTGTGGGCTGAATGGCCTGTACTGTGCTCTACAGTTCTATGTTCGAAACCAAAGGACCTGGAGGAAATCCCACACACACACACGGGGAGAACGTGCAAACTCCACACAGCCAGCTGTCCGAGTCTGGAGTTGAACCTGAGTCCCTGGTGCTGCGAGGCAACATTGCTAACCACTGAGTCACTATGCCGCTCCTTTTGAGGGGCTGCAACAGGTTTAAAAGAATATATATACATGCTTGCCAATTCAGTGAGTGTTTAACTGTATACCTGCTGTGGTCAAAATACACTGTCAGATTTCCGTGAGCTTCTTAAAGAAGAAAAACATATCTACTGTAGTTAACCCAGTCTAAGAAAAATAATTTTAAAATGTTCCAACCTTCAGAAATACACTGAAAGTTTATGCACCCAAAATTGATTAGAGTGGGAGGATAGATTAAACAATTTACAGTCCAGCAGAGTAAAAAGGGTTCGCGACTCTTGGAGGTTGGTGACTTGTCTGGTTTCAGGATGAGCTCGGAGGTCATTCTGGTGTTCTAAAGATGCAGATGGAAGGTTTATCTGTTCTTTCGAATATAATAGCTGCTGGGTTAAGCTCTTTTACAAAATCTATCTGCAGCACATGGGGAAGCAAAAAACAGCAGACAGGATTCAAAATTGTACTATGGCTCCTCATGAGCCTCCGGAGAAGGACTGGTCCCGGAGTTTTCAGCCAAGATGGAAGCAATCCCCCGGAGATGGACTTCCTGGGGACGATAAACAAACGATCGTGAGGGGTCTCGTTCGTGGCCGTGCAGAGGAGCGATCAGATGGAGTGGAGGGCGTTAGGGAGGACCACCTGCCAGTGGGGGATTGGGAGACTTCTAGACCTAAGGGCCAGAAGAATGGCCTTCCATACCGTCGCGTTCTCCCTCTCTACCTGCCCATTTCCCTGCGGATTATAGCTCGTAGTCCTGCTCGAGGCGATGCCTTTGTTGAGCAGGTACTGACATAGCTTATCGCTCATGAATGATGTGCCCCGGTCGCTGTGGACATAGGCAAGGAAACCGAACAGTGTGAAGATGCTGTGCAGTGCCTTTATTACGGTGGCTGAGGTCATGTCAGGGCAGGGGACGGTGAAGGGGAAGCGGGGAGTACTCATCGATGACGGTGAGAAAGTATGGGCGCAATTCTCCGCTCTCACGAAAATTCGGAGAATAGCGGGCGGCGTAAATTTTTACGGACATGCTGGTCCGACGCCCTCCCGCTATTCTCCCCCCCCCCCCCCATGCCCGCCTCCCGACACGAATCGCTGCCTGCCGTTTTTTTACGGCGAGCAACGATTCTCTCCTGGCCGATGGGCCGATTTCCAAGGCCTTTACGGCCGTTTTTACAAGCGTAAAACACACCTGCTCTGACCGTTCGTAAAAACGGCCGTAAAGTCCCGTTCTCGGGAACCATGGCACCGATTGGCACGGCCGTGCTAAGGGCCCACGATCGGTGGGCACCGATTGCGGGCAGCGGGTACTTACCCCGCGCGCTCTTTCTCCCTCCGCCGCCCCGATGGATCCATCCGCGGAGCTTCTGCGGGGCATAACGTCCCGCGCATGCGCGGGTTTCACGCACAAGCGCGATGACGTCATCCGCGCATACGCGGGTTGGAGTCGTCCAATCCGCGCATGCGCGGCTGATGTCATCTGACGCGTCAGCCGTCGCTAACTTTGGCTAGCGGGCTTAACGTTAAGCCCGCGATGCCGGAGTTCACGGCCGCGCGATGCTAGCCCCGACCGGGGAGATGAATCGGTTCCCGGTCGGGGGGGGGGGGGGGGGGGGGGGCGGAGGCTGGCGTCAAACGCGCCCGATTTTGACGCCAGCTTCCCGAGTTTTCGTAACTCGGGAGATCGTGCCCTATATATTCCAGTTGGTGGAGGGGAGGGGTCCATTGAACTCAATGCTTAGGCACTCAAAGGGCCGGGAGGCCTTTACCAGACGGGCCTTGTCTGGCTGGTAGAAGTGTGGTTTGCACTCCACGCAGACTTGGCAGTCCCTGGTCATGGCCTTGACCTCCTAGTTGGAGAAAGGCAGATTGCGGGCCTTAATGAAGTGGGTAAGCCAGGTGACCCCCGGGTGGCAGAGGTCATTGTGGATAGCCCGATGTCGGTCATCTTGCGCGCTTGCGCATGTGCCGTGGGACAGGGCATCTGGGGGCTCGTTGAGCTTCCCAGGACGATACTTGATATCGTAATTGTAGGTGGAGAGTTCGATCCTCCACCTCAAGATTTTATCATTTTTTATTTTGCCCCTGTTGGAACTAACAATTCTACGGACACGTGCTTGTAGGATTAGAATAGCGGTTTTAATATACTTACAACAGAGCCAGTCTGTTAGCCATTGAACTTTCGGTGAACTGGCCGGATGACCCTGTGGCACTGATCTTTATACAGCAGCTCCCGAGGGAGGAGTCCTGGGCAGAGCCAAGGGAGAAGTCCCGTACAACTCTCGAGCATTCCCAGAGCTACTCCCCCTGGAGGACAGGTAGTGCAACTGCACTTACAATATAGGCACATGTATATACAGGTTATAATCCGGTGTGAATCACATTCACCCACTGTGAAAAAAATCGAGTCCAGTAGGGGTGGTGGTTCACAGAGTTAGTTTGTCCGGTGGACGAATTGTTCTTTTCGATCTGCGGAGCACCGGGGTTGCAGCCTCTTGCGGTGGCTGGGTGGGTGTTGAGAGCTGGGGTACGATGGCAGACTCCGGGGTGGGTCTCGTCCGAACTTTATACACCTCTGGCTCGACCGGAGACTGGGGGCGCTGGGGGCAGGCTGGTTCTGGCACGTGGAACCGGTGGGGTGAGCTTGCGGAATTGGGGGCGCGAGGGGGCGGCAGCATAGGGAACGGGGTAAGGGGTTCCTCAGTGGGGGTGGGGGGGGGGGGCTGGATCCAGCGGGTGCCAGATCCCGAAGGGAAACTGTGTCCTGGCGACCGTCCGGGAACTCCACGAATGCGTACTGGGGGTTGGAATGGAGGAGGCGCACCTTTTCAACAAGGGGGTCAGTTTTGTGCCCCCTTACGTGCTTCCTCAGGAGGACCGGGCCTGGTGTCCTCAGCCACGCCGGAAGTGAGACTCCCGTGGTAGTGCCCCTAGGAAAAATGAAGTCGCTCGTGAGGGGTTTGATTTGTAGCTGTACAGAGGAGGGATCTGATAGCGTGGAGCGCGTCTAGGAGAACTTCTTGCCATTGGGAGACTTGGAGGTTTCTAGACCGGAGGGTCAGCAGGACGGTCTTCCAGACCGTCGCGTTCTCCCTCTCCACCTGCCCGTTCCCCCTGGGGTTGTAACTGGTAGTCCTGCTCGAGGCGATGCCCTTGTCGAGCAGGTACTGACGCAGCTCGTCGCTCATATAGGACGAACCCCGGTCGCTGTGCACGTAGCTGGGGAAACCGAACAGGGTGAAGGCACTATGCAGGGCTCTAATGACTGTGTGGGGGGTCATATCAGGGCATGGAATGGCAAAAGGGAATCAGGAGAACTCGCCGATGATGTTGAGGAAATAGATGTTCTTGTTAGTGGAGGGGAGTGGCCCTTTGAAATCGATCGCAAGGCGTTCAAAGGGCCTAGAAGCCTTGACCAGGTGGGCCCTGTCTGGTCTATAGAAGTGCGGTTTGCACTCCGCACAGCTCGGGCAGTCCCTGGTGACTGCTTTTACCTCCTCGTTGGAGAAAGGCAGGTTTCGGGCTCTGATGTAGTGGGCGAGCCGGGTGACCCCTGGATGGCAGAGGTCCACGTGGATGGCTTTCAGACGGCTGATCTGCGCGCTGGCGCATGTCCCGTGGGATAGGGCATCCGAGGGCTCGCTGAGCTTCCCCGGTCGATATTTAATATCGTAACTATAGGTGGAGAGTTCGATCCTCCACCAAAGGATTTTATTATTTTTTATTTTGCCCCTTTGCGAGTTGTCAAACATAAAGGCAACCGATCGTTGGTCGGTGATGAGGGTGAACCTCCTACCTGCGAGGTAGTGCCTCCAGTGATGAACAGCCTCCACGATGGCTTGCGCTTCCTTCTCGACTGAGGAGTGTTGGAGTTCTGAAGCGGATAGGGTACGGGAGAAAAATGCAACGGGCCTCCCTGCCTGATTTAAAGTGGCTGCTAGAGCTACCTCTGAGGCGTCTCTCTCAATCTGAAAGGAAGTGGATTCATCCACCGCCCGCATGGCTGCTTTGGCGATGTCCTCCTTGATGCAGCTGAAGGCCTGGCGCGCCGCAGCAGACAGGGGAAATCGTGTGGCCTTAAAGAGTGGGCGGGCTTTGTCCGCATATTGAGGGACCCACTGGGCGTAGTATGAAAAGAACCCCAAGCACCGTTTGAGGGCCTTGGGGCAATGAGGGAGGGGGATTTCTAACAGCATGCGGTCCGGGTCTGGGCCCTGGACTCCGTTCTCCACGACGTAGCCGAGGATGGCCAGTCTGTGGGGAAAACGCATTTCTCCTTGTTGTAAGTGAGATTTAATTTCTGTGCCGTTTGGAGAAAACGGTGGAGGTTGGCGTTGTGGTCCTGCTGGTCATAGCCACAGATGGTAACATTGTCCAGATACGGAAACGTGGCCCGCAGCCCGTACTGGTCTACCATTCGGTCCATTGCTCGTTGGAACACCGAAACCCCGTTGGTGACGCTGAAGGGAACCCAGAGGAAGTGGAAGAGGCGGCCATCGGCCTCGAACGCCGTGTAGCGGCGGTCCTCCGGGTGGATTGGGAGTTGGTGGTATGCAGACTTCAGATCCACCGTGGAAAATAGCCGATATTGGGCGATCTGATTAACCATGTCTGCAAATCTGGGGAGGGGATACGCGTCTAGGAGTGTAAAGTGATTTATGGTCTGGCTATAGTCGACGACCATGCCAAATTTTTCCCTGGTCTTGACGACCACCACCTGAGCTCTCCAGTGACTATTACTGGCCTCTATGGTCCCCTCACTGAGCAGCCGTCGGACCTCCGAACGGATAAAGACCCTATCCTGTAGGCTGTATCGCCTGCTGCGAGTAGCTACTGGTTTGCAATCTGGAGTGAGATTGGCGAAGAGAGGAGGGGGGGGGGGGGGGGGGGGGGGGGGAGATGCACAGCGCGGCGAGGCTGCAGATAGTGAGTGGGGGCAGGGGCCCGCTGAAGCTGAGGGTGAGGCTCCTGAGGTTGCACTGGAAATCCAGGCCTAATCAGAGTGGTGCGCAGAGGTCGGGCAGGACGTAAAGTTTAAATTTAGAATAACTAGCGCCTCGAATTGTGAGCGTAGCAACGGTGCGTCCTTGGATTTGGACTGAGTGGGAGCCCGAAGCGAGGGCGATAGTTTGGCTCACCAGAAAAATAGAAAGTGAACAGCGTCTTACCAGTTCTGGATGTATAAAGCTCTCGGTGCTCCCGGAGTCAAAGAGGCATGGCGTGCTGTACCCGTTGATCTGGACCTCCGCCATCGAACTTCGTAGGTGCTTGGGGCGGGATTGATCCAGGGTGACTGCGTTGAGTTGCGGGCCGCGTGGTGAGTGCCCGAGGAAGTCGTATTCTTCAGATGAGCTTTCTGAGCGTGCCGATGCAGATGGGGCCCGTGGATCGCACGTGGTGAGCGGCGAGGAAGATGGCGGCCCCCATGAGTCGCACGTGGCCGGCCGCATGTTGGGTGTTTGCCAAGATGGCGGCCCCCATGGATCGCACGTGGCGGGAGGGGGCGGAGTCTGGGCTTAGGCCGCAGCGTTTCGGGCCCCGCGGGCCCACTGGTGTTGGGAGCGATTTGATCTCTCTGCTGGGGAGTTAGAAACTGGGGCCCTTTTCGCGAGGCACACTCTGGCATAGTGGCCTTTCTTCCCGCAGCTGCTGCAGGTTGCGGATCTGGCTGGGCAGTGCTGCCGCGGGTGCTGGCTTTAGCCACAGAAATGGCAGGCTGGGGCAGCTGAGTAGCTGGCTGGAGCAGCTGAGTAGCTGGTTGGAGCAGCTGAGTAGCTGGCTGGGGCAGCTGGGGCAACTGGCTTTGGCAGCGCGGTAGCTGGGGGGCCGTGCGGTACAGGCCTGGGGGGACTGTTGGTCGGGGGTCCACGATGGGGTCGCAGGGTCCACGGGAAACGACGTGAGGCTGCTGAAGGAAACTTCCATAGTGGTAGCAGCCTCCACAGTAGTGTCTAAGTCCTGGGCCCCCTTTTCTAGCAGTCTTTGGCGCACATAGTTAGACCTAAGGCCTGCTACGAAAACGTCCCGCACAGCAAGCTCCCTATGTTCAGCCGCGGTAACGGCTTGATAATTACAGTCATTGGAAAGGTTGTTCAATTCCCTTACAAACTCGGCAAGCATTTCTGTAGGCCGCTGACGGCGAGTCGTAAACACGTGTCGTGCATAAACCTCGTTAATGGGCCTAACGTACATTTTGTCCAATATTGCCAGCGCTGCGGTGTAAGAACCGGCCGGATTCAGCTGTGTCGAGATTCTGTGGCTTACCCTCGCATGCAGTAGGCTGAGTTTTTGTTCCTCCGTTTTTCCGGCGGTGCTGGCTTCTGCCAGGTAGGCTTTAAAACATCTCAGCCAGTGGGAAAAATTTCCTTAGCCTCTGCATCCTGTGGATCGAGTTCTAGGCGTCTGGGTCTTGAGGGCTGCTTCCATGATTTCTTCGACTGTTTCCTGAGTATATTAAATTGTTGGAACCAACAATTCTACGGACACGTGCTTGTAGGATTAGAATAGCGGTTTTAATATACTTACAACAGAGCCAGCCTGTTAGCCGTTGAACTATCGGTGAACTGGCCGGCTGACCCTGTGGCACTGATCTTTATACAGCAGCTCCCGGGGGAGGAGTCCTGGGCAGAGCCAAGGGAGAAGTCCCGTACAACTCGAGCATTCCCAGAGCTACTCCTCCTGGAGGACAGGTAGTGCAACTGCACTTACAATACAGACACATGTATATGCAGGTTATAATCCGGTGTGAATCACGTTCACCACAGCCCCGCTATGCGTTGTCAAACATGAAGGCTACTGATCGTTGGTCAGTGACGAGGGTGAACCTCCTATCGGCTAGGTGGTGCCTCCAGTACCGCATGGCTTCCACGATGGCTGGTGCTTCCTTCTCGACCGAGGGGTGTCGAATTTCGGAAGCGTGGAGGTTCCTGGAGAAAAATGCTACTGGCCTGCCCGCCTGACTGAGTGTGGCGGCCAGTGCGACGTCTGACGCGTCGCTCTCTACCTGAAAAGGGATGGACTCATCCACCGCGTGCATTGCGGCCGTGGTGATATCGGCCTTGATTCGGCTGAAGGCCGCGTTGGCCTCATCCGTCAGGAGGAAAGTGGTTGTTTGACTAAGAGAGCGGGCTTTGTCCACATATTTGGGGACCCACTGGGCATAGTAGGAGAACAGCCCCAGGCATCATTTTAGAGCCTTGAGGCTGTGGGGAGGGGGGAGGTCTGTGAGGGGGCGCCTTAGGCCGGCCCAGACAGACTCTAGCGAAGTGCCCCTTTTTCCCACAATCACTACACGTCGCTGTGCGGGCTGGGCACGCTGCCGGGTGTGTTGACCCTGGCCACAGAAGTAGCACTGCGGTTCCCTGGGCTGGGCTGGCAGACGCGCGGCACAGGCCTGCGATGTAGTTGGGTCTGACGGGGGCCGCGACGAAGGTGTCCACGAGGGGTTCGCCAGGCCCGCGGGGAATGCGCTGAGGTTCCGGTAGGCCACCTCTAGCGAGGTCACTAGCTTTACCATGTCCCGCAGGTCGGAGGTCCCGTTTTCCAGCTGCCTGATATAGTTCGAGCGGACCCCCGCCACATAGGTGTCCCGGATCTGTGAGTTCATATGTTCCTCCACCGTCACATCTTGATAGCTGCAGTTCCTCGCGAGTAGAATCAGGCATTCGAGATACTTGTCCAGCGATTCTCCGGTGCGTTGATGGTGAGTAGTGAGGAGGTGTCTGGTGAACACCTCATTTACGGGCTTCACGAAGTGTGCCTTGAGAGTTGCGGCCGCCGCCTCGTATGTGGCCGCTTTCTCGATCATTACTGAGATTCGATGGCTCGCCTGAGTGTGGAGGAGTCGCAGCTTGAGAGTCACTGAGGGAGGCGTTGAGGAGGAGTCGAGATACGCCTCAAAGCCAATGTTCGAATATTTCCTTGGCTTCGGACGGGCGGGCGTCGAGTTCGAGCCTGTTTGGCTTTAGAGCGGCTTCCATAGTGCTGTTGATGACTAATAAATTGATATACCTTCAATTCACAGTGAGGCAGAGAGAGCAAGTGAACAGTAGGCTTTATTAGTCATGAACTTGCCTAGCCAGAGTCAATAGTACAGATGAATGCCGTCCACAGGTGGCCGGTCTATATATGGCCCCCAGAGGCGGCCCATACCGGGGTCACAGTTCATATCACCACTTCCAGGTCATAGGTTACCGTATCATGCATGCATTATGGTTAATACATTCACCACAGGGACTATGGCGACTTTACTTTTACAGCTCAGTGAAAATCCTAGCAGCTGACACAGCTGAGGTCCAGGATCAGCTCACCTGCCCTGTTTTCTGTCCATGGGTAGGTGTGTGTGATCTTGGGAGTACAAGCGGCTCTGATATCAAAATTGAGTCACAATAAGAAGAGTTCAAATGGCGCCTTCCCTCTCTCTAAAAGGGATTAACAAATCATATTAAAAAAAGGTGGCATTCTTAAAAAGGATGCCGATGAGACAATTCATGAACCGTAGGCATCAATGAATACTGGTCAGAATTATTGTCACTGATGCTGTACATAATATATTAAAAAGTAATTGATCTTTCTTAACCAGCCCAATTGGGTTAGACAGCTCCATCTGCTGCAGATTCAGCTTTTGCTATTCCAAATACCAATCGTGGTGATCATTATATTTCCCATACTTTGATGCAAGATTGATGAGTACGATAAATTAATTGATGAGAATTTTGTAAAAATTCAGCCTTTTTAATCAAGTCCACCGGGTTATGGAGATTACTGTAAAAGCTCTTAAAGAAGCTGCGCTTTGGCACGGTATCTTTTTTCCATCGTGATTACCAGGACCTCAGCTGAATGTTTCAACTTTTAACTTCAGATTTTTAACATTTTCCACCCCTTTGGTCCCCCCCCCCCCCGAGGATCCTCACCACCCTTCGCTATTCACATTTCACAAGTTTCTTCAACATCTTTCGCAATACTTGCTCAATGCTTCACATCAACGTGGCTGAAGTGATCTGTCGCGTCACCTGATAATCATTTGGCTCACTGACGCATCTGCTCTGCCTTGGTTTGTGCCTCCCCCCCCCCCCCCCCCCCCCCCCCCCCTTCCGGCCACTCGCAGTGGCGGGGCAGAAGGACCCTGACCCTGTTGGATTCTTCCAGCTTTGTTTCTGTTTCAAATTTCCTGTGATTGCAGCACTTGCTTTGGATTTGAATGTCTGGCTGTGGCTGGCGTGCGGTGGCATCAGGGGAAAGGCAGAAATCGGCTTTGTGCCTCTCTGATATTTATCAGAGGTAGCAAGAGCCTGAAGAGTGCTGCTTTTGATGTCAGCTTTATTCTTAAATTTAGTTCTGAAGCTTCCAAGGTGGGATGGAGCATTATTATGCAGATGTGTCAATGATCATCACGTCCTTACACAGCGATTCATTAATTGTTTCCTCAGGATACACTTTACCAGATAACTTTAAACATTAGGAGTAAGGTAAAACAATGGGACTGTGAAGCACAATTAGTGTCAGCGTAGCCAAGACCAAGAAAAGAGTGTTTCACAGTAACAAAGCCAGGGAGAGCATAATTGAATCAATATTTATAAGAAAATTATTTGCCACATTTGAATAAAGCCATAGCAAAATCGACTTAATGTTTCCACCTAGTCAAATGATATTGCCTATTGCCTATTAATGCAGTGCTCCGAAAGCTAGTGATTCGAAACCAATCTGTTGGATTTTAACCTGGCGTTGTCAGACTTCTTACTGTGCCCAACCTAGTCCAACGCCGGTATCTCCACATCATGCTTATTAATTTGGCAGAGATATTTTTAATGCAAATCTTTTCTTTCTTTCTAACTGAAGGTAACAGAGTTTATCCCAGGCATCTGCTGATGTTGTAAGTGGAGGGGGGAATGGACATTACAGAGCAGCACAATGATGCAGTGGTTAGCACTGCTGCCTCACGGCGCTTAGGACCTGGGTTCGATCCCGGCCCCGGCTCACTGTCAGTGTGGAGTTTGCACATTCTCCTCGTTTGTGTGGGTCTCACCCCCCGAACCCAAAGATGTGCAGGTTGGGTGGATTGGCCACCCCAAATTGCCCCTTAATTGGAAAAAAAAGTATTGAATACTTTATAAATTTTTTTAAATTAAAAAAAAGAAATGGACAACACATTTTCCATTTAGGCTGGGGCGGTCAACTGGTGCTTCATGGACTGAATGTAGCTTTTCTGTTGCTAAGGAATGGCTCTGCGCATCAGAGAATGGATTCAGTTGCTATGTAGGAGGTGCAGAAACATTTCGGGAAAGAGCAGCTTGCCTCCCATTCTGGCCTGCCCAGGCAGTGTCTTTTTAACATTCTGACTAATGGAGCTGGCTACCTTTAGCCTAAACGAGTTCCTATGTTTGGTGCTAGAGACTGCAGTGCACACACCGCTAACATTTATGTCTATGTCACAACCATGTGCATTTGGGGTTTGAGGCACAGAAAATGATCACTGGAGGCTGAGAGAGAGAGAATAAGTGGTTACTTTTCTTTATATTACGTGCCTGATTTTACAATTCTCTGTCAATGGCACAGGGTGATTGCTCATTTGAGCCTACGCCTGTTTGCAGTGTTATAGAGTGAAGGCAGCTACTTTGCACTTTTATCACAATCTCTTGGCAGGTTGCATGATTGGTTTTAGTTTGTTCTAAAGGCAACGGCACAAAGACTTCCTTCTCTTCTCCAAAACCCAATGAGACCAGTTCAGTTTGTGGTTAATGGTAACCCACTAGCCCTATCCTGGGGGTTACCACAGACCAGAATCTGAACCGGACCAAAATTACTAATACCGTGGCTTGGAGTGCAGGTCAGAGGTTGGGAATTCTGTGGAGGGTGATTCACCTCCTGACTCCCCAAAGCCTATCCGACATCTACAAGGCACAAATCAGGAGTTTGATGGAATACTCTCCCTTGCTTGGACGAGTGTAGTTTCAACTACAATCAAGGACTATCCAGGGCAAAGCAGTCCACTTGATTTTCACCTCATCCACCACTTCAAGCATTCAGTTCTTCCATCACCGAAGCACAGTGGCAGCAGTGTTGACCATCTGGCTCCTTTGACAGCACCTTCCAAACCCGCCATCTCTACCACCTAGAAGGACAAGGGCAACAAATACATTGGAACACCACCACCTGTAAGTTCCCCTCCAAGCCGCTCACCATCCTGAATTGGTTGTATGCCGTCGTTTCTTCACTGTCACTGGGTCAAATTGCTGGAACTCTCTCTCTAACAGCACAGTGGGTGTACCGACACCACATGACTGCAGAGTTTCAAGAAAGAGGCTCACTACCACCTTCCCAATGACTATTAGGGATGGGCAATCAACACTGGCCTAACCAGCGATGCCCACAGCTCATGAAAGAAGGAAAAAAAAGAAAATCCCGAAAGCAAAATTATCATGTTCAACACGATGGGCTAAAAATTCCATGTGGCCCATTTTTAGGTACAGGGTTGCCAGCCACAAGCAGTCCTCACCCGTGCCCATTTACATAGACTCCAGGCATTACTTTCCTGGCCATTTTCTCCCATCCCCTTTGGAGGGCATTGCTTAAAATCAGTGTTGCCTCCTCTTAAATAATCTGCTCAGCATCATTTTCCTCGTATTTCATAGAATCCCTACAGTGTAGAAGGAGGTCATTCGGCCCATCTAGTTTGCACCGACCCTCTACATGAGCCCCCAAACAATCCCCGTAACCTCACCTCACCTTTTGGACACTAAGGGGCAATTTTCGCATAGCCAATCCACCTAACCTACACTTTTCTGAATTGTGGGAGGAAGCCAGAGCACCCAGAATAAAATGCAAACTCCACTCAGACAGTAACCCAAGGCTGGAATTGAACCCAGGTCGCTGTGAGACAGCAGTGTCACCGTGTTGGCAACATGTGGTGCAGTAGCTAGCCTGTTCCTCTTACAGGCAGCGTGCCCTCTTAAAGGAGAGCTGCTTTACTGGAAGAGGGCTGTTGCCGACTGCCTCTGCTTGCCCTGGCACAGAGGCCAGACCTCAGACAATTCGATCCACTCCACCTGATAGCAAGAAATGACTGAAGGCACTGGACACAGAAAAGGCTATGATCACTGACAACATACCAGCAGTTGTAATGAAAACTTGTGCTCCCAACCAGCCATATCCTTAGCCAAGTTGTTCCAGCTGCAACACTGGCATGTACCTGATCATATGGAAATTTGTCCAGGTGTACCCTGCCCAAAAATAATAGGACAAATCCAATCTGTCAATTACTGCCCAACTAATCTACTGACTGCCATAAGCAAAGTGATGGAAGGTGTCACTGGCAGCGCTATTTAACAGTACTTAATGAACAATAACCTGCTTATTGATGCACAGTTTGGGCCACTCAACTTAAGACCTCATTAAAGACGTGGTTCAAACGTGGACAAAAGAGCCAAATTCGTGAGATGATGAGAGAATGGTTGCCTTTGACGGCAGGGTAGAATTTGACAGAGTGCGGCATCAAGGAGCCCCAGCAAGTCTGAAGTCAGTGGGAATTTCTGCAGCCAGGCAAGGGGGAAAGGGTAGAGCGTGTGCCAGCTACGTGGTGCCTGAAACTGCAGGTGAGCTTTCCTGCAGGAGATGCAACTGAGGAATCCCAAGGAGCGGTGTACAGGAGAATGCGGAGGATGCTGCACAGGGAGAAGCTTGGTGTGATGGCCAGACGCTGTCAAGGACCATTGCACCGGACATCCGACAGAGCCCAGAGCTAATCCTTTCCAGCATTGAAGTGCTAGCCATCTCCGTGACAACACTTGCAGACCTGCTGGTCATGCAGCATGTTGTAGTAGACGTCTGGACTTTTCAAGCCATTTAATGTGTGCAATGAAAGTTCAGACGGAGGTCACAGGATTCATGCTTGTTGTTATGCTCAGAAACGGAGAATCAGCCCATTTTCTTTGGCTGGAAGGAGAATTGCTCAAAGCTCACATTGAAATTTACCAATGACCTCTCCCAAACCTTTCCTTTCTTTGCTTTGTGATCAGCTGCAAAGCCTTCAGTCACTGAGGTCTGGAATTCCCTCCCTGTACTTCTTGGCTTCTCTACCTCTCTCCTTTAAGATGTTCCTTACAACCCATACCTCGCACCAAACTATTGCCATCTGTCACAGTACCTTTTTAAATGGCTCAGTGCCAAGCCGTGTCAAACAAAGCTTGTGTGAATCGCCTCAGTAAGCTTTAACTATGTTAAATGCACTGTTTAAAAGCAAGTTGTTGTTGTTATGGTCAAGGTCAATGTGCAGCGGAAAGGAAACCTTTCATGGCTCTATGTCCAATGCACAGCATCATCTGCAGAGTTAATTTAGAGGAAGAGGAAGTTAGGGATCTGCCTGAAATCCTCAGGTCACACACAGCCATTAGTGCATACAAGCGCTGCTTAACACATCACGAACCGTGCAGTTAGCTCAAACATCATTATCAATGCCACAGGACTTCCTGAGACTTTTAGAGCTATTGTTCATAATTGGTGGCCTTGCCTTGATCTTTAAAAGTTGACATGTGCTTGCGGTCGCTCAGGGTGCCCTCAGTCAATATTTAACGCAGGATGTGGAGTGCATAACAGGATGAACTGTGGTAGCTGAAAAACACACCGCAGTCTGATCAGTTTGGTATTGTACTACAGGACAAGCCCAGGAACACTCTGATCCCACTTACCGAACAAACTGCAGACAATGGGCTGAATAATCTGTCCGTGCACGGCAACAGGATTCTCCGGTACTTCTACCTAGGGGGCTGGTTTAGCTCAGTGGGCTAGACAGCTGGTTTGTCATGCAGAACAAGGCCAGCAGCGCGGGTTCAATTCCCGTACCAGCTGAGAATTCTGAATTCTCCCTCTGTGTACCCGAACAGGAGCCGGAATGTGGCAACTAGGGGCTTTGCACAGTAACTTCATTGCAATGTTAATGTAAGCCTACTTGCAATAAAAGAGTATTTTTACTTAGTGAATGGGAGATTTGGCTAAGCACCAAATTCTCCGTCCTCGCCAGCAGCAGTAACGGGGCGGACTCACAATGGAGAATCCCAGCAATATTAATATTTGTGGCCTCATAAGCAAGCCTTATTGTTATCGAGTGTTATTATTATGCATCTTCTTATTTAAACCCACTGCTGATGTCATCAGTAAGTGCTGTGAAACCATCAGTTATTATTGTGGTGACGTACAGATTCGTACTTAACTGCTGTTCGTTACAATTTTTTTCAGTTTCTATTAATTCATTGTTTTTTATTTTTCCAATTAAAGTACAGTTGAGCGTGGCCAATCCACATACCCTACACATAATAATAGTAATAAAGGGCAGCACGGTGGCCTAGTGGTTAGCACAGCTGCCTCATGGCGCTGAGGTCCCAGGTTCGATCCCGGCTCTGGGTCACTGTCCGTGTGGAGTTTGCACATTGTCCCCGTGTCTTCACCCCCACAACCCAAAAATGTGCAGAGTAGGTGGATTGGTTACACTAAATTGCCCCCTTAATTGGAAAAAATAATTGGATAATCTAAATTTATAAAAAAAAATAATAATAATACAGTAGTAATAATAATAATCATATTATTGCCACAAATATTAACACTGCAATGAAGTTACTGTGAAAAGCCCCTAGTCGCCACACTCCGGTGCCTGTTCGGGGACACTGAGGGGAAATTCAGAATCTTGAATTCACCCAACAAGCACGTCTTTTGGGACTTGTGGGAGGAAACCAGTGCACCCGGAAGCAACGCACTCAGACAAGGGGAGAACGTGCTGACTCCGCACAGGCAGTGAACCAAGTGGGAATTGAACCCGGGTCCCTGGAGCTGTGAAGTAACAATGCTAACCACTGTGCTGCCGTGCAGCCCTTTCGGGTTGTGGGGGTGATACTCACGCTGACATGGGGAGAATGTGAAAACTCCACATGGACAGTGACCCGGGGACAGGATCGAACCCGGGCTCTCAGTGGCGTGAGGCAGCAGTACTAACCACCGCGCCACCGTGCATTTTTGTGGTCAAGTTACCTTGTCTTTTTGGTGATGGGAATAAAATAAATTTAAGTTTTAGCACATTCAACACAAACTTTTGCTAAGTTTACCGACAGAAGACAAGTTGGCAGTATCATGGCTATCTTCGGATCTATCAGTGAGTTTGTGGAAGAGAATTAGAACTGGACTGAATATGTGGAAATGTAGGAACACTTTTTCTTGGCAAATGGGATCGCAGACAAGCCTAGAAAACACTCATTTCTTCAGAGTGTTTGTGGGGCGAAGACTTACAAGCTAGTGAGAAATTTAGCTTCACCATGGAAACTGGGCGACATTTCATTTGTGCATTTTGTTACACTCGTTTAGAAATACCACAATCCTCAGCCCTCTGTCATAGTACAACATTTCAAATTCCAATAGTCATTTCCAGAAGACGAGACAGTCTCTAGTTAACTTTGTTGCTGAATAGTGCCAGCTCTCTGAACTGTGAGTTTGGGGCAGATTTGGAAGACATGGAAACTTAGAAAATAAAAGTAGGAGGAGGACATTCGAGGTTGCTCTGCCATTCATTGTGATCACGGCTGATTATCAAGTTCAATGCCCTAATCCTGCCTTCCCCATCCCCAATATCCCTTGATCCTTTCGCCCCAAGAGCTATATCTAATTCCTTCTTGAATTATGTTTTGGCCTCAACTACTTTCTGTGGTAGCGAATTCCGCAGATTCACCACTTTCTGGGTGAAGAAATTTCTCCTCATCTCAGTCCTAAAAGGTTTACCCCTTGTCCTCAAACTATGACCTCTAGTTCTGGACCCCACACCTCACCATGGGGAACATTCTTTCTCAATCTACCCTGTATAATCCTGTTAGAATTTTAAAAGTTTTTCTGGGACCCCCTCTCTTCTAAACTTTAATGAATATAATCCTCATAGATTTAGTCTCTCCTCATATGACAGTCCCGCCATCCCAGGAATCAGCCTGGTAAACCTTTGCTGCACTCACTGCACAGCAAGAACATCCTTCCTCAGATAAGGACACCAAAACTGCACACAATACTCCAGGTGTGGCCTCACCAATGCCCTATACTATTGCAGGAAAACATTTCTATTCCTCTACTCAAATCCTCTCGCCATGAAGGCCACCATACCATTTGCCTTCTATACTTCCTCCTGTACCTGCGCGCTTATTTTCAGCGCCTGATGCACGAGGACACCAAGGTCTCGCTGAGTATCCACCTCTCTCAATTTACATCCATTCAAATAATAATTTGCCTATTTTTGGTATCGAAGCGGATAACCTCACATTTATCCGCATTATACATCTCTGTCACGCATGTGCCCACTCACTCAGCCTGTCCAAATCCCACTGAAGCCTCCTCACAAGCTCACCCTCCCACCCAATTTTGTACCTTCTGCAAATTTGGAGATAATACATTTAGTTTCCTTGTCCAAATCATTAATATATAATGTGTATAGTTGGGGTCCGAGCACAGATCCCTTCGGTACACCACTAGTCACTGCCTGCCAATCAGAAAAAGAACATATTAATTCAAACTTTTTGATTCCTAACCAGCTTTCTATCCATCTCAAGACACTACCTGTAAATCCAAGCGTTTTAACTTTGCATATTAATCTGCTATGTGAGACCTTGTCGAAAGCCTTCTAAATCCATGCTGACTTTATCTGATTACACCACTGCTTTCCAAATGCGGTGCTATGAAATCCTTGATAATGGACTCCAGCAACTTCTCTACTACTAGGCTCACTGGTCTATAGTTCCCTGTTTTCTCTCTACCTCCCTTTATGAATAGCGGGGTTACATTCACTATCCTCCAATCTGAAGGAATCATTCCAAAGTCCAAAGAATTTTGGAAAATGACCACCAAAGGAAATACTATTTCTTGGGCCACTTCATTAAGTACTTTGGGATGAAGATTATCAGAGTGCCAGGGGGAACGGCGGTGGGGGGGCGGGGGGGGATTGGGAGAGGAGGGAAGGGGACACCTGGGGGCAGGAGCTGCAGTGCAGGCCGGGGCCATCTTGTAGCCCGTTGGATATGGTTGTGCACATAGTATGCACCGTGCTAACATGTCTGCCTTTCACCCCCTGCAGACAATGGATTTTGGGATCCAACCAGGAATGGTTGGCATCTGCCTTGCCGCCGCAGCCCTGGGGGATGCACTGAGGATGTATGAGCAAGAGCTATTCAGGGGAGGGTCCTGCAGCAGTGGAGCTTGCTCCAGAGGAACAGGAGTCAGCCAGTGAGGATGAAGAGCCGACAGCCCAGCAGTCTGAGGAGGAGGTGGAATGGAGGTGCTATATTAGGCCTCGTGTGTACCGGCAGCGCCAGTCCTTCGTGAACCTGCCTGACTGGGTGTGTTGTCGAAGACTCCAGCTGAGCAAGGAGACTGTACACATATCTGCCAGATCATGGCACACCTGGAACAATGGGGGTACACGGGAGGACAAAAGCTCCCAACTGCACGGGTTCCATCACCTCCTTTTCTTTCGCTGTGCCCAATGGCCCAAGGGCTATTTGTTGGGACGTAGGTGCAGCCGGAGTGAGCTGCGAAGACTCCCCCACCACCTGCCGCCGCCAGTCCTGGAGCCCTGTTCTCATCTCGACCAGGGTCTCAATGCTCGCAGCCATGGATCACAGGGACAGTGCACATCCCTCTGTGACTGGTTCAGGCCAGCCACTGCCCAGGCAATGCTGTAAACGCCTGCAGCCATGACCGGTTATGACTGGTCCAAACTCTGGAGCACCGCTGCAATTTCCAGGTGGCCCTGGTACATGGTTGCCTGTGAAAGCCCCACCTTGTCATGTGCCTCGGCCACCGCCCAGACAAAGTGCCCCAGGCCTTGGACATCTTGACCCATGGCCGATATATTTGTCCCCAAGGTCTCCACCACAGACTGGTGGCCTGGGAAGCACGCATTCTCGGCATCACCTCTTGTCCTAGCACACTGTTGAACTCCTCCAACTGCACCTGCAGGCGCCGGATTGTTTATGACCTGAATAGACCTCGCGAGGTGTACTGGCTGCCGGGAAACCGGTGAGAAGCCTCTCCGGCATCTACCAGCTGCATTATGCTCCCGTTCCGGCACAACGTGACTGGTACACTGCGTCCAATAGGTCCTTTTCACAACTTACTTTCCCACCTATCTTTGAGTCATCATCAAATTTAGCAACTGTGTATTCGGCCCCTTCTTAGAAGTTATTGTTATAGTTTGTAAATAGTTAAGCCCAAGCACTACCCCCGTAGCACTCTGCAGTTCACTGTTTGCCAAACAGAAAGTGGTCCATTTATGCCCATTCTTTGATTCCGTTTAGCTAACCAGTCCTCTATTCATGCTGTTCTCCTCCGCACTATAAGCTCTTACTTTGTGTAGTGGCGCCTTGTCAACTGCCTCCTGGAAATCAAAGGTCAACTCATATGAAAAGTAAATTCACAGACAAAAGTCAAAAAAGAGAAAAGGGTAAAGCACAAAGAGGAATAGGTCAAGCAGAGAGATGGCTAGAGACAAGTGTGCCTGTACACAGAGAATGATACAATGAGGTTGAAAGAAGTATTAACTGAAATCTAATAGTATGTATCATTATACGTGGTAGTCGGTATTAGGGATATTACGGTACCCAGATTGAGGCTGTAAGATCATTGGTGTGGGAGGTACCTGAGACAGCAATATCATTGGTGAAGCCTGCCTGCTGGTTCCGCCCAGTAAGGCGGAGTATTAGAGTCTGTGTCTCCCCAGCTGCTGCATTCTGTACCTGCGCTGCTGGGGGAAACATCTAGTCCAATAAAGCCTTCAATTGTCATCCAATCTCACTTCTGGAGTCATTGATCGCACATCAATATACTAATAGACAAAATAGGAGATACTGTTATACATATCTAAGGGCTGGTACAGACTCGATGGGCCAAATGGCCTCTTCAGCACTGTAAATTCTATGATATGTGGGTTCTTGTAGTTGTGTGCAATAACTCCTTAAGAACTGAGTCACTTGACATGCGTGGCATCGTCAACTACCTCATGGGCTTTTGCCCTAGTCGCGTACCAAACCTTATATCGTGAAGACCTATTTAATAAACATCTGTCAATGTTGCTTTCAACCCACGTACATTTGCAATCTGTTAGTACCTTGTACTGTTAGTCTAAAGATACAGATACAACGCAGTCAGCAAAATCAAAATGGGAACTAGGGGGGGGGAAATGTTTATTAAAAGGTAAAAATCTCAACGATTATGCCAGAGATTCTGACATTCTGAATGATATGTGAAAGTGAGAACACATCAGCACTCCCAGGTTCGTATTAAAGGCCTATTTGAAGATCTTATTCGAAGAGTGCGGAGTCTTTCTCAATGCACTGCCCAATATTCTTTTCCCAACTAGCTTCGCTTTAGTATAACATCTGGCCATTGCTCCACTGATTTTTGTGGGAGCTTGACTTTGGGTTGTTCGTCAAAGAGGAAAATTTGTTGTCACATTTCCTACATTACAACATAGACTGAATTTCAAAAGTACTTGGTAATTTGGCAATCACTGGAACAGCCCAATAGTTTGTGACCTTGTGCGATTGTGAAAGGAACCACAATAATGCAACATCCTTCATTCCCTTTCATAGCCCATTGGCTTAATTCCTGAAAACGTTTTCTGCTGGGCTTCTTGAATAGCGTCGTACACAAACCACAACTTTCCCAAATCCCAAACATGTACTGGAAATAATAGAACAATGGTCCACCAACCTAACTATTCCCCAAACCCCTTCCCCGCCCTCCACCCAGACACTCACAAGACAGTCACACGATACAGGCAGTAGGAAAGGTTCATAAATAACGGATTAAAAGGGCTGAGATGAATCTTTGTTGCTGATAATGGGCGGCAAGGTAGCACAGTGGTTAGCCCCTCTTGCTTCACAGCTCCAGGGTCCCAGGTTCGATTCCAGCTTGGATCACTGTCTGTGCGGAGTCTGCAGGTCCCCCCCCCCCCCCGTGTCTGCGTGGGTTCCTTCCGGGTGCTCCGGTTTCCTCCCACAAGTCCCAAAAGACGTACTGTTAGGTAATTTAGACATTCGGAATTCTCCCTCTGTGTACCTAAACAGGTGGCGGAATGTGGCGACTAGAGGCTTTTCACAGTAACTTCATTGCAGTGTTAATGTAAGCCGACTTGTGACAATAAAGGTAGGCATTGCAGTCGGCAATCTTGAAATCCTCAGTTGGTTTGGATCCTTTAGAACCTGCCTTCAATTAAGACCTCACAGGCTGCAGAAATTCCTCTGGAGAGTCACTTTCACTTGTATAGACCTCCACCAGATTGACTTGCAGTGTCACTGAGATATTACTACAATTCTCTACCAGAGAGATTAAAGGAGCGGTTTTCCATCCACTCTGCCTCTGGAACACTTGTCTGCTCTTTAAGCAGGATTTATGGCTGTGGTATAGAGAGAGAAAAAAGGGCCTGGACTTCAGGACCCATTTTGGGTTCTCAGGAGAGAAGTTTCAGCCTGTCCTTCTCCCAGCCTTTTTCGCAGAGCTTTAAACTTGTGCAGACTTGGCTGGAAACAATGCTTGCAGTATTTAAATCAGGAGATAGCCTGGCTGGATAGAGAATGCTTGCAGCATTTCAGCAGCCTTCACAGGACTGATAGTGTCCAGATCTGCTCACTCCAGCCGAGATATCAGAGAGAGAAGTAGTTCCAGCCTTTCTGGGAGAGATATTTTGCAGGCTTCTGCCCAGCTTCTTCTCAGAATAAAACTGAAAGCAAAAATCGACATGCCTTCTGCTCCAGAATCTTCTGAAAGGCTCTACCAATCCCAATCAAAAACAGAAAATGCTCCAGAATTGCAGAGGAGGGTTTGGCTGACAGCCAAGTTCATCAAACTCCATAATTGCAAACCTAATGTGATTTTAAAGGATTTTGTATTTCTTGACTTTCTATAATTCTAATCAAGGCCTGGACTCGGGAACACTTTAAAAATGGTGGGCAGGTCCCAATTCCAGGATTCCCTACCCTATTTTTTTGCTCTCCGATTTTAAGGGGTGCCCATAAAGAGTGCCAGCTGGTTCAGGTCGCAATCCTGCCACTGTGGACCGGCCGGTTCCGTTGTGGAGATAGGCTTGTTTTATTCGTACAGTTCTGGTCGCCTCATTATAGGAAGGACGTGGAAGCTTTGGAACGGGTGCAGAGGAGATTTACCAGGATGTTGCCTGGTATGGAGGGAAAATCTTATGAGGAAAGGCTGATGGACTTGAGGTTGTTTTCGTTAGAGAGAAGAAGGTTAAGAGGTGACTTAATAGAGGCATACAAAATGATCAGAGGGTTAGATAGGGTGGACAGCGAGAGCCTTCTCCCGCGGATGGAGGTGGCTAGCACGAGGGGACATAGCCTTAAATTGAGGGGTAATAGATATAGGACAGAGGTCAGAGGTGGGTTTTTTACGCAAAGAGTGGTGAGGCCGTGGAATGCCCTACCTGCAACAGTAGTGAACACGCCAACATTGAGGGCATTAAAAAATTTATTGGATAAGCATATGGATGATAAGGGCATAGTGTAGGTTAGATGGCCTTTATATTTTTTCCATGTCGGTGCAACATCGAGGGCCGAAGGGCCTGTGCTGCGCTGTATCGTTCTATGTTCTATGTTCTATTCCTCTGCAATTTTCATGTAATCGGGCCTAGTTTTTAAAGAGACACCTCAGAGGTGTTGTGAGCTATGAGGGAACCTTTTGAAAGGTTTTGAGGGTTCAAAAGGTCTTCTTCATGCCCCCCTTTGCCAAGCTAGACGGTACTGAAAAAAACATATGTTTTTAACATAGTGAAAAGAAATGAATGAATGACTGTTTGTTAAAGCTTAATCTTTACACATCCTATTGTCAATATAAGGTCTATTGGTTCTGTACAGTGTATTCGGAGTTGTTCAATGTCAATGACATAGCTTGGCATAGGGTACATGAGAGGCCATGGGAGGTGGGTGGAGAAGCCTAGCTTGGCATAGGGTGAATAGAGGCCATGGGAGCTGGGTGAAGGGACATGGCTTGGTTTAGGGGGCATGAAATGCCCTTGGGATGGGTGGCACATTACTGTGCTTTTGGGAGTAGTTTCAATGACTCCCAAAGACTGTTAGTTGCAACACTACCTTTATTGCAACATAGTTACAATTATGAGAATTCGCCCTTACACCAGCCTATTTCCATGCTGCTTTCTATTCGACTCTCAGCTAACATGTGGATATGTCACTTCCCTCTCTGACATCACAGACAATTACAGTTAACCCTTTAAGGGACTCAGTTTAACGTACTCGATTACACTACAGGTGGAGGGACAAAGCTTAGCTTGAGGACATGGGAGGATGGGCAGGGGGCGAGGTGGCACGAGGGGTAAGGGCTAGATGACCTTACCTTTTTTCCTTTTAACTGGAACAAAGTCCCACAGCATTGAGGGGAGCCTTGTGAACGGCCTGCCTCTGCACCCACCAGTCCGTGGCACTGACGTACCAGTGTGGGATTCTCCGTCGGTGGGATCCTCCACTTCACCAGCAGTGTACCCATGCCCACGGGTTTCCTGACGTTGTGGGGTGGCCACAATGGGAAACCCATTGGCCGGCTGCGGGAACGGAGAACCTCGCTGCCGCCGGGCGGTGCGCTGTACCGGAAAACGGGGTTGGCGGGACGGAGAATCCCGTTTCCTATTTTCGCGGACACGCAAAGTCTGGAATTTTCCATGTTCCCCACTATCCATCTCGGCAATGAAAATCCAGGCCATGGTTATTATTCAGTGTTGGAGGTTTGAGGATTCTGTCTCCAGTGACCACCAAGGTAACGAAAGCTGCAGACCTCGAAAGTTGAGGGGCACTAAATCCTTAAAGAATACACAGAAAAGGCATTCGCATGTCATTTGAATGCTTAACCCGAGAACACTAACCACTTATCAGAATTTTTTAAGATCACAAACGCAGCATCAACGATAAAGCAAATCCCATACTCTTGGGCAGCTTGTTATCAAAAGGCATTCTCTCGGTGACATTTACAAACGGCTGATCTGCTCATTAAACTGGACTTTTTCCAAATTTGTTGCACAAGATCTTCAGATTCCAAACAGCTTTCACACGTCCTGCAAGGCTTTCTGACAACAGCTCGAACGAGAATGTATGAAATTCTGATGTCTCGCTCCATACACTGGACGTTCCATATACTGCATGTATCACAGAGTGTGAAATGTGCCTATCTCTGTCCCTCACAGGAGGGCACATAATTAATTCTGCAGGAGGGGATAGTTATTCTATTGCTCAGTATACAGGTAATTCCTTCTCATGACAAATAAAATAAAAACAGCTAGCAGTGTTCTGCAACTCATTTAAAGATTCACTAAAATCCGGTGGATCATTTTCCACTGTAGAATTGTAACAGACTTGGATGGGCCCAAACATATACTTGTGACCTTTTTTTTAGCAAATACTATTGACCTTCAGAATAGTATTTACATTGGCTAAGATACTGGCTCAGTCTCTTGCTCTCGCGCTTAGGCAATTGAGTGAGAGGATGTGTTTCTACTGTTGGTGGATTAATAAACAGAGGACACAGGTTTAAAATAATTACCAAAAGCATCAGAGGCAGGTTGAGGAATTTTCTTTTCAAACATGGGAGCTGATACCATTGGAATACACGACCTGGTAAGCGGAATAGTAACTTGGAAAAATACCTGAAAATGAGTATAAAGAATAAGGAGAGGTGGTAGCCTAGTGGTAACGTCACTGAACTGCTAATTCAGGGGCTGGATTCTCCGACCCACCGCCGGGTCGGAGAATCAGCGGGGGGGGGGGGGGGGCAGCGTGAATCCCGCCCCCGCCGTCTCCCGAAGTCTCCGGCACCAGAGATTCGGCGGGAATCGCGCTGCGCCTGTCGGTGGGCCCTCCCCTGCCGATTCTCCGGCCCGCGATGGGCCGAAGTCCCGCTGCTGTCATGCCGGTCCCGCCGGCGGGAATCAAAACACCTCCCTTACCGGCGGGAATGGCGGTGCGGGCGGGCTCCGGGGTCCTGGGAGGGGGGGGGGGGGCGCGGGCCGATCTAGCCCCGGGGGGTGCCCCCACGGTGGCCTGGCCCGCCATCGGGGCCCACCGATCGGTGGCGGGCCTGTGCTGTGGTGGCACTCTTTTCCTTCCGCCTTTGCCATAGTCTTCACGATGGCCAACACAGAAGTGACCCCCTCCCCTGCGCATGCGCGGGGATGACGTCAGCAGCCGCTGATGCTCGGGCGCATGCACGAACTTCTGCCGCCGGCGAAGTCCCTTCGGTCCTGGCTGGCATGGAGCCAAAGGCCTTTCCTGCCGGCCGGCGGGGTGCCAACCACTCCGGCGCGGGCCTAGCCCATCAAGGTTAGGGCTTGGCCCCTAAAGGTGTGGAGAAATCCGGAGTGGTTCACGCCACTCCATCCCGCCGGGACCGCCCGCCCCACCGGGTAGGGGAGAATCCCGGCCCAGATGCCCAAAGGTACTTGGCTTCAAATTCCAACCACAGCGGAATTTAAATTCAATACATAAATCTGGAACATAAAGCTAACCTGAGTAATGGTGGCCATGGTATCGACCATCGACTGTCATTAAAAAAAAACCATCTGATGCACTGATGCCTCTTTAAGGAAGGAAATCGGCCTTCCTTAACCTGACCTAGCACGCATGTGACTCCAGATCCACAGCAATGTGATTGGCCCTTGACTGCCCTGTGAAATGGCTGAGCAAACCATTTTGTTTGAGGGCATTTAGGGATAAGCAACAAATGCGAGGAGAGAATAAAGGATAAATAAATAAAACTGCACAGCTGTGAGGAAAGGGAGGACGGCGTGGAACTGACTGGGTTGCACTTTCAAAAGGTGGACACAGGCGCAATGGGCTGAATGGCCCCTTTCTGCGCTGAATGATTCCATGAAAGATCCGTAACATGGCGAAGAACCAGTTATTATTTGTGAGAGGGAGAGAGAAAGAAAACACACAGGTGTATTGAAGAAAATGGGGGTAAAACTTGGCGAGCCAGTCAGAATGGAGTCTGTGAGAGAGAGAAAAGAGAGAGAATATAAGGAGGATAAGAGTAGTGGTAGAGACAATTCACATGGATTCAGTCCGGACTGTGAGTCCGGACTGTGAGAATGATTTGAGCCACAGAATATATAAAATGTGTCATATGAATTTTAATGACTTTTTCTTACGTCCTGTGTCTCTGGTCTGCTTAATTGGTCTTATGATTATGAGAGAGGAAAAACCGTGTCATGTTTCTGTCTGGTGACCGCTGCAAAATTGTACCCATTATACTTGCATGACTATTTTCTAAAATAGCAGTATGTTTCAAGAGTACAATTATTTTAAATGATAAAGGTTAAGCGTTTAAGTGACTGTACATCATCCTTCATTTTATTTGGAAAACTTGAGGGTCTAGATTTCATCCTGCAAGAGAAGAGTGGGAACCAGGACATTTCTCACCGTCCTCCACTTGCCTCAGGAGGGAGTGCCAACAAAGGTGGGATTTTTGTTCTGGGAGATGGGTGCTAACGGAGTCCAGCCAACTTCCCTCGGATTTGGAGGCAGCCACAGGGGCTGCTAGGTGAGGCAGGCTCTTTAAAAGGCCCGCATTGGTGCTCTGAAACTTTATCCCAGTTACAACAAAATCAATAAAGAGAAAATTAGCCCCCTAGCCCTCACCCCTTCACATCCCATACTTCAACTATGTCAACTCATTTCAAGTTATGCCCCTCACCCACCACTATGACCCCTCATTCATTCCACACAAGGCTATACCCTCCCCACCACTCATGGTCCTTCAAACCCTCCAAGCATTAGTTGTCTGGTCTATCAGCTAAGCATACATAATGAGGCTTGCTTGAGAGTCCAGATAACTCTCTCTTTTTGAAACCACTGTTCTCCAGAGACAAATTGCTCTGATTGAGACAGATCGACAGTTAAATGGTTGATTCTCTGATCTCTGTTCTCAATTTCACAATGTTTGTTTAGACAAGTAGAGTGGTTTCAAATATTTACTGTTTTTGTTAATGATGCTTTAAAGGGTTTGGATTTTTGACACTTTTATTAGCTTGTAGAGACATGATAATTTTTCAACATAGGAGAAAGATGTGAATAGATTAATTTTTCCAACATTTGTTTTTAATCACATCCTACTGTCACTGCAGAATTCATTTATTCTCAACTGTATTTGGTGAATCAATGGGCATGGGGGGAGGCTATAAGGGGTATATGGCAGGGCAGAGCTTGGCACAGGGAATATGAAGAGCCATAGGGAAAGGGTGGAAGGGAGCTTGTTAGAGGGACCATGAGGTGGTATGGATGGGGACATGGAGAGTGTTTGGAGGGTGAGGGGATGTGAGGGTTGAGGGCTGGAGAGCCTTTTGTTTTATTTTTTCTGGGAAGAAGTCCCTTGGCACCGAGGTAGGCCTTTTGAACAGTCCCTATGGCTGCCTCCCAACTTCTGCCCCGGTTGGTTGGCCCTCCTCCAGACTGTACTCGCACCTCCCAGCAATGAAGATCCATCTTGGCAGACTCTTTCTCCCGAGGCAGGTAGGTTGGGCTGGGAATTTTTACCAACTCTCGCTGTCTGCCATAATGTTGAAACAGAATAGTTAGAGAGAAACTGTTGCAATTGTGAGACAGACTGAGAAGGGAACTAATTTAAGGTGATCAGCAAAGAACCAATGATGCCGTAAGGAAAATAATCCAGCAGTGAATGATTAGGATCACTGCCTGAGAATGTAGCGAAGGCAGATTTAATCATGGCTTTTAGAAGGCAACGGGATAAATGCCTGTAAAGAAAACATTGACATGGCTATGGGGAAAGAGCTGGGATTGGGATGTAGGGAGCGTCACTCGGTGAATTGCTTTTCCAGAGAGCTAGCATGGGTACAATGGCCTGAATGTCCTCCTTTTATGCTCTAACCATTCTATGATTCTATTGAACACATCTCCTTGAAACTCCAGCTAGCAACATTTTATACGGGCAGTTAGCATTGAACCTCCCCAATCAGTTGTGTTTTCTGGTCAAAGTGAGTCATACGGAAAAACAGGATGTTGCACTTCCAGTTAGTTACCCAAGAATACTCAGAACTCTCTGCACATTGTTCAGACACAGATCGGTGGGTTACGCACTTGTGAGCAGGCTCCTACATGAATGGTTAAAGTTGGCAGGAGTCCTGTGCACCCTGTACAGTGTCTGTCAGCCCTCCACTTGGAGATGGATGAGCAATAGATTGGGAATGAAAACAGAAAACACTGGAAAAACCCGGCAGGTCAGGCAGCCTCAGTGGAGAGGAACAGAGAGTTAAAGTTTCAGGTCAATGGCCTTTCATCAGAGCTGACAACAGGTCATAGCTCTTAGATGTTAGAACGGTCTCTCTCCACAGACAGCACCGCCCTGATCTACTAAAGTGTTTCTAGCATTTTCTGTGTCAGATTTCCAGCAGTGTAGTCTTTTGCCTTTGGACCCAGGGATTAGGAAAGCTGACCCGCCGTTTGAATTTGAGGGGCTGCTCGGTACACCGTTACACCTTGAGACATGAGAGTTAATCATCTGAGTGCTGCAGTGTGTGTCTGGATGTGCATGTGGTGTACTGTGTTACATCGCATTACATGTACGGTCCTCTTTAGGTTATCCGCTGCAAAAGAACATCAAAGTATACCGCAAACTGAACCATGACTTACAGTTCACCAAAAAAAGATACTTGTGATCGAAGTTGTACCATATCCGGAAGAGCCATGCACTTTCCGCCTTGGTGCTGTTTACTCCCGGTTGGCTGTCAGTACACTGGGGAGATAAAAATAAACATCCTCGTTTAAGAATGGGTTACTTTAACATTAGTGGATGAGGATGTTATCTAATACAGGGGGAATGGAGAAGATGGATCGTATGACCGAACAGTGGGGTGATGAATAAGCTTTCTTATGTGAATTGCAACATCCAGAGCTGCACTGTGTTTTCAGCTGTGGAACAGAGGAAATGAACCCTTGCAGAAAATCAGCTGACATTAGAAAAACAAACCATTATATATACCAAAAAGAGAATATTCTAGTACTTTCAACAAAGAGTTTGCGACACAAAAAGATTCTGTGCTCATGATTTTAAAGGTGAGGTCTGGATTGGGAAAACTGCCCATGGATCCCAAATTTGGGGACGTGGAATACATTTTCTATAAATTCCGCTGGGCGCGATCTACCCATAAGGGAACAAAGCGAGCGCGTTTAGCCGCGTGTTTACTGGCACTTAGTGCCGAGAAACACACTATTCAATGCGACTTGCTTTGAATAAGGGACCTAAACAGGGAGCACGTGGCCGAGGCCGCAGATAGTCCTGTTTTCTACTGTGTGGTGATCTGCTTGCTGGAACCCCACATTGTAGCGAGAGATCGGAACGGCATTTAAAAATACCGTCCTGATCTCCTAGGCTCCTAAAAGAATCCCTTACCCCCCCCCCCCCCCCACCCCCACCCAGCCCAAACGCAACATGGGAGAGTCCCGCGCCACCCGCCCAATACTCATGGTGGGCAACCCCAGCCCGATTGCTCGTGCAGTGCCACCCAGGCACCACGGCAGTGCCAGCCTGCCACCCTGGCAGTGCCAGGGTAATCAGGTGGCAGCAGCAGTTCTAGGGCACCACCCTGCCCAAAGGGCATGCATCTGGGTGCCTCCGATCCTCTTGGAGATGCCATGAGTGCCGTTCCGTTTGGTCGCCCTTTGTGAGGACCAGTACCAAACGGTGCTCACCCAAGGTCCTGGAGGTGAAGAGATTGAATCCCAAAGGCTCAGGTAGCTCAAGATCTGCATATTAGAGTAAGGCTTATCGCCTCCATCTAATATGCAGATTTGCCTAAAAGTAATCCTGCCCATTGTGGGCAGGATTCACCTCGCGACGCCTTGGGAGATTGTGTTGAATCTTGTCTGGCGTTGCGAGCCGGGTAAATCCTGGGAGGGTGGTCTCCCGACTTTCACCGGCCATGCTGCGCCACGGCGAGCTGCTTTTCTGGGGGGATAGCACCCCTGGAGCCCTCTCAACCCTTCAACGGGATCTACGACATGACCGGTCGTTGAGAGTGGGAAAGAAGGCTGGCTCCAGGGACTTAAGGGAGCAGGTCCATGGTGTAAGAATTGGGGAGTCACTGTTGTTTCCAGACAGATGCTGGTGTGGTGAGGGAGAGGGAGGATAGGGCCAAGAGAGGCCCAATGATTCCTTCCTCTTCCCCCCCCCCAGCCTTCTGGGAGGTTCAACAGGCTTTTCCGGCGGCCTTTGACATCAGGTAGGCCTCCCCTCCAACCCAAGTCTTTGTGAAAATCATTGCATCCACTGATGATTTCACCGAGCTGTGACTTACATTTTTATAATAGGATCTTGCTTTTCCACAGCGGGAAAATCCATGAAGATAAGATGACGCTGGTGGCTTTGGACAGACCAATGGACTTGGCCTGATATAATCCCTTCCGTGCATCATTCTCAGAGGACGAGGATGGTTAAAGGGGATCCCTGTGGGCAGAATTTAATGCCGGCATCAGTCAGCCAGGAGGGTGAAGGATGGGGACACCCCAGCTTCTCCTGGTTATGCCCTGGGAATGAAGGCTTATGGACGGCCCTCCTGCGCATGCACCTATTGAGGGTCATAAGAGGGTAATTACCACTTAATGGAACAGTTGCCATGAGGTAACCAGTCAATAACCAGGAGCAGGAATTCTGGCTAATTTTCCCTTCTCTCGCCCAAGCACCTTACTGCTCATCCAATGAGCTAATTTAATTAAATCTGAAAATCAAACTTCTTTTTACATCTCCGTCATTCATGAAGTAATTGGAGGAGCAAGGCTAATGCGATAACCAGAGTGTATGAACATACATATGAACTTACAAATTAGGAGCAAGAGTAGGCCATTCAGTCCCTGGTGCCTGATCCATAAAGATTGTTTTATACAATCATGGCTGATCTGATTGTGGCCTCAACTCCACTTTCCTGTCTATCCCCTTGTACCCTTTGACTGCCTTGTCAATCAAGAATCTATCTAACTCGGCCTTAATAAAATTTATGACCCAGCCTCACTGCTCTTTGAGGAATAGAATTGCACAGAACAATGGGCGGAATTTTAATGGGGCTATGTCCCCACGCCCGTGGAAAAACACGCACAAATCACTCTGGACTTACCTGGAGTAAGTCCAGGGTGACTCTGCAATTTCCAGGGGGCTAGCAGGGCCCCAGAATGCTCCTCGCAGCTCCGGCTGCCGATACGGTGCCCTGGACTTCCGGTCAGGGGTTCGCGCATGTGCACGGCGGCGGCCTCAGTCGGCCACGCTGTGCGACATGGCCGACCCACATCGTGGACCGGCACCGATTACATAGGCACCCCCCAGATCGTGCGTGCGTGCTGATCGGAACCCTGGCCGTCCTGGAGGCCCCCTCCGAGTGCCTGCCGGGTGGAACCATGAGAGAACCACGCCGGTGGGAACTCGGCCAGTTGACTTTGGAGAATGGCCGAAAAGGCCCCCGAACAGCGCTGCGTCAACTGCGCGTGCCCGATTCGTGATTCTCCAGAGAATCGCGGGAGTGGCATCGGACCCGATCGCAGGTTTTACGCCCATTCTTTGCCCCTGCGCCGAGCGCGATTCCGGTGCGGAGGCTCGGAGAATCCCAGCCAATGACTGTCAAAGTTCTCACGCGGGATTCTCCCGTAACCGGCGCACCTTCAGGGGCTAGGCCCGTCCGGAGTGGTTGGCGCCCGGCCGGCCGGCGGGATAGGGGCCTGGCGCCACGCCAACCAGCGCCGAAGGGCCTCCGCCGGCTGGCGCGAGTCGGCGCATGCGCACGAGCGCCAGCGTGTGCTGGTATCATCCCCGTGCATGCGCAGAGGGATTCACTTCCGCACCGGGAATGGTGGATGATCACGGCCTCCGTGCGGAAGGAATGGAGTACCCCCCAAGGCACAGTCCTGCCCGCGGATCGGTGGTCCCCGACCGCGGGCCAGGCCACCGTGGGGACACCGCCCGGGGCCAGGCGGGACCGGAATAGAACAGACAGGACTTCGGCCCATCGCGGGCCGGAGAATCCGGCAGCCCCAGGGCCCATTGAGTCGCGCCGGACCCCGCCATTCTCCGAGGCAGGCGGCGCGACTCACGGCGGGCTGGTTTTTGGGGGGCGGGAGAATTGGGAAGACGGCGGGGGCGGGATTCATGCCGACTCCCAGCGATTCTCCCACCCGACGGGGGGGTCGGAGAATCCCGCCCATGATCTCAGTCTGAAATGGGAGATCCCCGTATTTTCAACCTTGTTCCCCTATAGTTTCTCCCACATCCTATCAGCATCCACCCTGTCAATCCCCCTCAGGATCTTATATATTTCAATTAGATCATTTTTCATTCTTCTAAATTTCAATGGATACAGGCCCAATATGTCCAACTTTAACTCATAAAATTACTGCTTTATCCCAGAAACAAATCAAGTGAATTTTCTCTGAATTACTTATAATGCCATTTTCCGATATTTTTTCAAGTGTCGGTCCTGGCTAGAAAACCAGGGAGAATCCCTCTGGCGCCAATTGTGGTTGAAGTCATTGTATATTCAGCCTCTTTAACAAAAATAACTTTCCACGTGTTTCATCGCCTCTGTTTTGCATTCCCCGGTAAAACTTAATCAGTGGGGCGCTCCTTTTAAATGCGACCCCCCCCCCCCCCCCCCAGCACTTGTTTCAAGTCCAGGCCCCGGGGGTGGGGGGGGGGGGGGTGGCTGCCAGGAAACAGCATCACATTTCATGGAGGCAGCCCTCACCAAACTCCTGGATGGTGTCAAACAGAGGCGTGACATCCTGTACCCGTAAAGGTCACCAACCCTGCCTGGGAGGGAGGCTGTGGCCACCATAGTGACTGTCAGCTCGTTTCATAAGAGAATTGGGCTCCAGTGGCAAAAGAAGATGAATGACCTTCCTTGTGCAGTCAGAGTAAGTCGTAAGTCTGCCTCCTCATATCCTCATATCTCCCGCTGCACTTACCTCCCCAGTGATCTCTATCCCAGCCATCTCACAGTGTTCAAACACATATCATGGCACCCCCCCCCCCCCCCCCCCCTTTGGCCCTTCAAACCTGCTCTGCCCATTTATTATAATCATGGCTGACCATCCAACTCAGTAACGTGTTCCCTCTTTCCTCCCATATCCTTTGATCCCTTTAGTATCGAAAGCTATATCTACTACCTTCTTGAAAACATACAATGTATTGACCTCAACTGCTTTCGGTGGTGGCGAATTCCACAGGCTCACAACTCTCTCAGTGAAAATATTTCCCCTAATCCCACCCCACCCACTTTGGGAACATCCTTCCTGCACCTACCCTGTCCAGTCCTGTCAGAATTTTATAGTTTTCCATGAAATTTCCCCACATTCCTCTAAATTCTAGTGAATAAAATCCTAACTGATTCAATCTCTCCTCATATACAAGTCCTGTCATCCCAGGAATCAGTCTGGTAAACCTTCACCGCACTCCCTCTATAGCAAGAGCATCCTTCCTCAGATAAGGACACCAAAATTGCACACAATATTCCAAGTGTGGTCTCACCAAGGCCCTGTCTAATTGCAGCAAGACATCCCTGCTCCTGTACTCGAATCTTGTCGCTATGAAGGCCAACATAACATTTGCCTCTTTACCGTCTGCTGCACCTGCATGCTTACTATCAGCGACTGGTCCATAAGGAGACCAAAAAAAAAATGCTGGAAAATCTCAGCAGGTCTGGCAGCATCTGTAGGGAGAGAAACAAGCTCATGTTTTTACTCCAGATGACCCTTTGTCAAAGCGCTTTAACATGAAAGGATCTGTGCAACCGGGGGAGGACTCTTGCCCAACCAAGTGGGCACGGAGATGAAGGTGATGAAAGAAGAGTTCAATATCATGTCGAGCCCGGAATTCACTGAAGTGGGGACGTAAGGGTACCAAGCTGAGTCCTTTGCTGAGAACAGTACGCTCAGCCTCAGAGAGGGGAAGGTCGGAGGGTATGGTGAACACACGGCAACGGCTGGGGCTGGGAGAACTGGGGTACGAGGGATTGGGACTGACGGGGGGCCCAGGATGAGCAGTGTTGATAGGTTGTTGAAGCTTTCATTCATTAACATCAGCAAGAAACAGGACAAGTTTCTTGTTCAGGCATCGAATGATGCGAAGGGTGAAATGAAACTGGGGACAGGGACAGCTTTGAGAGAGAGTAAGATGGTGTTGCTGGAGAGAGATGCTGTGTGTCTTCATGTGGCGGCGCATGGCACTGAGTGTGGCTTTCAGGATGCGGCGAGAGCAGCAGTTGGAAGAATGTTGTCTATCCTGGAGATTGCTACTCAAGGAAATCCAGGTCTTGTCGCACATTCCCCTCTCTCAATCTATAGCCATTCAGGCTGAAATTAATAGGCCAGGGAGAAGGTAAAGTAAGTGGATAGATTGGGGAGGGGGGGGGGAGGGGGGGAGTCAGACATTGTGAGGGTTCAGGTTGTTGAACACCATGAGAGATTAGACACTGGGGAGAGGGGACTGGATATCAGGAAAATTGTGGGTGTTGAACATCAGGGTGGGAGAGTTTGAGGCCCGGGTGGGGGAGGCTTGTTTTGGGTGTGAGGTGGTTGGGCCTGGAAGGGGGTAGGATCAGGTCAAGAGGAATGCCAGTGGGAATCAGAGGTATGGGAATACTGTGCAGGGAGTCGGGGGAAGAGCAGGGGAGATCTCCCCAGGGCGTTTGGGTGAAGTCCTATGAGGGTGGTATCCTGTGGGTCTTTAAAATAATTGACCAGAAGTTAGAAGAGGTTTTAATTCTTCAAAACTTTTTCTGGGTAACATTTGTGCTACACTGCCAGAAACATCCAAAATTTACGACTAAATTGCATATTCGGATAGTTCCAAGTGAAGGGCAATCACCCAGAAGAAGTTAGCAATTGCCGGTAAATCCTTACCTTTAAAAGTTTAAGAGAGGTTCCCCGGTGCAATTTTGGGATAACCCCCTAATCTGATGCTGGGGTGTTTATGAGTTTCAACCCTTTATGTCCTCCTCAAAATATACACTTCAGATACACATGGAGACAATAGGACAGTCTTGCCCATGAACTGGGCGTTTCCAGAAACATAAAAGTACAACCACAGGGCAGTGGTATTGTGACTGGACTAGTAATCCACAGCAAGATCTGGGGACCTGGGTTCAAATCCCACCACAGCAGATGGTGAAACTGGAATTTAATTTTTCAAAAAACCTGGAATTTTTCTGACCGTAAGTCATGGGAGCAGAATTAGGCCATTCGGCATATCAGGTCTGTTCCGCCATTCAATCATGGCTGAAACGTTTTTCATCCCCATTCTCCTGCCTTCTCCCCATAACCCCTGATCCCCTTATTAATCAAGAACCTATCGATCGCTGTCTTAAAGACACTCAGTGATTTGGCAACCTTCTGTGGCAAAGAGTTCCACAGATTAAGCACTCTCTGGCTGAAGAAACTCCTCCTCATCTCAGTTTTAAAGGATCGTCCCTTCAGTCTGAGGCTCTGTCCTCGGGTTCTAGTTTTTCCTACTAGTGGAAACATCCTCTCCACGTCCACTCTATCCAGGCCTCGCAGTATCCTGTAAGTTTCAATAAGATACCCCCTCATCCTTCTAAACTCCAATGAGTACAGACCCATAGTCCTCAACCGCTCCTCATACGACAAGTTCTTCATTCCAGGGATCATTCTTGTGAACCTCCATGAAACTTGACCTTGAAATTATAGTCGTAAAAACTCATCCGGTTCATTGATATCCGTGAGGGAAGGAAATCGGCCATCCTTACCCAGCCAGGCCTACACGTAACTCCAGATCCACAGCAAAAAATGCCATCGGAAATGGGTAATTAAGGATAGGTAATAAATGCTGGCTCAGCCATCCTGTGAATGAATGAATGAATTAAAGAAAGAGAGCTGGCTGGATTTTACTGTGGCTCGGGAGGTAGTCCTACTGTTAAACATGGCTTCTATTAGACTCATTTGACCCAGACACAATTACCTGGTTTCTTCTGTTTAGTCCAGAGGCTTTGAATAGAACCAGAAAACATTCCCTTGACTGACTTTAGAAAGCAATAACCTCATGGATCGTGCCCACTGCATCAGTAATAACTATAATCCTTTCATATAGCATTGTCTCCATTGTGTAATACTCGTTCAGTCAGCGCATGAATTTACCAGAAGTGGATTTTGCCTTTTGAAGGACTGCAATTTCCTCCTGGGAAAAGGTCAGTTTGGAGATCAATGAAAGCTAGTGGAGCAACAAACAGGAATAAACTACCTCACATTGAAAGCGCTTCCCTCTGCAGTAGCTCCATTTTTATGAATGCCCAAGAAGACAGATAATGTGAAGGAAAGAAAATTGGACACACCTTTGAGCGAGTGAACAATTATGGGGTTATTAGTTTTTCAGCAGATGGAACTGCAAGGTATTTTTAGATCCTATGCTTTCCAATGTTCCTGTGCTTCTGACATAATTTCTAGCAAAAATGCAAGAGGCGCAATAATCTTTTAGAAGGAGACACATGAGTAATCCAGTTGACTCCACCTCTGCTCTTCCATAAGTAGCCTTGCACTGGCCTTCGTGGCGAAATTGGGAGCTTGACTGATAGAATAAAAATATTTTGAAAAAAATTCTAACAAGATTTTCATTATAACAAAAAAACAATCCAACAAACCCCAACCCCGTACTGTACCAAAAGTATACCCAAGCGCTTTCAATGTGAGGTAGTTTATTCCTGTTTGTTGCTCCACTAGCTTTCATTGATCTCCAAACTGACCTTTTCCCAGAAGGAAATTGCAGTCCTTCAAAAGGCAAAATCCACTTCTGGTAAATTCATGCGCTGACTGAATGAGTATTACACAATGGAGACACTGCTATATGAAAGGATTATAGTTATTACTGATGCAGTGGGCACGATCCATGAGGTTATTGCTTTCTAAAGTCAGTCAAGGGAATGTTTTCTGGTCCCCAGACCCCGTTTCCTCCCCATAGAGAAAACAGAACCTTAACTAAAAATATAATTCAACAACTCCCCCTCCCTTCCTAACAGCTGACGGTAATCAGTTCATTGAAAAAGATAATGAAAGGTTGTCACCTCGAGGAGAACCCTTCCACCCACCCCTTTATGGTATACTCGATCTTTGCAAGGTACAAAAATTCCATTAGGTCCCCCAACCAAGCTGAGGCCTTAGGCAGCACTACTGATCTCCATCCAAGCAGAACTCGCCTCCGGGCTATTAGCCAGCCGAAGGCTAGGACATCTGCCCTTGTGCTTGCCTGCAACACCGGCGACTCCAATACTCCAAAAATGGCCACCGATGGGCTCGGCTCCAGCTGAATGCCCCAAATCCCTGATATTGTATCACAAAAGGAGACCCAGAGGGTAACGATCTTGGGGCAAGACCAAAACATGCGTATGAGATTCGCCAGTCCCACAGAGCGCCGCTCCCACCTATCATCCACGCCCAAGAAGAACCCACTCAAATGCGCCCTAGTCAGGTGCGCCCTGTGCACTACCTTGAACTGGATCACGCTTAACCTCGTGCATGAGGAGGTGAAGTTGGCTCTGTAAAGAACCTCATTCCACACTCCCCCCTCGAAGATCAAACCCAGCTCACCCTCCCACTTCCACTTTACCTCCTCCAACAATGCCTGCTCCGTCGTCAACATCTGCCCATAGACAGCCGACATCTTACCCTCCCCTAACTCTGCCCGATAACAGGAACCTGTCCATAAACGAAGGCGGTGGTAACAGGGGAAATAAAGGAAGCTCCTTGGGTAAAAAAATCAATTTATTAACTCTGCAAACAAAGCTTTGCAAAGAAAGACTGGGAGACACTAGAGGAAAAACAAAATCCCCGGGAGAATATTCATCTTCACCGTCTGTACCCTTCCTGCTAAGGTGAGATGCGGGAGGGCATCCCATCTTTTCAAAATCAGCCTTCACTCCATCCACCAGAATAGAAAAGTTAAGTTTATGGAGCGAGGCCCAGTCACGGGCACCCAGATTCCAAAATCCCAGCGATTTTTCCGACTGGATGAAATGGTGAGCCTCCCCAGATCAGCCCCCATCACCGGAAAATATTCACTCTCGCCCAGATTCAGATTGTACCCTGAAAAGGAACCAAACGTCCTGAGCAACTCCAATATCTCCCCACATTGGAGAATGGGTCCATGATATATAGTAACATATCATTCTCATATAAGGACTCCCTATGCACCTTGCCCCCAATGCTCTATTACCCTCCATTTGATAGATGATCTCAAAGCAATGGCCAGTGGCTCGGTTGCTAAGGCAAACAAAAGCGGAGACAACCAACACCCCTGTCTTATCCCCCTGCTCAGTTAGAAACAATCCGAGTTCAGGGTATTAGTATGTACACTCTGTACAAAAGTCTAATCCATGAATTAAATTCTGGCCCAAAGCCAAACCGTCTCAGGATCTCAAAGAGGTATGTATCCCCACTCAATTTAACAGCGAAATAGGCCGATACAACCCACAGTCCATGGGATCCTTGTCCTTCTTCTGGATCAAGGAAATCAACGCCTCTGTCAGAAATACCCCCGGGACACGGAAGCTTTAAAGATAGCCAGCAGAAGTGGGACCAACTGACCAGCAAATTGTAGACTTCCAGTGGTGGCCATGGAGTGCATGGTGGCACACAGGACAGCTCCAGCTCGAAGGTGTTGGTTTGAGCTCTTTTTATACAAAAGTGGGGTAGTTTTGACACAAAAGTGTAGCTGAAGGTGTGGAGGAGAAGTTTCTCCCCCCCAATAAGTGGCATGCCTGCTGGTTACTAGACCCGGCAGAAAAAGGTTAAGGACCTGGTCAAGGAACTGGAGGAGACCTGTGGTGCAGCAGCAACTGTGAAGATGGCGGAATGGAAAGGGCCTTTGCAAGTTGGAAAGTCCCAGATGGAGCAGTTGATGGCGTTCATTAAAGGAGTGCAATGGAAGGAGATGCACGAGGATTGGTCGAAGGCCATTGAGGGAGCATTAGCACTGCTGAAAGAATTGATGGAGCGAATGGAGAAATGTCTCCAAGTACAGGAGTGGCAGGTGCGGGAGATGGAGAAGGTGATGTCCAACCAGAGTGATGGGGTGGTAGCGTTGGAGGCAGAGGTGGTGCTCCTGGCGGACTTTTGCAAGTCACTAAGTTAAAAGGCAGAGGAGCAGGAGAACAGATCCAGAAGTCGGCCTGCTGGAGGGTGTGGGTGGTGCAGATGCCACGAGATACGTTTCAAAGATGTTGGCGGGGCTGGTGGCGGAGGGGATGCTGGACAAGGCCCCAGACGTGAATAGGGCACAGGGCTCTCTAGAGGCAGAAGCTGAGAACAAGGAGCCACCATTTGCGTAGATTGTGAGGTTCCACAAGTTTGTGGAGAAGGAAAAGATCCTGTGGTGGGCCAAGGAGAAGCGGAACTGCAAATTGGAGGGGAACCGGGTCCGCATTTACCAAGATATCGATACGAAGCTAGCGAAGAGGCGTGCTGGATTTAACAAGGCTGAAGCAGTGCGATTTCAAAGGCAGATTCGGTTCGGGGTGCTGTACCCGCCGGAACTATGGGCAACGTTCGATAGTCGGGAGCATTATTTTAAAACCCCAGAAGAGGCCAATGACTTCATCAGAGACCATAAATTGGGGGAGAACTGAATGTCAATGGGAACAGCGGAGCTGGAACATCGAAATTGCGGATAATGGGGGGGGGGGGGGGGGGGGGTTGGGCAGAAGGTGGGGTAGTTTTTGGGTTGGGTGATTTTACCATTGTTGTTGTTTGTTAGGGGGCCATAAGTTTGTAAGGGGCAACTGCCCAACCCCCCTCCTAGCCACCGTCCGTGCTATTTTTCTTTGGAGGAGGTGACCTGCGGTTTTGGATGTGTCTGTGAGAGGGAGGGTGGAAGGTACGAGGGGCCTTCAGGCAGAAGCTGTCGCAACATGGCAGAGTTGGAGACTGAGTGTGGTCATGGATGGAGAAGGGGGCCATCTTGAGTGAGTCAAGCGGTGTTGGTGGTGGGGATGGGGGTTGTGGTGGGGGTGGGGGTGGTGGTGGGTGGGGGTACTGGGGGATGGTGATCTTGGATCATGCACCGCACTAGTCGGAGGTCAGATTTAGTTCAAGGCAGGAGCAGGTGCCTCGAGATGGAGGCTGGACTTGGGGTTTTTGGCAGATAAGGGGTTCTGTGAGAAGGTACAGTCGGTGATCAGAGATTATCTGGAGTTGAATCAGAATGGGGAGGTTTTGGGAGGCGTAGAAGGTGATAGTTCGGGGGTGGGTGGAGGTTATCTCGCTCAAGGCGCACAGGGACAGGAAGAGGAAGGAGGAGTATGGACGATTGTTGGACGAGACAGTCGAGGTGGACAGGAAATGTTCGAGAGCTCCAACCAAGGAGGGGTTGGCGGAGAGGAAAAGATTACAGGGACAGTTTGACAGGCTGATGATGGGAAAGGCAGTGGGACAGCATCGGACTGTGAGGGGCGTGTACAATATGAATATGGAGAGAAGGCAAGCCGCATGCTGGCCCACTAGCTATGGAGGCAGGCCGCATCCAGGGAAATTCTGAGGGTGTGGACAGGGAAGGGGGGGGGGGGGGGGGGCAGGTAGTGCCAGTGCCGGGAAAGATTAATGGAAGCATTTAAGAAGTATTATGAGAAGCTGTATAGGGCTGAACCAGGTGGAGAGGAAGGATATATGGGACGATTTTTGGATGAGCTGGAGTTCCCGAGGTCCGAGAATGAAGAGAGGAGTCAGGCGCTGCAGGAGCTGTTAGGGTTGAGGGAGGTGATGGATAACATAAGGGGGATGAAGTCAGGGAAGGCCCCGGGGCCGGACGGCTACTAGGCAGAGCTTTACAAGGAGCTTGCGACAGAGTTGGCACCGCACTTGCTTAGTTTAGCAAGGCCCTGGGGAAGGGGGAGCTACCGGAGACATTGACGCAGGCGCCCATTATGCTAATCCCGAAGAAGGGGAAGGACATGTTGGAGTGTGGGTCATTTCACAGCTAAACACGGATGTGAAAGTGTTGGCCGAGTTAGTGGTGGGGAGGATGGAGGGGTGTGTTCTAGGGGTGGTCGCTGGGGACCAATCGGGCTTCATAAAGGGCAGGCAGCTCTCCAGTAACATCAGGAGGCTGTTAAACATGATTATGACCCCGTCGGAAGGGTGGGTAACGGAGATGGTGGTCTCTATGGACGCGGAGAAGGCTTTTGACTGGGTGGAGTGGAGGTACCTGTTTGAAATTTCGGGAAGTTTTGGGTTGGGGATGAAGTTTGTCCCCTGTTTTATGTGGCCCGGTGATGTGTGTACAGACCAATGAGATGAGTTCATGGAGTTTTGGGTTGCACAGGGGAATGAGGCAGGGATGTCTGTTGTTGTCGCTGTTGTTCGTGCTGGCGATAGATCCCTTAGCGATGGCCCTTAGGAGTCAGTGGAGTGGCAGGTGATTGTGAGGGAGAGTAGGGAACACTGGGTGTTGCTAAGCACAGGCAACCTTCTGCTGTTCGTTTCGGACCCACTGGAGAGCATGCAGAGAATTATGGGAAAACTAGAGAGGTTCAGGGCCTTCTCGGGATATCAGCTGAATGTTGGAAAGGTGTTTCCTGTGAATGCGGTGTGTCGGGGAGTCAATCTGGGGGCGTTGCCATTTAGGGTAGTCAGGGACAGATTTCGGTATCTGGGGATCCAGGTGATGGGGGCATGGTCATCGATGCACAAGTGGAACCTGACAACGTTGGTAGAGGAGGTATGGGGGGATTTTAGGAAATAGGATATGCTGCACCTTATCCAAGTATTGATGAAACCTGGCTATGATCTCCCATGGTGGTTTCCAAGATTCTGCCTCACTGATCGATGGGCCTGGTCCAATTCAGGAGGGGTGGGATTGACTCCCTCCACCACCAACTTTCTGAACATCTTGGGCATGTAGTCTGTGGAATCTGAGCCTTCAGACCCTCCGGCAGCCCAACGATTCTTACGTTTTGGCGTCTGGAGCAGTTCTTCAGATCGTCAACTTTGGCCTTAGCATTCTATGCTCACAGTCAACAACACAAAATTGTCGGTCAAGAAGATAACCAAGTCAGATAACCACTGAGGGGGCAACCACACGGCAGAAGCTTCTGCCATGTGCCCCCCTGCTGAGGCTCGAGGAACCTCGGAGTCTGATGACGACCTGTTGCCTGCCTTCTGCTCAGTGTTATATTTACCGGACATTCCATCAAACTGCACCAATTTCCTCCAAATGATCGCCCATTTACCGAGCAAAAAGGGCTAAAAACCAAGGACCTTTGGGGGAACGACTGCTCACTGCATAGCTGCCACCGGAAGTCACTTGCACAAAATCTTAATCACGAATGGCTGAATTTCCCTGTTTAAGTCTGATGTCTGGCTGATATTTCTGTTGAAAAATCAGTTGAATGTGTGGCGGTACATTAGATTCCAATTTTCATGAAGAAGGCTGATTAAGAAACAGCCTCTGGAAGCACCAACCGATTATGGACAGCAGGAAGCCATGCCAGAGGGCCAGGGGGTTTGAAGTGGCGAGTGCTGGAAGACCACAAGATAGAGGTGCCGTACTGCTGATGGGACCGGCAGCTAGTTCCTCCCCCACACTCCCACCCCAGCACCATCTGCCAGATCCACCTGCCGGTGACAAACAAACCATTGTACATACTTGCCCGTGGATGCCTTGACGATTATCAATGTTGCCCTTTGAAGTGATCACAGCATGTGAATCTCGCGGCATTCCTGACTTCCTCTCTGCTTCTGTTGGCAAAATCCAGTAACCATTCAAAAATGTCCACGGGTTTCTTCCATAGTTACCTTAATGGACTTCACACTACAGCTGGAATGCTGTGAAGCTGTCTCCGGTAAACGTTCAAGGAGGCAGGAAGCATGCAAGGAGCAGACCCGATGCGTTTGTTATACACCATTTTCCGAGCTCCGAGCTCCAACCTCAAAAGTCAACTCTGAGGTGCGAAGTAAACTCACCCCCGAAGGCATGTTTGGCACAATACATTGGCTGTCAGCGTGGCATGCTAAACCACTTTCATTTCTTTTCCTTCCAGTACATTAAACTTTCTGCCACTCGGGGTGGCATGGTGGCGCAGTGGTTAGCACTGCTGCCTCACGGCGCTGAGGACCCGGGTTTGATCCCGGTCCTGGGTGACTGACTGTGTGGAGTTTGCACATTCTCCCCGTGTGTGCGTGGATCTCATCCCCACAACCCAAAGATGTGCAGGGCAGGTGGATTGGCCACGCTAAATTGCACTATTAATTTGTTATAAACTAAGAGAAACCCCAGCCGTGCCAATCTGAACATTTGACGCGCTGTAGATAAATATTTGGCAGTGTTGTTTCTTACGCATGCCCGGCTGGCTCAGTCGGTAGAGCACGTGGCTCTTAATCCCAGTGTCAAGGGTTCGGGCCCCACGTTGGTCTCCACTGCTCCGCGATGGGCCGAAGGGCCTTTCCTGTGCTTATGTATGCGATTCATTTGTTTGGAAAGGTCATGCTGGAATTTCCAGCTACCAGCTGTCCACTTTGACTGAACTGCCTTACAAACTGGAAGACAGCCAGTTATCTGCTAAAATCACATTTCTCACTGACAGGAGTACAAATCATCAACTTCTCTTTGACGTTTAATTATTAACCACTATCAGTTTCAAATGCTGAATGATTTCGGAATCTCTGCAGACATATTGCAGCAGGGTGAGGGCTTGAATTTAACATCGCACACGGGCCTGACGCAAACTGTACATTTGAAGGGACGGATTGTCGAGAACGTTTGGCAGCTTTTTCTTTAAATGAATTTGAAAATCACAGTAGAACTACATGTGGTTCTGCTGGAGTCCCTTTTGCACAAAGCTTTAGAGTCTTGGGTCCGCATATTAAACGTTGTCCCCCCCCCCCCCCTCATTAAAAAAAGAGGTGGGACAGGTTCACAAGAACACGAGAATTAGGAGCAGTCATTTAGCCCTTTCAGCCCCCCACTCACCCCTTCGATAAGATCAATTTGTGTCATCAGCAAATTTGGCTTCCATATTGTCAATCCCTTTATCCAGGTCGGGATGGGAAACGTGGTACTAAACATATAAACACGTGGGGCGGAATTCTCAATATTTGGGGTGGCTCTTGTGGCAGCTTTCTTGTTCACCAGAACGGTGGGAACCTGCACCAGATTCTGCACTTGGAACCTCATTAATTCTGCACAGGCTAGTTCCCCTCCGAAATACCTGGCGGGCCGGCAGCTGACCCATGTCAGCTTGCAAGTTTGAAGGTCTCGCCACCATGTTTAAACACATAGTGCAGCACACTCGCATCACTCTCTGCAGCCCGCCCGTCTTCACCAGACCTCATTCAGTGTCAGCAACCCAGAGAAAAAAAGACTAGCAGCCTCAAGAAAAGTTCTGTTCCTTGATTCAACCACTTTCAGCCTGGGCCCATCACTTGCGAGGTGCCCATGTCCTACTTCGATCTCTACCCACTGCACCTGGAGTATTTGTGTGTTCCCTTCCAGTAAACAATGTTTTATCCCTTTGATCCCCCTGTTTGTGAGCTTTTTTGCATTCTTGTCAGGATCCAACCTCCTTCTCTCAGTCTTCCCTCCGCCTTCCATTGTTTGACTTCCTCATCCACTCCTCGCCCCTCTGCCTCGATCGTGAGCCCTTGCCCTTCCTGCCACTCCTTGCATAGCCTTGCTTTCACATTACACCCCTCCCCTGCCCCTTTGTCTGCATCAGGTCACCCTTCTGCTTCCCCCTCCACCCCAAACTTCACTCGCACTCCATCCCTAGTCAAACTTTGGACCTTTGTTAGGGTGGCCATATGCGTCACGCAGCACAGTGCAGTCCAGATAGACACTGGTGTATGGCATTAAGGGGAAGGAGATCCCTGTACCCACCAACCCCAAGTGCTGTATTGATCCGACCCGGTGACGCATGAGGGTCTATGGGTCCAGCAGTCCATGAAGCCCAGCTCGGCTTGGAGGCGGAGGGCAGGATCTGGTCTTGCTGGAGTGGTGAACAATGGATGATTTAGCAATCATGTTTTAGATCTATGTAAATCCACGTGAGTGTGATGCAAGATTGGAAGGCATGATGGGACACTGAAAATGAAATGAAAATCGTTTATTGTCACGAGTAGGCTTCAATGGAGTTACTGTGAAAAGCCCCTAGTCGTCACATTCCGGCGCCTGTTCGGGGAGGCTGGTACGGGAATTGAACCGTGCTGCTGGCCTGCCTTGGTCTGCTTTAAAAGCCAGCGATTTAGCCCAGTGTGCTAAACCAGCCCCTGTCTAGCCAGCTGTTTCGATAAGCATTCCTGAGATGCAAATGAATGCAAATGGCGTTCATACGACCAGCCGGCAGGAAGGCCGACTCGCCACAAAACCGTCATCAAGAGAATGGCAACATGATTTTAGGCTGGTGGGTTTCCAACTTTTTGACTGCCACCAGATTCTCTGCCCCCACCCTCCATGGGTGTGATGGGAGAATTGCGCCCATGGAAACATCACCAACCTACTGCATATGTGATGGTTGCTGCTTTTCTGATGGTGGGTTTTGTGCTGTGTGAGTTCCTGCTCTATACTTATATCAGGCTTCACAATGTCTTTAGGAGCCTTATCTAAGTTAATAGTTGCTGTGCGGAATTTGTAGAATTTGGAAAAGCCAGCAGTGCTCAGGAGCGGCAGTCTCCTGTAATTCTCTTTTACAGCATTTCCCGTGGGCCAGGAGTGCTCCCTTCCCATTTCCCAACACTTCCCAATCTCTCACCAGTCAGCTTTTGGTCTGCCCAGTGCTGACCACAGCCTCTCTCTTCCCCCTCCCATGATTGGCAACCTGCCTCCCACCCCCGATCTCCTGCGCCCCACCCTCACTTCCTGATTGCCTGGGTCCATTCCCAACGGTCTCCAGCTGTGAACTCTAGCTATGGCTTTCCGGCTAGCCTATCAATTTGTCTGTCTGCTCCGACAGGAAATGGAAGAAAACATTCAAGCGAAGTCCAGCGTTTAAATTTGGAAGGACGTCGGTGCCCCTGGCATTGCTGGACTTTGCCCTACACTACAGTATGCACTCCCTTCCCCTACCCAACCTACAAATACTGGGGTCTTAGAATTTTAACACGTAACACCACCCGCAATATTAAAGAGCAGTGGACAAACATCACAATTAAGGCATTCCTGGGGCGGTTTGATTTTGCAATTAGATTGCATGAGCAGAATACATAATGGAAAACTGGGCAGGCCAGGGTGCATGCCTGTCAAGGAACGGTACAGTAGTCTAGCAACAGAGGAAAATTGGGGGGGGGTTTCTGTACATTCAGACCCACCCAAACCTTTGACATGAGTTGTATTTATCTGCCTGGGCTCAGGTAAAGCTCCTCTACAAACTATTGCAAAGACCTTTGGTATGTTCATATGTTCTAATACATAGAGAAGATCATATCAATCTGATAATACATAAATAAGGCAGTGTTTATTTTTATATATGTGTATAAAATCACACAGAGATGCTGCTTAAGTGATAATGTAGATAGCATTATTATATTGCATAGTTTGGAAAGTAAAGCAATTTCATATAAATCTATAAAAATATACAGAGACTAATATTCACACAGCCTAATTTCAAACTGTGATTGGCACAAATGTTTGTAGGCATAAAAACAAGTTAATCGCATTGGGTGTCTTAATGGCCTATAGTTAATTCATCAACTTTATATACATAATAGTGGAGAATTAAGTTTTTTGCCAATATTTCCAAATACACAAAAAATATCTTTGGATGCATCTTTTGGGCACAGTTTTCTTCAGTGCTCCGTTTACTTAATATCCCGAGGGAAAATTCGACATAATTTCTCCCAAACGACTCCAAAATTTATAAGTGACCCATTATCTACAAATATAATAAGCGCGCAGAGTATACATTTTAATTGAAGTCTGATCAGCTGATTTGCAATTATAATTCTATTGTCTCAGAAGTATAGATCCATCATATTCCCTGGAGCCAGTGATTCCTTCTCTCTTTTTATTAATGTCCTTAAACTTCAATCGCGCTCTTAACCAAACATTTTTCTGCTTCTTTGGAAAGGATTAATCAACACGGTACTAATTATTTTTGCTGGAACCTGTCCTGCATTCTGTCCAGTGAACTGAAATGAAAATGAAAATCGCTTATTGTCACGAGTAGGCTTCAATGAAGTGACTGTGAAAAGCCCCTAGTCGCCACATTCCAGCGCCTGTCCGGGGAGGCTGGTACGGGGAACCGTGCTGCTGGCCTGCTTGGTCTGCTTTAAAAGCCAGCGATTTAGCCCAGTGAGCTAAACCAGCCCCTAAACCAGTGGGGCAAAGAACACATTTCTTCCTGCTTGTGACGTTAATCCTTTACTGGTTTTCCATCGAGTTCCGTACTAGCACTCCAATTTAAATAAAACTCTTTGTTACTGGCATAGTTTAACAACCTATTTATAGAATTACAGGCACCGCCGAAAAGATTGGAAATACCTTACTGAAGATTCTGGATTTGCACCGAGTGCAATTAACCTCTGCATTCATTAATTGCTCTTCTGTGGCATTGTCACTGGCTTCAGTCAGCCTTGGCATAACCAAGGCTACAAGGTAAAGATTAGGATCAAAGCAGACTGGTAAATTTAGCCACCGGCTGTCATATTTCAGATCAACAACATTAACCAGAGTTGCTTCTAACTAAAGTAAGACTGTCCCCCCTCCCACTCGGGGGACTGTAAATTCCCTCCCACGGCGGGCGGGATTGGATAATCTAACCCCAAGTTTTACTTTAAACAGCCAGCTCCTTTCCCTCGTAGCTGAGGCCCTGTGGGCCAATCTCTTGCTTTACCTTAAAAAGGCATTCTCAGGCGAGATGAAGCAGGATGGAGAATGTAGCAACAAAGAAATGTACCTTGATGGAAAGCAGCATTTACTTAATGAGTGGGCAGAACTTTGACTAGCTTGGGCGGGATTCTGTGATCCTGAGGCTGAGTGTTGACGCCGTCGGAAACGCCGTCGTGTTTCCCGACGGGGTCAACATGGCCTCAGGGTCAGCAATTCTGGCCGCGACAGGGGGCCAGCACGGCACTGGAGCGATCCGCGCCGCTCCAGCTGCTGATCCTCTGGGCGCCCGGGGTCTGCACATGCGCAGTGGCACTGGCGCCAATGCATGCATGCACAGTGGCTCCTTTCTCCGCACCGGCCCTGACGCAACATGGCGCAGGGCTGGAGGGGCCGGTGCGGAAGAAAGGAGGCTCCCAGCCCGAGAGGCCGGCCCGCCGATTGGTGGACCCCGATCGCGGGCCAGGCCATAACGGAGCCCCCCCTGGAGTCGATACCACCCACCCCTCCCACAGACCGCCCTTGGACCCTTCCACGCGAAGGTCCCGCGGGGCTGAGAGCAGGTGTGAACGGTGCCAGCGGGACTCGCAGCGCCGGCCCTAGGGTTGCTGGCGCCCCGAGCAAGCTGAACTTCGGCGCCCTTGGGGGGGGGGGGGGGGGGGGGGGGGGCTGAGGGGCGGGGGGGGGGGCGGGGCTGAGGGACGGGAGAGGCGGGGCCGAAGGGGGGGGGCTGAGGGGGGCGGACCCGGGGGGGGGGCGGACCCGAGGGGGGGGCGGACCCGAGGGGGGGGGGGCGGACCCGGGGGGGGGGCGGACCCGAGGGGGGGGGGCGGGCCCGAGGGGGGGGGGCGGGCCCGGGGGGGGGGGGCGGACCCGAGGGGGGGGGCGGACCCGAGGGGGGGGGGCGGACCCGAGGGGGGGGGCGGACCCGAGGGGGGGGGGCGGACCTGAGAGGGGGGGGGGGGCGGACCCGAGGGGGGGGGGGGACCGAGCGGGGCGGAGCCTTGGGGGAGGGCAGCCACCGCGCATGCGCTGGTTGGCACCGGCCCAACTGCGCATGCGCGGGACCCGAGTCTCTGGCGCCCCCCAGCGCATGGCGCCCCGGGCGACTGCCCGAGTTGCCGGTGCCTTGAGCCGGCCCTGGGGACTCGGGTTTTTTGTGACTTCCGCTCGGCGGGGGGGCACGTAGAGCGGCCCCCTACCGGCAACGTGCCAACCACGCCGGCGCCAATCCTCCGTGCTGCGGAGAATCGCGTACTGGCGTCGGGGCGGCTTGGCGCGATTCGTGCTGGTCGCAGGAATTCTCCGGCCCGGCTGAGAGAATCCCGCCCCTTATTTCCAGCAACAAATCCACTTAAGGTTAATTTCTGCAATTGGACCTGCTGGTCCCTTGGAGGAAGGGGGGGGGGGGGGGGGGGGGTCACATGACTGGGCACAAACCTATTTGTAACGACTAGGGTGATCCTGACCCAAAAGCTGACTTCTGACTCATGACAAGCGGAGAAGGGGGTTGGAGAGGAAAGAAGGCAGCAAGTAATAAAATCATATCTATGTTCTAGATTCTTTCCCTGCAATAAGGTGGAATAAATAATGATCAAAGTTATGAGTAAATAGTTAACCGGGGATAAATAAAATGAGATTAAGAAGGCATTGAGAGATGGATAGGAGATAAAGTAAGTGGGATCAATTTCTTAAGCTAAATATAAGTTGGCACATTAGCTGAGTGTGAATATTGAGAGTTACACCTGTTGAGTGAATTCTTCAGAAATGTTGATTACGGTCGAGCTTCACAGATCCGTTTAATTTGGCTCAGAAATCTGCCCATCAGTCTCCACCGCACTCTCAAAAAAATAGCAAGCAGAAATCTCCCCACAATTGCAAGACAGTTAAGTGAGGAAATTATAGTGAGATCCGAGGTAATATTTTCCGAAAGTTCAATTTCTGCACCATCTGTCCGATGGGAAGTTTTGATATTTAAAAAGGGAGGAGGACAACATTAATCTGTGAAATATGAATCAATTAGCCAAGCAGGGGAAATGATTTTGTCGCTTTGCAAATGATGCTCGGAATAAAAAGTGAATCATAGACATTATAGCACTGAAGGAAGCCATTCAACCATTGCGTGAATCAACTCCCCAACTGAAGTAATCTAGGCTATGCTGATCTCTCAAACTTCTTATTTAACCTTCTTGCCTTTCAATTATATATTTAGGCTGGTATTCTCCATTCCGCACCCCGGTGCCATGGCCTATGTAGGGGAGGGGGGGGGGGAGGGGGGGGGGGGGGAAGGCAAAGAGAACAAGGAGGTGAGGAAACTTTCAACATGAATCGGGTTTGTTGGGTGGGGAGGGGGTGGGGGGTTGGGGGGTGTATGCGTGGAGCTCTGGGACTAGTGAGGACCAACTTGGTGGCAAGTGTGTGGACACGGGGTGTCCCCCTTGGGATCGGGGTGCCCCGGGAACACCTCCCATAGCTGCTCCAAAAGCATTGAAACCCACCCCTTTAGGTGTAATTTACAGGCTCCTGACGGTAAGTTACCAGGCTCCAGGAAATGCTCTGATGTCTCCTGATCATGTCTCCAGCTCGTCCATCTGGAGACCCTCATGTCTCAGGAGTCAAGAGGACGGGTGTAACCATGAACAAGTACCACACAACCGCACTCATCATTGCATTCCCGAGATGCACAGCAGCCCATCAAGAAAGCACGGGATTAACAAAGCTAACCCCAAACAAAGGACACACGCACTGGAGCCGCTGGAATCCTCCCTGGCACATTGCCACACTCAGTAACAGCCTCACAGTGAGACTGTCAGGTAACCTACTCATAAGGATCAGGCGATGTCTCCAAGCCCTGCAGGTCCATCCATCCCAGATCCGCCCAGGCAACCTGCCCTGTCACAAGCTCTGTGATAAACCCTGGCTCCACATCACCCTGGAGCTATGGTCCCAGCAAAGGCCCACATCCCCAGGATACTCCCTTCTGTAGGACGCACCTGCACACCAGTCTGTTAGCATAGAGCCTCATGCCTGCGCAGTATGGACATCTCCACCACACAACCAGTTGCCACGCTTCTGGCAGGAAGGCACAAGACTCACTCAATAACAACATCCAGAGTAGACCCCACTATGAGAAACAGGACATGGACCACAGAACTCATTGCTAACAACTGCTGTGACAGCTACCGATACCCCATTTGGCAGGGATGGATGGTGAGGACAGAGGCTTCCCACATCAAGGGCCGGGTGCCAGTCACTGATGGGATGTAATTTGGATAACATGATCGCGAATGGGTCGGGGGGGGGGGGGGGGGGGGGGGAGGATGTTGAGGGTGGCGCAGCAGTACAACTCAGGGTGACCATGTAATTTGATGGCTTTGAGATAGGTAGATCTGAGTTGCATTGGACTCTCGTTTCCTCGTCTCATATCGAACTCCATGTCAGCCCCTGCCCTGTTCTTGGTCTCTCCAGTGAATTCCTTCGCCCTTTCCTCAAAGGGGCTTTGGGCCCAAATCTCTGGGATGCCCCCACCTGTCTTTTGCCGCTCCCTCCAATTATGGCCTGCTTTATCTTTGGGTACACAGTAGGAAAAGGTGAGACACCAGTATGCCAGTTTTAAGGGGGGGGGGGGGGTGGCTACTAGCTGGTGGTATGTGCGGGCAAGACACCTGGCAAAATAGGGGTTCAAAATAGGGGCACCTGGCAAAACAGGTACAATATATGTCAGCTCCCAGCTGGGTCTGCAAAAGGCGCATGTTAGGGGTTCCTGGAGAGTGGGTTCTGAGGGATATGCTGGCATATGGGGGATTGGGGCAGATGCAGGGGATCAAGGGTGGGAAAGATGTCAGAGTCACACAGGTGGTTACTCACCCGAGATGCTCCAAGGAGGTCGTTCATCTTTTTCCTACTTTGTATGGCGGTCCTCGGTGTGGCTGCCAGCACTCCCTGCCTCGGCCACATCCTCCCAGGCTTTGGTCATTATACATGGGTGCTGTCTCCTCCCCACCCTGAGGAAGAGGGTGTCTCTGCTCTCCTCGACGGCGTCCAGCATCCTGCTGATGTCGACATCCAGTAACCAGGGAGTGGGTCTTTTAGCTTCATGACAGTGTGGGCTGTGTGGTGCGCTAAAAGCTGCTCCAGCTTGTCAGCCTCTCAGCGGGATTTCCGACCCCAGACCCCTGGGGATTCAAGTCTGAGGCAGTATGCTCATTGCCAGCATGAATCTCTCTTCACCGGTGCTCCTAGCGGCAGTGTGAACCCGTCGCGATTCTCTGCCTCCTTAGACTCCGGAACGAGAAATGCCGCCCTTAATTTATTTTTAATAAGATATTACAGATTCTACCTCAGCTACTTATGACAAAGCTCTCTTCCAATAACTCTATGTGTGAAAAGATTGGCAGAAATCTGAGGTGCTTTTGATAGTAAACTGCGAGCGTTCATTATTAAGCCCTGGATATGACCATAACTATCGGATTTAACACGAGATAAATCCTGAGGTTGCAGTTGGTCATTTACTGCTCCACCGCAGTCTGCACTGTGGATCCCTCACTCTACCCCACCAACCACAACGCAAGAACCACACGGTTTAGAATATAATCCTTTTCACCTTCCACATAAGATGCATGACTTCACATTTCTCTCACATGCATATTACAGGGCCCAAGGAAAAGTCAGCACAGATACCTCACGAGATATTTTTTTATACAGTGGGCCAAATACAAGTCCAAACCGAGTAGGTAAAAGAAAGCTACGCTTATTGCAAAGCAATTGTATTTACAATATATGTCAGCTCCCAGCTGGGTCTGCTCTGTCGGTTCCATACCCGGCCAACTTCATACAGAGACTCACGGGAGGCTGTTTTCGTTAGAGAGAAGGTTAAGAGGTGACTTAATTAGGTTAGGTGGATTGGCCATGCTAAATTGCCCGTAGTGTCCTAATAAAAGTAAGGTTAAGATGGGGGGTTGTTGGGTTACGGGTATAGTGTGGATACGTGGGTTTGAGTGGGGTGCTCATGGCTCGGCACAACATTGAGGGCCGAAGGGCCTGTTCTGTGCTGTACTGTTCTATGTTCTAATTGAGGCATACAAGATGATCAGAGGATTAGATAGGGTGGACATTGAGAGCCTTTTTCCTCGGATGCTGATGTCTAGCACGAGGGGACATGGTTTTAAATTGAGGGGAGATAGATATAGGACAGATGTCAGAGGTAGGTTCCTTACTCAGAGAGTAGTAAGGGCGTGGAATGCCCTGCCTGCAACAGTAGTGGATTCGCTAACACGAAACGCATTCAAATGATAATTGGATAGGCATATGGACGATAAGGAAATAGTGTCGAGGGACTTTAGAGGGGTTTCACAGGTCGGCACAACATCGAGGGCCGAAGGGCCTGTACTGCGCTGTAATGTTCTATGATTGCTCCAACCCCTAGATCTCACGTGGGTTATAACAGGTTACATGTTTGAGCCTTTAAAAGAATTTACAGTAAATTGGTTAGACAGTGTGAAAGTTGGCTTAGAAATGAGGAACAAAAGGGGATGATAAATGAAAGAGCTTTCAACCGTGGGGACTGGGGAACTACCAAGTGGGGATGTTGTAAAGGGAGCAGCAGGCCAATGCTCTTCCTGGTCATACTGTTGACAGATTACTTACAGGAGATTAAATCTTGTGTAATATCATTGAATTCACTGCTGGGAAAAAGACGAGGCAATGAATAGACTGAAAATTGATAAAAATGAAAGGTATATGGGCGCATTAAAAAGATGGGCGAAGGGACAGCACATGGGCTGACATCTAGATAAATGTAGGCTGCACACACTGCAATGGATATCGAAAACAGAGGGATGACGCTGACAACACTCTGAACCAAGATTAAAACCAAAGGATTTGGGTGTGATTGTTCATTATTATACAAGGATCCAATCAATGATAATCAAACATCGTATGCATCTTAAAGATATCTGTTTGCAAATGAAAAATGGCTTCATGCAAAACAAAACAGGTAGCTGCAGACAGTCGCAATTCATTCCAAAAACAAAACAATTGTGGTAAAAGGTTAATATGTCTGAACAAACTAAAACCGATGTGTACCACCTTTCGGTGAATTTTGTTTGCACCTTCAAGGTAAAGATGTCAATGCTGTGAAATGGAACACTGATCTATTTTAGGCAGCCAGTTCCAACATAAGTCACTTGTGCTCTGAGAGCCATGGAAACAGATATTGTTCATTGTTTTTCCTTTTCAATTTCGCAACTTGCTCAGCAGGATGGCAACACAAATACATCTGTTGTTATTTTGGTATGAGAGGGTAGGAGCAGTAGGTTCGGAGAGAGGGAGAGAAAGAAAGCTAGAGGAAGGCTCTTGTTTCGCTTAACCCAGTAACGCCCATCACTAATAAAGACACAGGCTTATCAAGCCAAATCTGAAATGAGTGGGGGTGTTCAAACATTCTCACAACAAAAAAACCCCACAGTTAACAGACATTAACATTGAAATTTCAAGAATTTCAAAACAAGGGAAGATCAAGAAAGATCCTCAGAACGGCAAAACAAACAAGCATGGGGTGCATTTTTAAGGAAAGGAGTGAATCAGCAATGTAGGAAATAATGAGAGGCTTGGATGGAAGAATTATAGAATGCACTCATTCAAACGTTGGAAAACTGACACATCAGTTAACTTAATATCCATAGTGGGGAAATGCTCAAGACAATTTTATAGGAAATACTCTATGACAAACTGATAGCTTCCCTAATCAGTATTAGGAATGCATTTATGGGGGAGGTGGTTCCGTATTGTGGCCAGTTTAAATGATCTGCTTCTATCTGGGGAAAGTCCGACGATATGGAGGACTCACGTTAATAACAGAACCCCAGTAAACGTGCATTGTCACTATTTAAATTGCACGTCTTTGAAATTATTTCCTCCTCTCATGTCTTTAGCTTTGTGAAACTATAGTTCTCTCACAGGATTGTGCAACAAGTGAGAGAAGACTCGCATTGGATCCATGTGTTAGAAATAACTAATACTGATCACTGCCCTGCAATTTTTCCATATTTGCAACAGTTTTTATTTGCTGCTGGAGTGGACTTGCAAATCATTTGTGGTCAAGGTGGTATCTTTATTGCAAGAGCAGTTCCTTAAATACACAATTTCCAATTTTGTTTAGCTGAGACTGTAAACCTTTCATTGTGGAAAAAAATCACATTCATATATAAAAACAGATCCAGGGATATAAATATAAATTTTGTCAAGATCTGGTCTTATGACCTGTTCATAGTCATTTAAAGAGAAAGCTTCATTGGGAACTATTTGTTCCTGAGTTGTAAAGGCAGATTGACATCTGATGGGCTCAATATCACCCCGGGAATATTAACTCTACTATCCTTGAAATCGGTTTGCTATAACTTAATTATCTATTAGCAAAGAAAACAGCTTTATATCAATATTGTTCCCTGACAAAGTCCTTGTTCAGGATTCAAATTTCATACAACATTACAGCTGCTCCTTAAGTCTCGGTTTGTGTGGTGGGATGTCTGTCCATTGGTTTAGCCCACTCAGCTAAATCGCTGGCTTTTAAAGCAGACCAAGCAGGCCAGCAGCACGGTTCGATTCCCGTATCAGCCTCCCCGGACAGGCGCCGGAATGTGGCGACTAGGGGCTTTTCACAGTAACTTCATTGAAGCCTACTCGTGCAATAAGCGATTTTCATTTTCATTTCATTGGAGTCAGACCTTGTAGAAACTCTGGAGACCACGGGCGCGTTCTTCCCAAAAGGAAACAAAATTCCCGAGTGAGCACGTTTAGACGCGTCTTTCCCAATTAAGCTTTCTCTTTCAATGACTATGAACAGGTCATAACACCAGACTCTTGACAAAATTTATACCCCATTTCTAATATTTACCAACACAAATATAAATCCCTTAAAACTACCTTAGTTTTTCAACTAAAATTATTAGTCAATCTCTTTGAATATAATCTCTCTCTGATATTAGTTGACTACATGACGACATGATTACCAAATGGTAGGAAGGCATTTACATTTTAGTTGTTAGTTGAATTTGTTTGCAGTTGAAGACAGGTCACTGGGGTTTGAATATCTCTGAACTCTGGCAAAAGAAAGGCTGAACAGGACAAGGGAGCTGCAAAGAGGTAGGCTTCCCAAAGAACCAGATACAGTCTAGATAACCAGACAATTGGGACACAAAGAATATCTGAAGACGGCTGGAGTTAAGAGAACAGTGATCAAGGCATTGTTCAGGAGAATTCAAGGGGAAAAGTAAGCAAAGTGTTCTAAGTTAAAGAGATAGTTGCAGTAACCAGATTAAAAGTAGGAAAGCAGACATCAAAGGTAAATCAAAAGTTTGATGCCCTCTTAATAGTCTGGGAATCGATATTTAAAGCAATTGTGAGCACTTTGTAGCAACAGTCAGGACAAAGAAATCCTAAATGGGATACTGGATTCGTTGTTAAAAATGGAGTGAAAACTTTGTTTAAAAGAGTCATTTGGAAAACCTGGACTTGATTTCAGAACGCAAACTGCTAATGGAAAGCATTATTGTGAAAGAAGTTTTTAGGAATGCAGTTTGGAAATTCTCACATGACAATCATCTGGGACGATTCTGAGGAGAAATCCACAGATGGGTTTGGAGCAGAGTATTGCCACAGCTAATCTGTGTGCTTAAAGGGACTTTGTGTTCATTTTTTAAATCTGGGACATGGGCATCGCAGGCTATGCAAGAATTTATGGCCCATCCCCAATTGCCCTTGAAGGCAGTTGAGTCAACCACATTGCTGTGGGTCTGGAGTCGCATGTAGGCCAGACCAGGTAAGGACGGCAGATTTCCTTCCCTAAAGGTCATTAGTGAACCAGATGGGTTTTTACGACAATCAACAATGGTTTCATGGTCATCATTAGTTCTTAATTCCATATTTTCTTCATTGAATTCAAATTTCACAATCTGCAGTGGCGGGATTTGAACCTGGGTCTCCAGCGCATTACTCTGGGTTTCTGGCTTACTAGTCCAGTAACAATACCACATGCCATCTCCTCCCCTAATAAGGCCAGTTTAAGATTTACTTTGTAATCTATGTTCATTTTAAAATCTGTATGTTTTTGTTAAGGTAAGGATGGAATAAAGAAGTATAGTATCCTAATACAATTAGGGCAGTACGGTAGCACAAGTGGCTAGCACTGTGACTTCACAGCGCCAGGGTCTGAGGTTCGATTCCCCGCTGGGTCACTGTGCGGAGTCTGCACGTTCTCCCCGTTTCTGCGTGGGTTTCCTCCGGGTGCTCCGGTTTCCTCCCACAGTCCAAAGACGTGCAGTGGATTGGCCATGCTAAGTTGCCCTTAGTGTCCAAAAAGGTTAGGAGGGTTATTGGGTTATGGGGATAGGGTGGAAGTGAGGGCTTAAGTGGATAGGTGCAGACTCGATGGGCCAAATGGCCTTCTTCTGCACTGTGTGTTCTATTAAAAAAAAACAATTTTTAAAGTTCAATAAATGTTTTTTCCTTGTTGGTAAAACAACTTGGTGGTTCTGTGACTCTGTTCCTAAATGTTTTATAAACTGAAAGTAGAGAACCAGGGTTCCAGTCTTGGATCTCCCTGTTCAGTTATAACACCTACTGGGATCATAACAATGTGAATGGGTTAAAACAGTGTTTTATGAAGATTTTTTCCAGGAGCCACGTTTACCAACTGGCCAACCTTCGGGACACATGCCAGCCGATCGTAGCGACCCATGCCACACCATTTTTGGTTACCTATAATGCGACAAGTGAGCCTCCTTTAACCTCACGATCTTACTTGCTTCGTCATTCAATGTTATACTTCCACTAAGGATTCAACTGATGATTTAAGTTCTCGCTGCATCCTTGCTTCGAAAAAAATCAATAAGTTTGTCTTCAAACTCACCATGCTTAGTCTTCAAATGCCTTTGAAGTTTTCAGCAATTTAAATTTAAATTTGCTAGTACTTCCCTGTATAAAACATATAGGGGCTTCAAACGCTGATTTGCATTGGCACAATTAACAAAGCCATACCTCAAGAAATCATCTTTGTACTGCTTGGTTCCGATTTCAGTTTCTTCTTAATTGGTTTTTCACCAGAGGCCCTGGAGCTCCGTATACAGCTCACACCAGCACTGCTTTGATCTGCCGTGGACTAACCCGAGGAGCTCTATCCTGCAGATTCAGTTGTGAGATCCTGGCCTGATTTGTGCCTCTGGCCCACTCTTCCTTGTTACAAAATTATCCAGTTCCTCACTGCCCTGTTGCTTGCTTGCTGGAAGCTACAAAGTGGAGGAATCTCCCCCCATTATTTTGCAACCAAAGCACAGATGTACACAGCATGTGACGCTAATGGACGTGCCAAGTGCGTAACCTGCTCTCTGCCACCCCTTCTGGCAAGAAGACTCCTTAATTCATATTTAAAGGTGGTTACGGCCAGCGTTCTCAACTTAAAAGCCAGTCGTGGCTGTTGGGAGTTTCTCCCACGATCAGGAATGCTGCAACCGATCACCACGGCCCTCCTGACACCCGCCCGTGGGTCGCGACCCGCAGTTTGAAAAATCCTGCGTTAAAGAATGTATTTTGGCTTTTAAATAGAAAGTAACGTGAAATACAGCAGGAAAAACAAAACGCATACAAAATTAATGGGGTGCATGACAAAGAGTGTTATAGGATTTGGACATGATTATAGACCACTTCCTGAAAACATCCAATCATCATTACTAACAGAGCTAATCAAATACATGGATACAGTTCAAAAACATATACAATTTGCTGGAAACAATACTGTACACAAATTTGGATTTTTTTTTGATCAATATCACCGAATAAGAATCAGAAAGAAGAATCCAGAATGACTATAGTTTTAGGTCGCAAAGCGAGACAAAGTGAGAATAGCCAGCATAGATCCACAAAACAAAGATTCTGTCCGATAATTGTTACCTTTGTAGTAATAAGTTAATAATAAACAGGCAGTGTGAATTTGCAAGAGGAAGAGTCTGACCTCCTGGACCTTTTGAAGGAAATTACAGATCATGCAAATGATGGAATTTGCTACGCTATGAATTATATGGTCTTTGTGAATGTTTTTCATAAAGTCTCATATGAAAGGCTCCTTATTAAATTAAAAACCTCGAGAATCAAGAGTGGAACAATGGACGGAATAAGAGGTGGGTTACAAAAACAAGAAACTGAAAGTAGTCCTGAGAGGCAGAGGGGCAATTGCCATTTTGATGAAGGTGGATTTGAGTGCCGGAGTGGGGAGAAAACTGGGAAAAATACAAGCACGTGGCAAAGCCAGCTCTGACTTACCGATGCCCATGTTCACCGGGAATGTGTTACACTTCTTGTGTACAATTCCCTCGGCAGAAGCAGGTTGATTATGAACAAATTCTAAATGCTCAACTGGAGCGGTCTTTCAACTAACTTTCAAATTTGGTGGCACAGTCATGGATTCCTACATGTTGTAGCCGGTGAAAGCAAGGTGAAAATACAACGACAATTGAGGAGCTGATTCAAACATTATAGGATGGATGTGATTGTACTGGAGGTGGTGCAGACGCAATTCATCAGGGTGTTGCCTGGGATGGAACATTTAAGTTAGGAAGAGAGGTTGAATAGGTTTGGGTTGAGGGACGACCTGATCGATGTGTACAAGATTATGTGGAGCATGGACTGGTGGATAGGGAGCAGCTGTTCCCTTTAGTCAGGTGTTTTTCATGTGTCGGTGCAGACTCGATGGGCCAAAGGGCCTCTTTTGCACTGCATTACCCTGTGATTCCGTGAAATGCTGCACTAAACATTTCAGACCTTACAGCTCCTTTCTGAACTACTAATAAGAAAGTTTTAGTTTACAGTTCTCTTGCTGAGACTTTCCTTTCTGCACCCGAGAGCTGGAACTTTCTCCGATAGCGGCAAAGGCCAATGTCGGGCGGAAAAAGCGGCGTTGGAGTCGCCGGCGGCGGCAATGGTGGCTTTCTCCACAATATAGTGCAACACTTAGAAAACAAAACTTGAAGTCACGCATTCCCCAACTCATCACTAGCAGGGCGGACGCTTATTTGCTCACCCTGCCATCAAATCAGACACTCGATGACCCATTTTAATGTGGTATTATTTTTGGAGTTGGAGGGTACAGGTGAAAACCTAACCAATGGCTTACTCCACAAGTTAATAAATTGTAACCCTCTTTAGTTATAAATTTAAATTGCAAGTTTATATACTTTTAATCTGAAAATGGATGAAACAATTTCTCACTTACATTTTTAGCAGGCCTGCTAACTTCAGTTTAAACTAGAGCCCTATTGGGACAGATATCATCGCATCAACCCGCGCCTCCCACCCTTCCCCAATCCCACAGAGACCCTCTCCTCCTCCAAACTTTCTAGAATATGCTGGCCATGTCCCTTTCCCCAGTTTAAACCGCACCCCTCCCAAAGTTCACTTCAGGCTTTCGGTCTTCACCCTGGTCAGCTGAAACTGACACAGTTCTTCCATCCCAGTTCATGCTGCCCCATTCTTCCTCTCAATCAACATTTGCAATTCTGTCCATTTCTTTTTTCAGTTAATATTGGAATTCTCCTTCTACCCCGCCAGTGAAGCATGATCATTCTACTTTCTCCTCCATCCTCCTCAACAGATAATTCTTGGTTCCTTTTCAAGCCTCCCAGTGTTCAACTGTTTCCAACTTTTCCAATGTCTCTTCCATGAGGCAAATCCCCGCCCACCCCCACTGGTGGGTTTTCCGGTAGTGGAGGCACAAAAACCACCAGGTTTTTCCATTCCCGTTGAAGTTAATGGCCATTTGTGATACTTGCCGGCTGTACCGCCGGGAAACCCGCCCCAGGGATGGGGGGGGGGGGGGGGGATTGCCTTCAGTGGGACCAGAAGATCTCTCTGGCAGGAAGACCAGAAAATCCCGGCCAAAGAATTTCTGGTTGTATAACTAGAATCATAGGGTACTAGGGTGGTGAAGTATATGAAACATTGGTTAGGCCACAAATAACACATTGCATTGCAATGTTTTGGGAGCCAGAGTTGCAAATGATAAAGAAAATTTACTAGATTCACAAAGTTGATGCCAGACATGAAAAACTATTGTTTTGAAAAGAGACTCTGAACACTGGGATTATTTTTTATTGCATCGGGAAAAAAATAATAGAGTAGTGGAGGTCTGTTTGCATTTCGGGCGATGCTTCTGAAGCGAGGAAGCTCAAGGTTCGAGCTCCAATCCAGGACTTCTTGGCCATGGTGGAGCTACACCACTCGAACAGACAGTCCAATGTGTATTGGTTCCAATCCACGGCCTGGATAAATGGGAAGTGGTTAGTGGAATGGCTTCCAGCTGTAAAACCACCCGTCAAATCCAAAAAGGATCACTGATATGAATGGGGATGGAGAAGGGTAATCAACCAATAGTGTGGTGACCCCATGTAACGTGGGAAAAAGGAGAGAGATCAGGATCATAATGTTGCTGTATTTGCACAGTAAATACAAACTAAACCTGCCACAGGAATTCAGAAATGCATCATGGCCTACTGGGAGGGCCTTTGGCTTTCGGAATGTTGCCTCCCGCATTGTAATGGACCCGAATTTGATGCCTGTTTTGCCGAATGTGGAGCTGCCATTTGCCATTGACTCAGAACTGATGACAGAAGCCATGGAACAACCAAACACAAGGTAAATGGATGGTAAACTACCAACTGAGAGACTACGAAGGCCTTATGGAAAGCAAACGATTGTGAATGACTGTCAGGAGAACTTGAGCAATGGACATTGAATGACGCATCTTTTTATTTACAACAAACATCCATTTCATTGTTGTGCTTACCACATGTATACCTTCCTGGTTGAACTCATCATCTGGGTTTACATCCACCCTGTTACACAAAAGAAATTGAAGAGAATCAGTGATTTACAGCCTTCTATACCTGTACCTTCAGTGCAGCATCCCTTAAACCACATCCCACGTATTGGCTTTCAAATTCTTGGTTGGTCTTGAGGAACTTTACACAGTGACCAACGTGCCTTTATCTACTTTTTTAAAAAAATGCTTTTTTTCCAATTCAGAGGCAATTTAGCGTGGCCAATCCACCTACCCTGTAAATCTTTGGGCTGTGGGTGTGAGACCCATGCAGACATGCAAACTCCAAAAGGACAGTGACCCGGATCCAGAATTGAATCTGGGACCTCATGATCCGAGAGTTCAGGGGGCGAAAGAGGCTGACGTCTTGGCCTTTGCCTCCCTAGTAGTCCAGAGACGGATTTATTAATGTGGAAGGACTCGAAGCTCCCGAGTGTAGAGACTTGGGTTAACGACATGGCTGGGGTTCTAGATCTTTCTGCACAATGTAGGAGCACTCGAAAGATCGCTATCTCTGGACTCAGCACCACCCGTGTGTTAAGCACCTTGGACATTGCCCTTGCGAACCCTTGCCAGAACACTCTAAGCTCCGGACATGCCCAAAACATGTGGACATGGTTTGCAGGGCTGCCCTTGCACCTCGTACAACTGTCTTCTACCCCAAAAAACTTGCTCATTCTCGCTGCCGTCATGTGTGCCCGGTGGACCACCTTAAATTGAATTAGACTGAGCCTGGCACATGATGAGGAGGAATTAACCCTGCCCAGGACCTCTGCCCACAGACCCGCTTCCAACTCCTCACCTAGCTCCTCCTCCCACTTGCCCTTGAGCTCCTCCATCATGGTTTCCTCCGCCTCCTGTAGTTCCTGGTAGATATCCAACACCTTCCCCTCCCCCAGCCAGGTGCCGGAGACCACCCTGTCCTGTATCCTCAGTGGCGACAGCGTCGGAAAGGCCACTACCTGTTTTTTCAGGAAGGCTCGTACTTGCAGAGGTGTTTCCTGGCGAGGTTAAATTTGTCCTCTAGCACCTTCAAACTGGGAAAGCTTCTGTCTATGAACAGATCTCCCATCCTTCTGATGCCTGCCCTCTGTCAGCTCTGGAACCTACCATCCATCCTACCCGGGACAAACCTGTGGTTGTTGCATATCAGGGGCCAGACCGACACCCCCTCCACATTCTTGTACCTCCTCTACTGTCCCCAGATCCGCAGTGTCGCCACCACCACCGGACCTGTGGAGTAAAGGGTCGGCGAGAATGGCAAAGGAGCTGTTATCAAAGCTCCCAGAATAATACCTTACATGACGCCGCCTCCAGCTGCTCCCACGCCCCCCCCCCCCCCCCACATTGTCCACTTCTGCTGCACAGACCTGAGCACAGAATCTAGACTGACACGCCAACAAGACACGGAGGGAGTGCTGAATTGTTGGAGGTGCCATCTTTCGGATGAGACGTTAAGTCGAGGTCTGTTTGCCTTCTCAGGCGGTCATAAAGATCGTATGGTATTACTTTGAAGAGCAGCAAGGGAGTACTCGTTGGTACACTAGCCAACATTTCCCCCTTAACCAATGTTGCTAACATATTGCTGTTTGTGCAATCTTGCTGTGCACAAATTGGCTGCGATGTTTCCAACATTACAATAAGAAGAACTTGTACTTCATAGGTGTTGAAGCACTTTGGGACATCCCAAAGTCATGGATGGTACTATATAAATGTAAGTTATTTTCTTCTGTAAGCAATCAGAATTCATTTACTCGACCTTGAAATGGAAAGTGTGCACTTCTAAGAGTTTTTATAGCTGTCAAGACAATTTCTCTTCTACTAAGATTGGATGTTTGGAGCCTGTTTTCATTCAAAATTAATAAATCTGAACTAGTTTGTACATTAGCTCGGAAGATGCCGATTCTTTTTCTCTGATGAGACACATTTGGAAGTTGCCGAAGAATTTAATTAAGGACCACAGTGTATTTACATTGAAAAGCTGCTGACACTGTAGCCACAAGAAGTAGCTGAAAAGAAAAGATCCTATCAGCGCTTCTACTGGAGTTTTATATTCAGACACTGCATCAGCAACTGAACAGAGCAAAAGTGACGGCCACAGGCCAAAGCTTACATATATAATGTGCCTGTCGGTTAGCTTTGACAAAGAGTCATCGGACTCAAAACGTTAGCTCTTTTCTCTCCCTACAGATGCTGCCAGACTTGCTGAGATTTTCCAGCATTTTCTCTTTCGGCCAAAGCTTACACTTCATCTCGGTGCGTGTGCTTTGTGAACACCGTGCATCAGGTGTTAAACTACTTTCAGTTCTATGTATAAATAACAAATGCTATTCCAAACATCCCTCCTGTCCTTTGAATGTTATAGAAGGCAATAAAGAGTGAGCATTAAGCAGAGGACAACAGGAAAACGTCAAAAGCCTTGTCAAGGTCAAGAGTCTGAGGTGCCTTTTGAAATAAAAAGAGGAAAGCTACATGGTGTAGGGCGTTGAGGAAAGGGGGTTTGAGGGTAAGGAATACATTAACAGGAGACCGTGCTAATGTGGAATGAGCAATTTAGTGTGAAGGGAATGCAGAGTGTGTGCAAAGACATACAGTTGAGAGGAATCACTGTAGTAGGATGTAGTAGCTCACGGTGAGATCTGAAAATGGGGAAAAGGATTTTTCAGATATCAGAGCCCTTTTCCTCTGGACACTGCAGGCGGTGTTTAATGGAGGCAATGGGGTTCTCACCCGCCAGCTAGAGAGCTGGCAAAAACCCCAACATCACCTCTTCTAGGGAAGGCCATTTTAAGTGCCAATTAATTGGACAGTGATAGGCCTTTCCCAGGACAGGTGAGTGATGGCGGAAGGGGGGATTTTGTGTTGGAGTGGGCCGCCCCCAGCGGGCATCCCAATTTTTGATGCCTGGTTCTTCAATCAAGCACGGAGTGCTCTTGAATAAGGGCCCCCTCCCCTCCCCACCACCCAGGGAGTGTCCAAGCAACCTTGCAGAGGTTTGATTCCTGCCGTCACTGGGTTCATATCAGCAGCAGTGTGACAAGGCCCTTAAGTGGGTGGAGATGTGGAGTCCAAAACCATCTGATTGAATGCCCTCTGCCACAGTACCCGCCGTGGGAATTGGCATGAAATACTACCCTATGTATGCATTATTGAACCAATTCTTTTGCATTGGTTTGCCATTTTTCAACTGTTGGTCACCCATTTCTCATCTGCAAAATGGGCATTCGACATCTGAAAACCAGCGGTAGCACCTCATCAGCTCTGTCGATGGCATCAAAGGCCCATTTGGATAAACGGGTCCAGGAATTGGCGAGTTGCCCACCCTGACTGAAGCAGCCAGCTTAAATTCTGCAAGTCAGTGTCTTAGGCTGACCTCGATTGGGATATTCAAGTGCTGAACAGCAGAGACTTTGTGTCCTGCAGTTCCTGTCCAGTTTCACCTGCTGTTAAAGGGATTGCTCAAAGAATGGTGCAGAAAGCTTCCAATGTTTCTGTCGGTGGGTCCAGAAGGAACTCCAAGCCCAAGCTGTTGTTTGGTTTAACATGGAGTCCCTCTAGCTGTAACGTCAGTGGCATTTTAATGAGGCCTGAAGCTCACGTCGGCGTGAATGGCTCTGCTTGAATATCGACCCCTGGCTGTTCAGTGACAGGAGTGCCCCATTTGCAAAGCAGTCTCAGGCTATTTTTGCTATTCTGCATGATGACAGCAATAACACCTTATGGCTGAATTCCCCCCCTTTGGACATTTTGTGATCCAGCTTTGGGAGGCAGGCCAGCCCAGCCCAATCTATGCATCTGGTTTCTTACTCAGCCACTATTCCATTTCTGCAGCAACAGCAGGGATTTGAGAATTTTTTCTCTCTTTGAAAGCTCCCTAATTGATGTGTGCTCATTATTTCAAGCAGAGGGCAAAAAAAGGGTACATACTATTTGTTTTGATAGAGATTGGTCACGAGATGAAAACCTAAATAAGATATGTGTACATAAGGCAGGGCTACATTTGTAAACCTTAGTTTCCTGACACGAATCGTTTAAATTAATTAGCTTATTTTCTCTCCCCACAATAACGATCTCTAACTCCAAATAGCTGACTCCTAAAACTCTGGCCTCTAACCTTCTTGTTCAAAGATTTCAGTTGAACGAGGTGGTTGGGCAGTCTAGTGATATACCACCCAGTAAGAAAAATATTATAGTTGGTGGATTTATAAATGCTACTTTCAACCAAAGTTAGTGAATGAATAAAAGAGCAGCTTATCGCAGTGCCTGACAGTTCTTTAAAAAGCAGCATTAATGATGCTAGTGCAGCACGGTGTCTCATTATTGTTATTTCAACAGGTATTTGACACCAGCTTAAGAAAAGAAGAAAAAGAACAAATAAAAGTAGGTTGAATTTATTACCCCAACACAATTCTCAATTGGGGTGTGGGGATTCCATTTCCTCTCTTTGTCTGCAAAACAATAGCAAAATTTGTGCCTTGCTTCTCATAAGAACGAGAGAAGGCTAAGCAATCCCACCAACCTGCTCTGCTATTCAAGGAAGACAGACCTGCACCTCAACTCCTTCTATCTGCTTCAGCTCCAACGCTCTTGACCCTCTTACAAAAATCTATCATCTCAGTCTTCCTATTGTCCTGACATCCAGGGCGGGATTCTCCGACCCAGCGCCGGGTCGGAGAATCGGTGGCGTGCTGCGCGAATCGCGCCACGCCGTCCCGCGCCAGCACATGATTCTCCGCGGAGTCCTGCTGGCGCCGTTCTAACTTGCTCTGGGCCGGCGGTACCATGGCGTGTAAGGGTCGGGTGGCCGCCTTTGGTGGGGAAGAGGGGGTCCGACCTCGGGAGGGGCCTCCGATGTGGCCTGGCCCGCGATCGGGGCCCACCGATCGGCAGGCCAGCCTCTGTGGCTGGGGGCCTCCTTTCCTACGCGCTGGCCCCTGTGGGCCGGCCTGTTGAAGGAGGCCACTGCGTATGTGCACGTTGGCGCCACTGCGCATGTCCTCGTTGGGAGCGGTCCGTTCACGCCGTCGTAAAACGCGGACACTCTGCCGCGGGGTGGGAGAATCCCGCCCCCAGTGTCTTTCGGGGAGGACAGATTTCCACGTCTTTACTACCTTTAGGACTATAAGCAAAAGGAATTGAACAATTTTTCCAAAGCAGCGACGTAGAAGTCAGACTGAAACTGCACGGGCCTCTGGTCGGACTATGGCTTTGCGCACCATGTGCAAGCCGGTCATCGAGACGCAACGTACACAATGTGGCCCTGGAAACTCGAGAAGAGCTCATCTCCAAGCACAAAATGGTTTAATCGCGAGAAAGAAAACGCATGTTAAGAATTGTGGCTTTTTTTTTCCCCGTTGATCTCATACACAAACATGTGATAAACAGTACAGAAAAGGCAGTTCAGGGTCAGAACCTTTCCGTCAAGTACCACCACGGGGCCACAGTCTCAAGGTGACAAAGGCAAACTCAGAACCGATGTATGGAAATTCCACTTCACACGGAAAGCTAATACCAATTGGACATCTATCTGGATAGGGTGGGGAAGCAGAAATTATGACATTATTCAAAGAACTACTTGATGAGTGGGTCAAAAGGATCAGATTATCCTCTTTTTGCAATTGGTTCTAAAGGTTTGTCAGGGTGTAGCCTGTGGAAAACATTAGAAAAAAAGATTTACAATGCAGCCCATCCAAATTCTTATTGTAGGTTATCCACTCCACTGCCCCTCCTCCTTGATTTTAATCCATGTGCCGTAGCCAGGAATATCCAGCTGCAACAAGATGAAAATCTTGCCCAGGTTACTCCCAGATGTCAATGGCTTTCTGAATCCATGTCTTGTGATCATGTAAATAACACTGATGTACCAGGTTAATAGGGGGGAGAACTATTATTCCTAAACATTGAATTTCAGCTTGCTACCCCTCTGTCCCACCCTTTAGACATAGCATTTTTCATTTGTGGGGAACAGATATCTTGAAGGAGGATAAAAACATCTCTGCTCATTCAGTTGCCAAATCTAATGTACATTAGATTTCTCCATCATCTGCCAGGTACTAGCCATTCTCTAGAGACTAACAATGCATTTCTTTTCTGACACTCCTTTCCATTTAACATCAAAATATTTAAACTATCTCATTTACAATTTATCTCTCCTCACAACAACCTGCGTCTCAGTTTATCACTGTCCCCCAGGAGGCCACACATTTGATGTAATTTCTTGCTGTAATTGGAAAGGGGCTACTGGACAGGGGAAGGAGCTACGTAAATCTGATAACACAACCTTTCTTCGGCCCATAGAACCTGCAACGTAATGGGGGTTTACTTTAACTCACAACAGTAACAACCTGAGCTTTGTTTCAGCAAATGCAGAACAGGGAGGATAAACACAGTTGGCAACCAAAGGATAGTCGCCAAGCAGGGATACACACGCCTTCTTCCCTAAAGGATCCCTGAGGTATTGTAATCTGTTTACCTTGTCTGTTGAGGTATCTGTGTATATATATATATTATAAATTCCTGTTTATCTTGTAAAATGTCAACACAAGAAAGATAAAGATGGATTCACCAATGTGGCACGTCATCAAGCACAGCAGAATCTCCAGGAAAAAACTTTGGTTCAGTCCTTGCAAGCAGCTGGGATACTTGTAAGGATTCGGACTCTTGCTGGAGCTGGGAATAGGTGTGGGGAGTGCGTTTAGGGAGGGCTGAGTGAATCGTATTTCCGGTTATTCTTTGCCCAGCCACAATGAAATGCTACAGTTATAAAATAAAGATTGGTGATCTCACTTTATTAATTATCTAACATCATCCCTTAGTAGTCCTTTCATGCACACACACACACATACACTGAATTCAATGCCTACTCTCTAAACCCGAAATAAGCCAGGCCTGACAACATTCCCTCAAACACGAAGCAAAGTAGTTCTGGAAATATTCTCAATAACGAAATAACTTGTCCCCAATAAACGAAACCACAATTCCCTCGTACATCCTCAACAAAATAGCTGATATTCCATCACATCCTGAACAAACAGGCTTGATGATCTCTTGCATACTCAAAGCAAATCAACTCCCCTAACCTGTTTATGTACGTTGAATAAACAGGGCCTGATAAACCTTAACATAAAACGGGGGCAATTTTCAGCCCACATTAGCCGTCAGCGAGAAAGGTGACGTGGGCATAGAATACGGCAGGATTCGTGGAAGCACGATTTTCGCAGGCAAGACCGCATTTACCGATTTTCCAGAGACGGAACAAGAATCCACCATAGAAGGTTGGGGCATCTGATTTAAAGACAACAGCAATCATTAGCCAGTCCTCCTTTCAGGACGCGCCACCCCCCGCCCCCCCCCCCCCCCCCTGCCGTTGCTGAATACTCGTTGGCCAAGGTCTTCACTGCAGGCGCCACTATTGCAGTGTTGGCCTCTTAGAGTGATGGCGCCATCTCCTCCGACAGAAGGCAATGTGACTCCTCCAGTCGGCCTTGGAGTCTGAGGAGAGATGCCGTCATCCCTTCCTGATGCTCACAATTCTGCCTTTGTAGCTCCAGTTGGGGCTCAGCAGGGTTCTGGGATCTGGCATCCCTCCAAGTTCCAGATTCCTGGGATATTCCTTCCTTCTCCTGCTGTGGATCTTCAGCTGTCAGGTTCTCACCAGTGACCCAGAAGCCGGCCTGCTCGTTAATCCCACCGAGGTGTGAGTATCTGCACTGGTGGAGTTTGCGGATGGCAGATGTGACGTCTCCTCGATGCTGGTCTCAGATATCTCCCTCAGAGCTGTACGGGTCGGTGGTGTCTAGAGGTTATGAGGATGGTAAAGGCGGGTCAATTGATTTACCTGCAAGGGAAGTGAGATGGCATTAGTGCATCACAGGGCAGACTGATAGGAGAAAGTTAACTCACGTGAGATTTGCAGCATCGCTGCAGGGTTCTCACTTCTGTCTTTTGCCCCAACCTTGCACTCTACACCAGTGTTCTTCGTCGGGAAGCTCAAGGGCTCTCTCCTCAAAGGGCATTAGGGTTCTCAGCTTGGGCATGACTCCGGCAGGTTGTGCTGGAGTTTGTCCTACCATGAGGCAGATGGGGTGAGTGTAGGCAGGACTCCTGCTGGAACAGATGGTGATGAAGTCTGGCATGTGTGGCAGGTGAGTTGGAGCGGGGATGTGAGGAGCAGATTATCTACTGGGGGACAATGGGAGTGGGGGGATAGGTAAGGGATTGGGCGACACACAAATGTTGGGACCCTGTGAGGTGGCTGGGACTGGGATCACAGTGGAGGTGTGATGCATGTGTTAAGGGGTGGAATGGGTGACATGAGGAGGCAGACTTACTCTGGCTGCACAGAGAAGGTCATTCATCTTCTTTCGGCACTATAGCCCCTATGGAGCGAGCTGGCACTCACTATTGCAGCCGCAGCCTCAGGCGGCGTCGGTGACCTTGCTTGCTAGACGTCTGGCCAGTCGTGGGTACAGGAAGTTACGCCTCTGCTTAACACCATCCAGACGTTTGATGAGGGCTCGCTCCGTGAATAGCGGTGCTGTCCACCCACCAACCCACCCGAATGAACTTAGAACAAATGGTGAGGATGCGTTAAAAAGGTACACCTCACTGATTACAGAGATTCTCTCGCCGGGACCGACACTTTGAAAAAAATTATCGGAAAATTCCGCCCCCTGAGCTATCCAGTCCTGCTAATCTCTTCATAAACCCTGAATAATCCAGTCCAGATAATCCTTTAGATCACATGAAGTAACCAATCCAAATAATTTACCCCTTCTAACTGAATACACCAGACTCCCACTCAATCCCACTTATGCTAAAATAGGCTGGATAATGCCTCCATAGATTCAATAATACATCCCCCTAACATATGCTAAATAGCACAGCACTGGTAATCCCTTCACAACATGAATCAATCTGCAGAGTCTCGTGCAACTCTCTTCATTCTGATCCCCATGGGATTAGAGTGGAAACCCGACAAAGGAGAATAAATTTATTGTTTTGAACGGTAGAAGAAAACAAAACACAGAGTGAATGAAATAAGAGCACAACTTCATTTGATATGATTGTTAATTATTATGGGGTGTAAGAATAGTGGTGAGAATGTGTAACTCACTGCATAAGGCATGGATGAAGCAGATGAACCCCAACACATTTAGGGGAGGCTTGACACATGCCTATGGGGGCAGGCAGGCAGAGCAGGAGGAGGAGAAGAATCCTGTGAAGCACAATTGCCAGTATCAACCGGTTGCGCTGAATAAACATAGGAACAAGGAGCAGTAGTAGGCCATTCGGCCCCTCAGGCCTGTTCTGCCATTCAATGTGGTCACGGTTGATCTTCTGCCTCAGCTGCACTTTCCCGCCATTCCCATAGTTCTCCGAGAAACCTAAAACTATCTGTCTATCCCTGCTTTAAATAAGAGAGCTTCCAGAGCAATTTCAAAAATTCATATCCCTCTCAGTTCTAAGGCAGTGAGACGTGTTCTAGGTCCTCCAGCCATCAGAAACAACCTCTCAAGTGATTGCCCTTCAGAATTTTGTATGTGTGCATGTGGTCACCTCACAATCTTCTGAATGCCAGAGTATAGGTTCAATCGACTCACATCATTGAACAACCCCTTCATCCCAGGAACAAGCCTAATGAATGTTTGTTGTGCGGCCGCCAATACTGATATGTCCTTCCTTATATAGAGATCAAGCTCCAGACCTTACTCCAGGTGCGGTCTCACCAAAGCCCTGTTGTCCCCGGAATTCTCTCTCCTTCCATATAACCAGCCGCTGACCCCACCTCTTTGCTATGATCAGCTATATCCCACTCGCAAGGAAGTCCGACAGAGCCCCACTTGCACAGACTCCAGGCCCACCCAAGATGGCCACCGTCACCCCAACCCCCCAAACCAGTGCAAAAACGAAGAAACACTTTTCAACAGCAATCTGCTACCCTCCCCCTCCTAACCCCTCTCCCCCTAGGCACCAAACAAACAACCCACCCAACTCCAAACCCCCTACCCCATCCCAAACAATGAAAGCCCAACCAACTAGGCTTGTTACCATAACGAACAAAGAACCAAAGAACCCCCCCCCCCCCCAGGGTCCAGATAACCAGCCGCAGCTCTCTCTACCCCACTTCAGGAAGGTTGACAAAGGCCACCACCCCCACCCGCTTCCCAAACATCTTCACCGCATAATCCATGGCACTCGTACTTTCAATGCCCTCCGGCAGCCCAACGATCCTCAAATTCTGGCACCTGGAGTGATTCTCCATCAGCCTTGGCCTTCAATATCTTCTGCTCTGCCGCCAACTGCGCCACCTCTGCCCTCAAAGAGGAAATCCGATCACTGTGCTCCGTCACCGTCTACCCCAGCTTCCGAATCGTCGAGTCCTGTACCTCCAGCTGTTGTTCCACCCTGTCCAAAGTTACACGAATGGGTGCCACCGGCATCTCAATCATCTTTGCCAGGTCTTCAGAAACTGCTGGTCTCTGTTTCTTAAACTCCTTCATTAAGAATTCCACCAGCAACAATGTCACAGGGGCCTCCACCATTTCCTCCCCTCCTGTGACACGAGGGGCTTCCAAGTCAGATCAGGAACCCTTACTCGACTTGTTCCTCGTACAACAACCTCCAGATATTACCCTGAAATTACAACATTTTTCTTCCGAAACAGCACTCGTTAAACGAGTAAAAAGGGCCAAAAATGGAATCCCCAAGTCGGGGCACCTTATGTGCGACCGTTCATCTCATGGTCGTCACCGGAAGTCCCTTGGAAAATAATAATGAGCACACCTGATATCTCGGTAGCTATGGCTTTCAGTGCCCTCTACCTCTTTTAGAACCCAGAGGAACCCTTTAGAATGGCCCCATTTTGTGTTGCAGATAATACTTAATTCTATAAGATAAATGAAGGAAACATTTTCATTCCCATCAATAGTGTTTTCTTATCCCCAAGAAGCAGCATTTGCATCACTTTTCAGCCTTTTGGCTCAGGTTAAGTGTAGTATCTGCTCTGCCATTTGGCTCAGATATGGTGTGTCTCTCTTGTGGGGACCATGATTCAATTTGAATTTGAATTGATTTTTGGAGCAGGCGAGGAGCTAGATTAGGGGTTCGCCCCTGTCCACACACTGAGCTCTGGCTTTGCAGCTCAGAAGAAGTAATTAAAAAAAAGAAGCAGCATTTGCATTGTAACAGGATATACAGCTTGTGCAGCCTTCTTATAGTTAGGAACTTTAGCTATTAGCTAAGCGGTAACCTGGAAATAAAGAAAGAAACATCGAGTTCCCACTTGGCCGCTTTGGCTTTTCAAAACATAACAATCTAAGTATAACTTTTAAAGCATAATTAAAAAGAAAATGAGCATTAAAACACTGCCCGAATATGCCAGTTAATGGCAAGGGAGACAGCAGACCCAACCCCTGCCAGCCATGTCTCACAGAGGTGAAACTTTTGTGGGAGGAGGCAACCGGTTCAGAATCGCAGAGTCAGGAAACGGCTGGACTCGCATTTCCAGATGCAGAGGGGAAGGTCCAGCCCACAGACTACAAAACCAAATCAAACAATTATAAAACACTGGTGCGGCCTTAATTGGAGCTGTGTGTAGAATTCTGGGCTCCGCACTTGGAGAAGGTTGTGGAAGCTTTTGAGAGGGTGCAGAAAAGATTAGCGATAATGGTTTCTGAGGATGAGGGACTTCAGTTAGGTGATTAAATTGGAGAAGCTGAGGTTGTTTTCCAAAGAGAAGAGAAGGTTGAGAGGAGATCTGATGCAAATGTTCAGAAATGTGAAGGCGACCAGGCAGTGTAGAGAAACTGTTCCCATTGATGGAAAGGTTGAGAATCAAAGGACATAGATTTAAAATGACTAACTGAAGAACCAAAGGCGACGTGAGATGTTTTTCCACAGCAAGTAGGGTCTGGAGTGCAATGGTTCAATTGTGACTTTCAAAGGGAATTGGATAAGCAGTCGAAGGGAAAATAATTGGGAATGACAGGAAACGGCTAGGAGAGTGGGGCTGGATAAGATGCTCTTGCTAAGAGCAAGCACTGACACGATGGGCCGACTGGCCTCTTTTGATGCTGTACCCATTCTATCATTCCATAAGGGGAGGAAGGTCTCAATGCCAATAAACCATTGTGACTGGTCATTCAATTCATTAATATTCATGGAATGTCACTATGAACAAATTGGGTGTTGAATTGACCACATGTCAAAAGTGACTCAAGACATCGAAGGGAGCGACATAAATCCAAGCCTTTTCTCCTTTTGTCAGCTGAAAGCATCCGAAGTGAAGTGAGCTCAGGCTGGTTCCATTCAACTCGCTGGTCATAATAAAACAAGCTGCATATTGGTCTGGTGGTGAGAGAGCACTTTCCTATATCTAACTCACGGTAGACTTGATTTGGGATGACAGTGGGTGCTAGAAATGGAAAAGCAATTTGTTCTGCAATACTGAGGAGCAACAATTAAAATCGCCATAAAATAAATATGCAGAACCTAATTCTGCCCACAGCAACTTCATTAACTATTCCCAAGCTACCTCTGATGGGAGCTTCGAAACATAAACAACAGGAAAAAGGAAGATTATTATAATATATATATACATATATATATATCTTTCTATGACATTTAAGATTAAAGTGAAAATTTAGATGAATATATTTGTTTGCTAAGTAACAAAGGGGAATGAAACTTTAACTGAGCAGCAACAACAATATGGTTGCGTCGTCTCTTCATTGTACAATAATTCTCCAGCAAAATCTTATCCTCTGGTGCTACAGTTCTGACAAGAGGGACAAGTAAATTAGAAAGGAGAAAGAAAAAGGATATAGGTCTGTCTGAGTGCTAATGTGTATAATTGTGGACATAATTAATTTGTCAGGCCAGGGAAATCAAGCGGAGGGATTCAGTGACAGACTCCTTTGAGTGCTGGCAATGTCAACCTGATTTTTTTGTCCTGCTCCAACGGGTAGATGTAGCAATATGTGGGGCAGCACGTGGCACAGTGGTTAGCATTGCTGCCTATGGCGCTGAGGACCCGGGTTCGATCCCGGCTCTGGGTCACTGCCGGTGTGGAATTTGCACATTTTCCTCGTGTCTGCGTGAGTTTCACCCCCACAACCCAAAGATGTGCAGGTTAGATGGATTGGCCATGCTGAATTGCCCCTTAATTGGGAAAAAAAATGGGGTACTCTAAATTTATTTTTTAAAAACAAACAAAAAAATATGTGGCAATATGGCAATGTCGACAAATTTGTTACCTGCGCCCTAAACTGGGAGGAGGTGAATTTATCAATAACTGTCTCTCCACATTGATTAAACCACTCAAAATTATTCAAGTATTTGAATTTTATTTTTTTTACATAGAATTTACAGTGCAGAAGGAGGCCATTCGGCCCATCGAGTCTGCACCGGCTCTTGGAAAGAGCACCCTACCCAAGGTCAACACCTCCACCCTATCCCCATAACCCAGTAACCCCACCTAACACTAAGGGCAATTTATCATGTCCAATGCACCTAACCTGCACATCTTTGGACTGTGGGAGGAAACCGGAGCACCCGGAGGAAACCCACGCACACACAGGGAGGATGTGCAGACAGTGACCCAAGCCGGAATCGAACCTGGGACCCTGGAGCTGTGAAGCAATTATGCTATCCACAATGCTACCGTGCTGCCCTATTAATCCATTAAACTCCATTAAAAATATTGCAGAAGGATTCCAGACCGCGGGAGAGGCAATGACACATTTAGTAGAGACAACAAGAAGAAAGATGCACACAGACGGTTGAACAGACATCAAAGGAGCAGCATTCAGAAAGATAGGAGGAAAAGACATAGAAAGAGAGTATGAGGGTGACCTGGAATACATGGGGTGGGATTCTCCGTCCCGCCGCACTGGTTTTCTGGTGCGGTGACCCTCCCTGCCAGCAGCGGGGACCTCCGTCCTGCCAGCCGGCCAATGAGGCTTCCCATTGTGGGCATCCCCACACCGTCGGGAAACCTACGGGCGTGAGTGCGCTGCCGCCGAAACAGAGGATCCCGCCGACGGAGAATCCAGCTCATTGTCCATACCAATTTGAGAACTCTGCTGTTTGCTTTACACACCCATTGCCTTTCCATGGCAACATGTCACAAAAATGTGCTAACATGTGTTATGTCCCAATATTGTTACCAACCCAACGAGATTAACATGTGTAATCTTTTATTTAATTTTGTTGTGTTTTAACCAATTGATCAATTGAAATTGGATAGAATGGGCCATTGCGAAACTGAAACAGAGCAAGGCGATTATTTTTACTGAAAATTCATGATTAATTGAATGTAGGCACTTTGACTGAAGCAATGTTCGACACTAGTCATCAGAACTGCACATTTGTTCCTTAATGCTCAATTAAATCTTCAATCCTTTAGAAGAAATTGCTCTCTCTTCGGCACTGGAACTTAACAACCTTTTAAATTCAAAAGGAAATTTATGATATGTGAAACTAGCTCTTAAAATAACATTGCAAATGTGATGCCACTTTTGTCCTCTTCTATAAGAGGCCTATTTGGATGAAAGTAATTTGACTTTCACTGACTGGCCTCACATCCGCTTTTCATAAAAGTGATTGAGTTCTGATGGCGTGTTCTTCTTTCAATGTTAAAGGTCTGAGACAATAGGTGCGACCCTAACAAACCCTGCGACTAAATGCTCCTGCCAGTGGGAAAATTGTGATTCCCTCCGGCGCTAGGAGCAACTCCGACACGCCATGCCACAGCGCTGAAAAAAATCGTTTTGCAGAATCGGCTTTTTCGTGTGCACCGGAGTCTGCGCTACAGCTGAGGGAACCAAGACCAAATCTCTGATAGGTTTGGCACCTCTAAGAACTGAGCGTCCTTTAAGCTGCAGCTCCTCCTGCCGGATTACTGGCCGGGCACCCTCCCCCACTCCAGTCACTGGCAAGAGCTCCCCCCACCTCAGAACACCCCTCCAGTACTCCCAGCAACCCCATTCAGTCCCCTTCCCTCTAGTGGGGGAGCTCGTATTCCACGAGTCCCACGGGGAGATCAATTACAGTGCCCCGTGGGTCTCATGAGTTATTATAGATGCCAAGTTTAAAAGTCTGTGAGAAGAAGGTAAAAGTTATCCTTTTAAAGTAGTGGAAACCTTTGAAGTGGTTTTCGCACAGTCGATTTCATTGCCCTTTAAAGTATATTATAAGTGTATGGGCAGCACGGTAGCACAAGTGGATAGCACTGTGGCTTCACTGCGCCAGGGTCCCAGGTTTGAATCCCCGCTGGGTCACTGTCTGTAAGGAGTCTGCACGTTCTCCCCGTGTCTGCGTGGGTTTCCCCGGGTGCTCCGGTTTCCTCCCACAGTCCAAAGACGTGCAGGTTAGGTGGATTGGCCATGCTAAATTGCCCCTTAGTGTCCAAAAAAAGGTTATGAGGGGTTATTGGGTTTATGGAGATAGGGTGGAGGTGAGGGCTTGCGTGGGTCGGTGCAGACTCGATGGGCTGAATGGCCTCCTTCTGCACTGTATGTTCTATGTTCTATGGCTATAAGGCGGAAAGCTTTGGATTGTCTACATTTAATTTAACACTCCATTGCCTGCTGAAATCTTCTCGATTGACAGGTCGATGCAGCTTCAAAGGGGAGAATCAGATTGTTTATTTATGTAGCTCTTCAGGGATCTATTAACTCAGGGGAGCAGGTGCATTCCTGACCGCAGTTTTATTTTAAATGAGACTGCCTCTTTGTTCTCAAATGCCACCTAGAAAATGCAGGGGCACCCCTATAGCTACGCTTTTTAGGAAGCACTTCAGCTCAAAGAGGTCCACTCCAATTTGGTACAGGGCTTTGTGCAGAGTTTGAAGCCCATCCTTTCCAGCATGGAGATAATGAACAACATATAACATAGAATTTACAGTGCAGAAGGAGGCCATTTGGCCCATCGAGTCTGCACCGACCCTTGGAAAGACCACCCCATTTAAGCCCACACTTCCACCCTATCCCCGTAACTCTTCCTAACCTTTTTGGACACCAAGAGCAATTTAGCATGGCCAATCGACCTGACCTGACCTGATCTTTGGACTGTGGGAGGAAACCAGAGCACCCGGAGGAAACCCACGCAGACACGGAGAGAACATGCACGCTCCGGACAGACAATGACCCAAGCCAGGGATCAAACCTGGAACCCTGGAGCTGTGAGCCGCAGTGCTAACCACTGTGTTAACGTGCTGCCTCACGGTAGCTCCATATGAACACTGGCGGAACAAACCACAATGCAGCGGCTAATGTCTCAGCATCCATTCCAGCACAAGCAGAAGCCACCCAAAGTCTCGGTGCTGAAGTGGAAGCTCAGTGGAAGTTATATTAGCTCAGCTTGTTGCCACTCCAACTCTTCTGCCATCCTAGCAGAGAATGGCAGTCTGCAAAGCGGCTTACTGGGGATCAAAGCAGACCAATATTCTGTCCTCCAGAAGATGACGAGGATTGCTGAGGCACTGCCCCAGGGGAGTGTCAATGGCTCCATGGAGCACAAACCTGATGCATCATCTCAGAATGACAGCCCTCTGTCCTGTGCCCTCTGCCCTCCCACCACTGTCTCCCCTCCAGCTGTTGCCTGTGAGCCAGTCAGTCCAGATTGCTGCTACCCATGCCTTGAAGGGGCAGTGAAAAGCTGGACTTTCTAAGCTGCTTGAGGGTGTCCTGCAAGATCACCGCCACTGTCCTCCATCCAATGTTAGCAACTGTCCAACAGCCATCATGGAGCTGTTGGGAGTTGTGCTGGGTAGGAACACGAGGACAGGTTAAGCTACATCAAACAGGTCAATTGGTTAACTTTTGTATGGAATACTAAATGATTTTCTTTATATGTTTGGTTTGCAAAGTTTTTTTGCTGATAATTTTTATTTCAGCGAGGTGCCCCTGGAGACACTGTGATGGTCAGTAACAGAAGGAAAGTAGAGTTTGCGACTGTTGGCGAATGAGGAATTGGGCTTGTATTCACTGGTACTGCAGTAAAATGAGCCGACATTGGACAGCCCAGACAAAAAGAGGATGTGTTGATCAATTCCTCCCTCCCCCTCAGTTATTGGGGTCCCAGGTTCGATTCCTGGTTTGGGTCACTGTCTGTGCGGAGTCTGCACGTTCTCCCCGTATCTGAGTGGGTTTCGTCCGGGTGATCCGCTTTCCTCCCATAAGTCCCGTAAAACATGCTGTTAGGTAATTTGGACATTCTGAATTCTTCCTCCCGAACAGGCGCCGGAATGTGGTGACTAGGGGCTTTTCACAGTAACTTCATTGCAGTGTTAATGTAAGCCTACTTGTGACAATAAATATTATTATTATAAACCCAGTGGTAAGGGCTATGACTAACAATGAAATGAAAATCACTTATTGTCACGAGTAGGCTTCAAATGAAGTTACTGTGAAAAGCCCCTAGTCGCCACATTCCGGCGCCTGTCCGGGGAGGCTGGTACGGGAATCGAACCGTGCTGCTGGCCTACTTGGTCTGCTTTAAAAGCCAGCGATTTAGCTGAGTGAGCTAAACCAGCCCCTGGTGAGGTTATGCAGGATATAGCGGACCATGATGAATTTTGTTACCTGCTCTGCCCATAACCATAAGACATAGGAGCAGAATTAGGCCACTCGGCCCATCGGGTCTGCTCCGCCATTCAATCATGGCTGATATTTTCTCATTCCCATTCTCCTGCCTTTTCCCCATAGCCCCTAATCCCCTTATTGATCAAGAAACTGAGCCCAAGTGCTGCAAGGGTCCAGCACAGCAGTCTAGGCAGCAGAAGTGCGTTTTGAGTACCCCGGTGGTCTGCTTGATCACACTTGCTTGGGTTGCACAGCTGAGTCATGAGTCAAGCTGGTCAATGAATGACACTTGTCACCCAGTAGCCACTCTCTGGTTTGTTGTGATAACTCAAATGCTGAAGGTAGAAGAAACTATTGTAGAGAGAAGGCATCATGACTAATGCCAGAATACTGGCAACTGACCTGCATTATTCGTCCGGTATGCTAACAAAACAGCTGGATGTTGATCAAAGAACAAAGAAAACTACAGCACAGGAACAGGCCCTTCGGCCCTCCCAGCCTGCGCCGATCCAGATCCTTTACCTAAACCTGTCGCCTATTTTCCAAGGATCTACTTCCCTCTGTTCCCCGCCTGTTCATATATCTGTCTAGATGCATCTGAAATGAAGCTATCGTGCCCGCCTCTACCACCTCCGCTGGCAAAGCGTTCCAGGCACCCACCACCCTCTGCGTAAAAAACTTTCCACGCACATCTCCCTTAAACCTTCCCCCTCTCACCTCGAAATCGTGACCCATTGTAAATGACACCCCCACTCTTGGAATAAGCTTGTTGCTATCCACCCTGTCCATACCTCTCATAATTTCGTAGTCCTCAATCAGGTCCCCCCTCAACCTCCGTCTTTCCAACGAAAACAATCGTAATCTACTCAACATTTCTTCATAGCTAGCACCCTCCATACCAGGCAACATCCTGGTGAACCTCCTCTGCACCCTCTCTAAAGCATCCACATCCTTCTGGTAATGTGGCGACCAAAACAGCACGCAGTATTCCAAATGTGGCCTAACCAAAGTCCTATACAACTGTAACATGACCTGCCAACTCTTGTACTCAATACCCCTTGAAGGCAAGCATGCTGTACGCCTTCTTGACCACTCTATCGACCTGCATTGTGACCTTCAGGGTACAATGGACCTGAACTCCCAGATCTCTCTGTACATTAATTTTCCCCAGGACTCTTCCATTGACCGTATAGTCCGCTCTTGAATTTGATATTCCAAAATGCATCACCTCGCATTTGCCTGGATTGAACTCCATCTGCCATTTCTCTGCCCAACTCTCCAATCTATCTATATTTTGCTGTATTCTCTGACAGTCCGCCTCGCTATCTGCAACTCCACCAATCTTATCATCTGCAAACTTGCTAATCAGACCACCTATACCTTCGTCCAGATCATTTATGTATATCACAAACAACAGTGGTCCGAGCACGGATCCCTGTGGAACATGACTAGTCACCCTTCTCCATTTTGAGACACTTCCTTCCACCACTACTCTGTCTTCTGTTGCCCAGCCAGTTCTTGATCCATGTAGCTAGTACACCCTGAACCCCATGCAACTTCACTTTTTCCATCAACCTGCCATGGGAAACGTTATCAAACGCCTTACTGAAGTCCATGTATGTGACATCTACAGCCCTTCCCTCATCAATTAACTTTGTCACTTCCTCAAAGAATTCTATTAGGTTTGTTAGACATGACCGTCCCTGCACAAAACCATGCTGCCTATCACTGATAAGTCTATTTTCTTCCAAATGTGAAGAGATCCTATCCCTTAGTGTCTTCTCCAACAGTTTGCCGACCACTGACGTCAAGCTCACAGGTCTATAATTCCCTAGATTATCCCTGCTACCCTTCTTAAATAAAGGGACAACATTAGCAATTCTCCAGTCCTCCGGGACCTCACCCGTGCTCAAGGATGCTGCAAGGATATCTATTAAGGCCCAAGCTATTTCGTCCCTCGCTTCCCTCAGTAACCTGGGATAGATCCCATCCGGACCTGGGGACTTGTCCACATTAATGCCTTTTAGAATACCCAAAACGTCCCCCTTCCTTATGCCGACTTGACCTAGAGTATTTAAACATCCATCCCTAACCTCAACATCCTTCATGTCCCTCTCCTTGGTGAATACCGATGCAAAGTACTCATTAAGAATCTCAACCATTTCCTCTGACTACACGCATAAATTCCCTCTTTTGTCTTTGAGTGGGATAACCCTTTCCCTAGTTACTCTCTTGCTCCTTATATACGAAAAAAAGGCTTTGGGATTTTCCTTAACCTCATTAGCCAAAGATATTTCATGACCCCTTTTAGCCCTCTTTATTGTGTGTTTGAGATTTGTCCTACTTTCCCGATATTCCAAAGCTTCATCAGTTTTAAGTCGCATAGATCTTATGTATGCTTCCTTTTTCATCTTAGCTAGTCTCACAATTCCACCCGTCATCCATGGTTCCCTAATCTTGCCATTTCTATCCCTCATTTTCACAGGGACACATCTGACCTGCACTCTCATCAACCTTTCCTTAAAAGACTCTCACATTTCAAATGTGGGTTTACCCTTAAACAGCTGCTCCCAATCCACATTCCCTAACTCCTGCCGAATTTTGTTATACTTGGCCTTTCCCCAATTTAGCACTCTTCCTTTAGGACCACTCTCGTCTTTGTCCATGAATATTCTAAAACTTAAGGAATTGTGATCGCTATTCCCAAAATAATCACCGACTGAAACTTCAACCACCTGGCCGGGATCATTCACCAATACCAGGTCCAGTATGGCCCCTTCCCGAGTTTGACTATTTACATACTGCTCTAAAAAGCTCTCTACATGAGTCCCATTCAATGTTGGGGAAGTTAAAATCTCCCATCACGACCACCCTATTGCTCCTACATTTTTCTATAATCTGTCTGCATATTTGTACCTCTACTTCATGCTCGCTTTTGGGAGGCCTGTAGTAAAGTCCCAACAATGTTACTGCACCCTTCCTATTTCTTAGCTCTACCTATATTGCCTCAGTGCTCGAATCCTCCATTGTGCCCTCTTTAATCACAGCTGTGATATCATCTCTGACCAGTAATGCAACTCCTCCACCCCTTTTACCTCCCTCTCCATCTCTCCTGAAGCATCTATACCCTGGGATATTTAGTTGCCAATCTTGCCCTTCCCTCAACCAAGTCTCAGTAATACCAATAACATCATATTCCCGGGTACTAATCCAAGCCCTAAATTCATCTGCCTTACCTGCTGCACTTCTCGCATTAAAACAAATGCACCTGAGACCACCTGTCCCTTTGCGTTCATCATCTCTTCCCTGTCTACTCTTCCCCTTAGTCACAATGAGTTTATTATCTAGTACCTTACTGGCTTTAGTTGCTGCCTCTTTACTGACCTCTAACTTCCTAATCTGGTTCCCATCCCCCTGCCACATTAGTTTAAAACCTCCCCAACAGTGTTGGCAAAAGCACCCCCTCGGACATTGGTTCCAGTCCTGCCCAGGTGTAGACCATCTGATTTGTAATGGTCCCACCGCCCCCAGAATCAGTTCCAATGTCCCAAAAATCTGAACCCCCCCCCATCTGCACCATCTCTCAAGACATGTATTCATTCTGACTATTCTTGAATTTCTACTCTGACTGTCTCATGGCACTGGTAGCAATCCTGAGATTACTACCTTTGAGGTCCTACTTTTTAACTTATCTCCTAACTCCCTAAATTCTGATTGTAGGATGCATCCCATTTTCTCCTAACTCCCTAAATTCTGATTGTAGGATGCATCCCATTTTCTACCCATATCGTTGATGCCTATATGCACCACGACAACTGGCTGTTCACCCTTCCCCTTCAGTATGTCCTGCAGCCGATCTGAGACATCCCTGATCCGTGCACCCGGAAGGCAACATACCATTCGGGAGTCTCGTTTTTGACCACAGAAACACCTGTCTACTCCCCTTATGATTGAATCCCCTATGACTATAGCCCTACCAGTCTTTTTCCCGCCCTTCTGCAGTGGCAGACCTACATTTTTGGGGCCCTGAAGCTTGAACTGTTATGGGGGCCCCTTCGCAACCAGGAACAAGGTCTGGATAACCACTGTTATCTTCTTCAATGGGGTCGTTCCATGAACAGCCAACTTACCGCGACACTCCACCTTTACAACATCTGTGCTACTGACTCTCAAACTTTGGGATTGTTGAAATATATACAACAAAAAATTAATCAATTTGAGTCGTGCGACTATTGTCGCATGCTTTGACAGGAAAAATTTTTAGGCCTACTTTCTGAGAAAGGGTTTTTAAAAAACCCCTTCTCAGAAAGTAAAGCGCGATTTTTTAGATTTATAATAAATAAGCTAAATAGGCTAAACTCGGCTATGTTCAAGCTAGCCTACGCTAGGCTAGACTAAGTTAGGCAAGACTAGCCCACCAAAACCCATATGCTAAGGTAATGTAACACAATTTTACCATTATTTGAACACTTTTCATAATAAACACCCTTATTAACACATAATTTAAACACATAATATAAACACCTAATTTAACACAAATTCACCCTTTTATTACTTTTTCATAAATACTTGTAATATAGTAGGTCGTAGCCTACCTTCCGTTCACCTCTTCATAAAAACAATAGGCTTAGGCTAATCTAACACTATTTCACCTTTATTACTTACCTTTCTTTTCTAAATATAACATTTATTTTTGAGTAGGGGTAATTAAAATATTGTATCCTTATGAACACTTTATTGAAAAAAATTCTTGTCTAGATCGGTATCACGAGTGCTATCACGTTGAAAATGCATGTTAGCATTGTGATTGCCTTTTCAACGGCTCTCCTTTTTTGTTACGACATGTCATCTACTGTTTGTATTTCTGTCATAAATGTTAATAGTGTTTTAAATTATTTATAATTATTTTATATTAAATATATTTAGAATGAAACCTCCTTAATTTGAACATTTTTTCATTTACGGCTAGCCTACATGATACTTTAATAACCTTTATTTTAACTATCATTTTGTATTGAATTACACTATATTATTAATATTATTATTTTTTAAAAACCCCTTCTCATACAGTAGACCCAAAATTTTTAAGCAATGTGGAGTAAAGTCGCTTCTGGGGCCCCTCCGAGATTAGGGGCCTTGAAGCTTAAGCTTCATTATTTTCATTATAGATCCGCCCCTGCCCTTCTGTGCAGCAGAGCCAGCCACAGTGCCATGAGCCTGGCTACTGCTGCCTTCCCCTGGTGAGTCATCTCCCCCAACAGTATCCAAAACGGTATACCTGTTTTGGAGGGAGATGACCGCAGGGGACACCTGCACTGCCTTCCTGCTCTTTCTCTGCCTTTTGGTCACCCATTCCCTGTCTCCCTCACCAATCCTAATCTGCGGTGTGACCAACTCGCTGAACGTGCTATCCAGACCTCCTCCGCATCGCGGATGCTCTAAGGTTAGTCCATCCGCAGCTCCAGAGCCGTCATGCGGTCTAACAGGAACTGCAGCTGGACACACTTCCTGCACATGAAGGAGTCAGGGGCATCGGCCGCGTCCCTGAACTCCCACATTGAGCACGAGGAGCATAACACGAGTCTGGGATCTCCTGCCATTTTTACACTTTACCTTAACTGATTACAAATATAAAATCAAATAATGAATAAGTGAAAGGAATCAAGATTTTACTTACCAATCACAATACTTACCAACACACGAAGAGTTAAATTTCTCCTAGCTACTGCTAATTGGAGCACTTTCCTTACCAGCCAATCAGGTCACTGCTTTGCTGTGGTGTCACTCTTCAAATTTATCCTCAAAGACCCTGTGGCCGTTGTTTAAGCAGCTAGTTTAAATACTCACCGCTCAACTCTGTAGCTCCGCCCATTCCAACAGCTGAATTCCCGCCAAAAAGGCTCGAATCCGCAAAGCAGCTAGTTTAAATACTCACCGCTCAACTCTGTAGCTCCGCCCATTCCAACAGCTGAATTCCTGCCAAAAAGGCTCGAATCCGCAAAGCAGCTAGTTTAAATACTTACCGCTCGACTCTGTAGCTCCGCCCACTCCAATAGCTGAATTCCCGCCGAAAAAGCTCAAATCCGCAAAGCAGCTAGTTTAAATATTCGCCGCTCGACTCTGTAGCTCCGCCCACTCCAACAGCTGAATTCCCGCCAAAAACGAGTGAATGTCATCCCTTTCCGCTGAGGTGCATCTTAAGAGTTCACATGCAACTCCTGCAAATGAGTTGTGTCCAGTCATTGGCATCCTGTGCTACAGTGAAGCATGCATACTTGGTGAAGCCGTGTGCTCACTCTGCGGCCTCTCTTGGAATGCAGAGACTCAGTGACCTTCCTTATGCAACAGTGGATGACGAACTGGGAGATGTTGCAAATATCACCTGCTCCAACCTGGAAGGAGCCAAACGCATAGACATTCCTGGCCACAAATACCTGTCTTCATCCTGTGCGGAGGCTGCAGTTGTGACTTCAGCAACTGGCAGACATGAGTCAGGTTGTCCCTAGTGAAGTACAGACATCTGACACACTGCCCCTTGAAGAGGGTAAGGTCAGAGAATTGTTTCTGAAACATGAATAGACATGGTCCCCTACTGGGATAACTGCTCAACCTCTTCACTTTTCCAGCAGTTTGGCCTCCTCTCTGTTACCTCTGCTCATTCTCCCTGTTGTGTTGTAGGCTAAGGGGGACATACAAAAGTACTGGAACCATATCGGGGAGTGAGTGGTGTGAGCAGAACCCTTGTAGCCAGTGCCAAGTCCTTCAAGCATGTGCCACACCATTCCCTGTAGACTTTAGCAACATGAAGTAACAGACAATCCAAACACTTGTACAAACTCAACAACAGCCACTAGAAAGCAATCAGCAATTAACCTGCAAGTAGTTGGTAACTTTGAATAGTATTGCTGAGGGAGGGGTGTCCATTCTGCTGTGTTCAGCAGTGTGGGGTGAAGAGAGGGTAATAGGAGGTGCTGCCAATGTTGAATATTCCGGAGGATAGAAACAAAGTCCCTCATCCAAGTGGCTGTGGTTGAAAATAGCATCAGATCAGCATTACAAACTGACCAATGTCATAAACTGCCTAATCTGCATGTGTCCAGCACACACTCCCTGAGCAAACACCCGTACCAAAATGGCAGCCAGCACTGGAAGTGTGGAACTGAAATAGCAACCACTGCGGTGAAAATTTGGGTCTACACGTTATACATCATCCATCACTTCAGGAGGGAATTTCAGAATTGGTGAGGGGGGGGGAGCCAGCAGGGAGGCACTTTAAGAATTTCACATCCAGGCGGAACGGTAGCGCAGTGGTTAGCACTGCTGCCTACGGCGCTGAGGACCCGGGGTCGTTCCCGGCCCCGGGTCGCTGTCCGTGTGGAGTTTGCACATTCTCCCCGTGTCCGCGTGGGGCTCATCCCCACAACCCAAAAATCTGCAGGTTAGATGGATTGGCCACGGTAAATTTCCCCTTAATTGGAAAAAAATAATTGGGTACTCTAAATTTATAACAAAAAAAAGAATTTACCATCCCAATCCACGTGACTTAAACCAGAGAGTGGGCAGGTCAAAGTGGCAAACGTAGGTTACAGTTTGAAATTTATATCGATCTCTGGCATCAAACTGGAGATTTTAAGAAATATGTGGCTGTAGATTTAGAAATCTTAGCAATAATTTTTTGCAATATAAACAGATGCAAGCAAAGCAATTTTGGTGATAAATGCTGACCGACTCTGCATTTGACTTTACATTTGCAAAGTACAGCTATCGCTACAAAATCGGATCAATTAACATTGCACTGAAGTTAAAGACACTGTGGGGATGGAAACAAACAGGATAAGTCGACATGATGGTGACTTCCAAAGAATAGCCTGCATAAAACAAACTCTCCTCTTGGGAAAAAAAGAGAGAATGGAGGGATGAGGCAGTACCTCTGGGACATTTCCTTGTTTTTAATGAGTGTACGTATGCAACATTGGGCATTTTAAGTGAACAACTTGTTTTTCCTATATGTATGGAAGTCCACGGGCTTTGGGATTGCTTCACACTTTGGCTCTTCTCCTGGGTCAGAATTTAGCATTTTCTAGAGCTGAATAAGTGCTTCTAATACCATTAAATGCACATTTTGGATGAGGGAAGCTGCAATTTGTAATGACGGTTCCATCTGTTTCTAACCTCTGGAATATTCAACATCGCCAACATTTCCGAATTAGATTTATTAACACTCAAAGCATGTCGTGATTCATGCGAGAGAATATGAACCTATGTCATGTTTTCAAATAAGTCAATGTAAGTTTATTAACAGAAGTAAACCGTTGCACATCACAGTGCAAGTATGCGTACCGACAAATACATTACAAATCCTGCGTGAAAGCAACAGTGCAATGTGTAGATGGGCTCACTGTATAATATATTATGCCCAATTATATGCACATTGAAATGTCTCTGAAAATGGATAAGCGGAATATGGAAACACTAAAACTTTGGTCTGAGAAAATGATTCGAAGTATTATGACAAAATTACTTTGTTATCTCCCCACTGAGTTAATTTCTTTCAGTTTATATTCTCCTCTTGTAGTGAACAACTTGCAATACATCCTGAAATATCCACCATCAGTATTGTTTTTCTTTGGCCATTGGAGAGTTTAAGAGCTCATGAAGAGAATTTGATATTACTTTTGACATATCTTAGTACTAAATAGGTGGATTTTTAATCGCGGAGCACACATATCCCATTAACTACATGCATAAGATTAACATGCTATTGATAAGAAGACTGAAAACTGGCCTTTCAGTGATAATAACAATTACAGAGTGTTGGGAGGCAGCCTGAACAGTAACTTGCAAAATATTATTTTCATTGTACAGTAAAACTGCACATACATATTTCAGGTGAAAACCACTCAGAAAGGTGAGGTTGGGGCTGATACAGCTGGAGGTGGTATATAGAGCACACCTCACAAAGGCGAGGATGAGCCGGCTCTTTGAGGGGGTAGAAGATGTGTGTGAATGTTGCCGGGGGGGGGGGGGGGGGGGGGGAAACCACATTCATATGTTTTGATCCTGTCCAAAGCTGGAGGATTACTGGAAGGAGGTTTTTAGGGTATCTCTAAAGTGGTGCACGTGAAACTGGTCCTGGGCCCTCGGGAGGACATATTCGGGGTATCGGACCAGTTGGGGTTGGAAACGGGTGCGGAGGCAGATGTTGTAGCCTTTGCCTCGTTGATCGCCCGAAGGCGGAACCTGTTGGGATGGAGAGCAACCTCTCCACCCTGTGCCCTGGCGTGGCGGGGGGACCTGCTGGAATTCTTGACTCCTGAGAAGGTCAGGTTTGAACTGAGGGGAAGGTTGGAGGGGTTCTACAATTCATGGCCTTTATTCATTATGCACTTTCAAGAATTGGATAACATCGAACATAAGTGGGGGGGGGGGGGGGGGGGGGCTGTATGTGTAAATGGTTACTATGGGTGATTCCTGATTCCTTTTTGTTATTTGTTTATGTTAACATGCAGGCAAGTTGTTTGGGGGGAGGATGGGATTGTTGTTGTTGATATGGTGATTGACATTATATTCGTTACTGCTTATTGTTTATTGTTGGTGTGTGCAAATTTGGGAGAAAATGTGAAAAAGGAGAATAAAAATATTTTTAAAAATCACTCAGAACAGAAAACAAATTGATTTCACAATATATTCTTAGCACGGAGCGGCATTTGTAGAGAGTACTTCTTGAGAAATTACAGGTTCACTGTTATAACTTTATAAGCAGCAAGCCCACTCGCTGCTGAGTTTGTTTGAATCATGGAATCGCTTACTTGGCACCCCGGGGGGGCTTATCCCACCATGGCAGCTGATGGAATTTAAATTCAATAAGTAAATCTGGAATTGAAAACTAGTCTCAGTGATGGTGACCATGGAACTATCATAAGACTGTAAGAGGTTGGAACAGGAATCGGCCATTCAGCCCTTTCAGTCTGCTCCCTCATTTAATAAGATCATGATTGATCTAATACTCACTAAAGTCCACTTTGCCGTCCTCTCCCCGAAACCCTTAATTTCCCTACTGATTAAAAACTGATTGATCTCAGCCTTGAAAATGACCAAGGACTCAGCCTCCTGAGGCAAAGAATTCCAAAGATTCGACTCTCTTTGAGAGAAAAAAATTCTCTATCAAATCCGTCTTAAATGAGCACCTCCTTATTTTGCAACCATGCCCATTGGTCCTACACTCTTCTATGAGTGGAAACATCCTCCCAACATTGACACAGTCTAATCCCCTAAGAATCTTATATGTTTCAATCACATCGGACGCGATCTAACCAAAGAAAATCAGAGTCCGTTCTGGCGGGATTGATCCCGGTGTTCATAGCGCTGGGAACGACCCCGCTATCTAACAGCACTCTGTTGCTATTTTGGGCCCCAGCAGGGAGCCCCCTCCACACATACTTGGTGTCATTTCCACTCATCAGAACTCCTCCGTGCAGCAAGAGATCAGGGCCCCATTTTTAACCCCCTGACGTCACCCCAGCAAGATATTTCAGACACTAATAGACTAGCTCATATGTTGCCCTGTGGACAGTAAACAATGTGTTAACCTGACTCAGCAACAGGTAACTATCTCACTTACAATTCTAACAGTAAAAGACCTGTACGTAGACGGTAGAGTAGCGACCCTGAGGGAACTATCAGAGAATCTCCACCTCCCAAAAGGGAGAGAGCTCCAATACCTACAACTATGGGACTTCCTCTGCAAGAAGACCGCAACGTTCCCCCAGCTACCCGGACACATTCTTAGCGGAGCCAAAGGTGGTGCACAGGGCTCACCTGACCGGACGTGCATGAGCGGGTTCTTCCTGGAGTTGGAGGACAAATGTGAATGGTGCCAGGGAGGCCCCGTCAACCACAGCCAGATGTTCTGCTCCTGCCCAAGCTTGTCAGGTACTGGACCACCTTATTTGTGGCCATGTCCAGGATCACGGGGGTGAGGGTGGAGCCATGCCCTTCAGTGGCGGTTTTCGGGGTTTTGGAAAGGCCAGATCTCTTGAAAGGGAGAAGGGCAGATCATAGAATTTACAGTGGAAAGGAGGCCATTCGGCCATCAAATATCCTTACCATTCTGAAACCTCAATATACGCCCCTCCTTGCTACTGTTGAATCTTGCAGCCCACTGGCTCTCTGTATCTGTCTAGTACTCACTGTAACCCACTGGCTCTCCCTGTATCAATTCAGTACTCGCTGTAACCCATTGGCACTCTGTATCTGTCTAGCACTCACTGTAACCCACTGGCTCTCTCTGTATCAATTCAGTACTCGCTGTAACCCATTGGCACTCTGTATCTGTCTAGTACTCACTGTAACCCACTGGCAGTCTGTATCTGTCTAGTACTCACTGTAACCCACTGGCTCTCTCTGTATCAATTCAGTACTCGCTGTAACCCACTGGCACTCTGTATCTGTCTAGTACTCACTGTAACCCACTGGCAGTCTGTATCTGTCTAGCACTCACTGTAACCCACTGGCTCTCTCTGTATCAATTCAGTACTGTACTCGCTGTAACCCATTGGCACTCTGTATCTGTCTAGTACTCACTGTAATCCACTGGCAGTCTGTATCTGTCTAGTACTCACTGTAACCCACTGGCACTCTGTATCTGTGTAGTACTCACTGTAACCCACTGGCAGTCTGTATCTGTGTAGTACTCACTGTAACCCACTGGCTCTCTCTGTAACAATTCAGTACTCGCTGTAACCCAATGGCACTCTGTATCTGTCTAGTACTCACTGTAAACCACTGGCACTCTGTATCTGTCTAGTACTCACTGTAACCCACTGGCACTCTGTATCTGTCCCCTACACTAGGGGAAGCCCAGTAGCTCCATCCTCAGTGCTACAAAATATCAAAACTCTTCTTCAACCCTACCAAGTATTTGATTTTTTTCCCGTTCCATTCTCGAAATGTCAACTATGGGCCCCTCTGCAGTGTTACAATGTCTTCTGACACTCCATAAACAATGCCACAGGAACTCTGTCAGTATATATTAAAAAGCAGAGTGTGCCTGTCACAAATTCAGATCTCACACTTCAAAGTGCCAAACACATTAAGGAAAAAGAAGGATGCCAGCCATTTGCTACTGATTCTTCTGCAAGTCTTGGCCATCTGAAGGCAGGGCCAGTTGATTTATTTAAATTTTTCCACACAGCTAGCCTCAGTTAACTTCCTGATGTATCTTTTTCGACATTTCCCACACAAAGAATATGGTACAACAGCCTTAAAGAGATAGACATCACATCTGTGCACCAGATGTCAGATTACCCTGAACAAAGCCACGGGAGATCTCAGAGTACACTGTAATTTTCTTTTTACATGTTACAACCTATTGACAGATGCTTCTACACATTAACCAAATCCATCCTGGTATGTGTGTTTCTCTACAAAAGAGCTCAAAAATATTTTGCAACCCACAGCAAAATTGCAGTAGCATATGAATATATTTTGTACGCTACACACTTGTTGATGTGAATATTGCTAATAGAATTTAGCACATCACCATTTAAACCACTCTCTGGCAATGTTATCCATGATGTGAAGGAGCCGTGCTCCGAAAGCTCGTGTTTGAATCAAACCTGTTGGACTTTAACCTGGTGTTGTAAGACTTCTTACTGGCAATGTTATGTAAGAGCATAACTTAAGGCTCACGAGTTGCAGAGAACCAGATGGAAGTGAATTGGGGGACGCACACAAGTCACACAGTACCAGATGGAAGCGAATGATATAACATTCCTCGGTGAATACTGTACATGTCCAGGAGGTGACAACAGGGAGAGAGAGACACTGCCGCAGACAGCAATGAGTTGCTCCTTCTCATATGCTGCACACACAACATTTTACATCGAGATACAGAACACCAAGTGGACTCCCTTTTCTTCACGTGCACGTAGAAGGTGACAGAGACTTTATTGTTCCAGGGCTTACCAGATACAGTATAAATGTTTCACAGCGGATGAGGGCGAATAAAGGAGTCTGCTATTAAACCAAAAACAAACTGAAGATAAAACAAATGCTGTAGCTGAGGAAAATTCTCTTTCAGCAGGCAGGAATATTGTATTGAGAATGAAGGGCTTCTCAAAGAACAAACAGCGCTAAACTAACAGTGCAAAAAAAACTGCATACAGATCTGTGCTGGTTTGTATGTAACCAACCTGTTGCTTGAACTGAACGAGCAACAGACAAAGTCTCCTTGGTTTTTATCACGGTTCAGTGGCAGTTCTCCCCTAGGAGTCAGAAGGTTGTGGGTTTATGCCCCACTCCAGAGATTTGAGCACATGACACGGCCGAAGGACTGCTGCACTGCCAGAAGTGCTGTTCTTTCGATTAGACACTACACCCTGGGTCGTGTCTACTTTCTCAAGCAAATGTAAAAGATCTTGCAAGTATTCCATCGAAGGAGAACAAGGGAGTTAACTTGGCATCATGGCCTACATTGAACCCTCAATTAACACCACTGTAACAAATTGGCTGTCACGTTTTTCTACATTCTGACAATGACTATAATTCAAACGTAGTGCACTGGCTGTGATAAAGTTGTTAGAAGTTCTTTTAATAGCCCTTAATTCAAAATAAATCTTTTTAGCTTATCTAAGGTTAAGCAAAGCAATTAGTAGTTGTCAGCTCAGTAAGGCACATATAAAATTCTGCTTTTGAATGAAGCTCCAGGGAATAGAATGTCTAGAAGAAGCAATGATAATCACCAATTATCAGGGACATCAGAGCTATCTTGCCACTTCCTGTACATCAGTTTTCTTGACTCGTGGACCCAGGCACACACTTTATTACAGCGTTTCAGTAACTTTGGTTCCCCACCCTTTATTTTCGCTCTGTGCCACCTCCTACAGCCAGACAACTCGGCTTCTTTTTTAATCTCAGCCCAGTGCACAGAGCTCTGTATTAAATTGAGTACTCGAACGTATCACAAAATTGTCATCGATTCAAATATGTGTCTTTAACTGGGTTAAACAATCAATCAATGTAGTCTGCGGATTCGACATAATAAAGACTAAAGTCTTGCAATGATAGAGAAGCTTTCACAAATCTCCCAAAGTGTCTGAAGGACTTTTTGGAGTGAAATCACCATAGCAATGTAGGGAACACAGTGGCAAATTTGCACACAGCCAAGCTCCCAGAAGCAATGGTCAGAGAATCTGTTTTTAGCAATGTTTGATTGAGGCAAAAATATTGGCCACACACCACGAAGGAATCTGTTGCTCCTTTTCGAGTAGTGCCCTTCAATCTCTTCTGACCACGTGAGGCGGAGGGATGGTGCTTGGTTGAACGTCTCATTATTTAAATTAATTCAGCTCCAGATACTCGTCATTCTAGCTAAATAAAGGTACCAGCTAAAAATCTGTTGACTTGTGTAAATACTAAAAAACAGCTGTTTCTGTAAACAAACTAAAACTGCTGTGCAATACAGCATTCGTCCTCCTCGTGCCCCCTCAAATTGAAACCATTAATCTTGGAAGAAACTAATTTAATTCATCAAAGTATTTAAAAAAATTTCAACAATCATCATCTTCGAACTCCCTGTAGGTTTGGCTGAAGGATGTAATATTGAAGCTGGCAAGGAATAAGAGTGCAGTATTGGTCAACACTGCAGAACAGAAGGCGAAAGGAAGGAGGTTGCTGCATTAATAGACCACGGGTTCCACAGAATTCCCAGAGCCTTGGGGATACTGCACAAGGTAAAAAAAAACATTGCGTGATCTGAAACAGGTAAACCCGTCCTTTCAATCATCGTTTGCAATGTCACCCTCCAGCATTTATCCTCTCTGCTTTATTTGAAATGGTACTAACTAAATGTGGCCAAGCAACTCCAATTGTATCTCCAGCATTCCTCAGAGTGGAGCAAAAGGCTTCAATATCCTGGAAATTGCAGGAGTCTCTAACCTCTTTCATTAAGCTTCTTGTGGTGGTATGATTTGCATAGCTGTCTGCCATTGGTGCAGAACACTGGCTTACCATTGGCCCTGGTCGGTCATGTGCCTCTCGACCGATTGGTTGAGACCAGTCATGTGACGACTCTCCGATTGGTCGAGAGGCTGAGTTAACCCCGCCTCCAGAGCGAGGTATAAATACCCAGAACACCCGGCGGTCGTCCATTTACTGTAGTCGACCGCAGGGCTAACTTCTAGCTTATTAAAGCCTAACTTTTGTACAGCAACTCGTCTTGCGTTCGATTGATGGTTCATCACTTCTCAATGCAAAATTGTGATCCACAACAAAAAGCACTCGACAATACAAACAGACTAGACTGAAGTGGTATTGTGTTGGACAACAAATGCCTGAAAGAAAATGTAACAAAGTCTAGCCTGACGTGAAAGAATCTATTTGCGAGAGACCTGCCTGGAAGAGTCTCTCTGCTTTTATGTTATTTCCAAATCGATGATGTTAACGGCAGAAGAGTGCCAATTCTTACAACAAACATAAGGCAAACAACGTGCCTCTTGATATCCAATTTCTTGTTACAACAGCACAAATCAGTGTCGTGAAAAATGAGCTTGTCTTGGATTCGCCTCAAATGCAGGTTTAAGGATATTGAGGGAAATGGGTAAATAGAGTTGAGATATAGATCAATTCTGATTTAATTGAATGGTAGAATTGCACAAGGGGCTGAACACTCCTGTAACTATGTTCCTTCCAAAGCATAAAACGCAGAGAAGAATAAACAGCAAGGCTTCCCCCTTCCCCCACTCATCCCGGGTATTACCACTTGAGTGCTGCTGCTTGGAGTCCCAGCCACCAAACAGAAGTATCTTTAGTACAGTGACTGCAATCTCGCCTGTCAGATTACTTTCTTTAATTAAAGGTACACTCTGAGAACATTCTGATAGTTTTCTGAACATTCTGACTTTTTGTGCTGCTATCACCTCGAGCTGAATCAGCTCCTGGAAATGCCCCACAGCCTCCTGTGAAAGCAGAGTGCTTTTCTTTCCTCTGTGTGTCACAATCTGATGCTGATCAAATTACTTCAGTGCAAGATTTCAAAATTTTTCAATATCTTTAGAAAGATAAAAAGTAAAGTAAGCACATTTGCAGCGCCAGATTAGCAGGACCAGTGATGTTATCATTTCACTAAATGGTGCATTGTGCTCTTCTCTTCACTATTCCCGCATACATAGCAAACGAGAAAATAGCTTCAAATAAGCTTAATAACTTTGAATATGAGTTTATGACAGGTTTGATGTGAAATGAGAGCAACGAGTTTTGGTTCAAAATTGCTACCGTTTTTGGAGTTTGTCTCAATCTAAAAAACTAAGATGAGCTACTGGTTAAGGGGCTTTCAATCTAAGTTATATCTTTTTGATCTTCATGCTACACATCCAGGCCCTTTCCATTCTATCCCCTCTCTATAATCACACCTTAGACACTACTAGTATCATTTCAGAATCCAAGCTTCCAGTCCAATGTCAACCTGCAGAAATTTTGCCTTGGCAGTTCACAAGAATTTATTGTGGTGCTTTGCATATTGTCATACCTAGACTGCGCTACTGTGACCTACAGAAATGAGATCTCACTTACTGCCTGGGAGGGAAGGGATCAATTTTATTGGGCGCGATTCAACGGAGTAAAAATCTATGTCCACTTTTGGGTGCATTTAGCAGTGCCAAGAAACACCCTACTATCAACGGCACTTTCCTGTTTTATTTTGGCCTCACTAGAGTCAGATCCTGCTGGCGAGCCCAACAGGAAAGGGTCCAAGCAGATCGGGGCACCATTTTATCTTGCAACTCCAATCTCCCCACCCCCCACTCCTCATTTTAGACCAAACGACCCCTCCCCATTCTCAGGGAGGCCCATGGGAAAACCCCCTCACCCCCCTCCACCTGGTACCCCCCCCCCCCCCCCCCCCCCCTCCAGAGTCTGATCCCTGGCAGTGTCAACCTGGGATCCATGGCACCATGGCAGTGCCATTCTTGCTGGAAGCCAGAGGTTGTGCCAGGGCTCCACCCTGCCCTGTCCCCGACCACTCGTGGGTCCCTAATGGCCTGGGAGGATCCCTAGGTGTTATTATAACTGGTCCACGTTTGTGGGACCCAGTACTAAACGGTGCCCTGGCCAGGTTATCCAGGCCACGGCTGTTAGGTCCTGGATGACGAGAGAATCCCTCAATTAAATATAATGATCTCGATCGCGCCAATGAGGACGAGATCCAGATCTCAACATCTCGCGAGAGTTTGTTAAATCTCATCACAAATCGGGCAAAGCGACGAGGCCACTGAATCACGCCCGTTATCTCTCAGAACCCTATCCAATGTGGGAGTGTGGTAGGCCGTAGGATAGACACAGGGTTATCAAAAAAACAAAGTTCAGATCATCAGGGATTTAAATTCCCTCACAAACAATACTGGGAGTTCATCAGGATGAGGTTTCTCCCGACAAAAGATTTGCAACAACAGACATTGTACTGACAAGAGTACTTGGATTCTGATCAGCAGACACTCTTGGGTTATTTTGAAAAAGCATCAAATTAATTCCCAGCTATTCACTGGTGGGACAAACGCAGTTGACAGCTGCTAGTGCAGAGCATGCTCTCCGCATTCAAACCAGCATATCTGGGGACAGCGTGCAAGGAGAAAATAATAGGACTGCTAATGAGAAGCTGGTTACTGAAGCTTCCAACACGGGATTGTAACATTTGACTGAATATCTTGTGTTATTGAGTATACATTTCCCTGTCACCCGACTGATAATTTTGATTGCAGGAATGAGCCACTGGTTGGATTTAAATTCAATAAATTGGGAGGCAGGTATTCATTATTCTCTTTATGCAAAGGCAAGGCCAGCAGGTTCTCGGCTGGGAACACCAGCTCAGTAGGCGCAGCTTGTAATGTAGTCTAGTGACTGCATCAGAGGACACTGCTTATCAGAGCAGGAATCTCCATCTCAAAGGAATGAGAGGGAGCTTCAGAACATAGAACATAGAACAGTACAGCACAGAACAGGCCCTTCGGCCCTCGATGTTGTGCCGAGCAATGATCACCCTACTCAAACCCACATATCCACCCTATACCCGTAACCCAACAACCCCCCCCTCCTAACCTTACTTTTTTTAGGACACTACGGGCAATTTAGCATGGCCAATCCACCTAACCCGCACATCTTTGGACTGTGGGAGGAAACCGGAGCACCCGGAGGAAACCCACGCACACACAGGGAGGAAATGCAGACTCCACACAGACAGTGACCCAGCAGGGAATCGAACCTGGAACCCTGGAGCTGTGAAGCATTTATGCTAACCACCATGCTACCGTGCTGCCCTTACATGTTGCCCTTACAGCATAGGGCATCATCTCAGGACGGAGAACCAAGTTTGACAACACAGAATATGTCCAGAAGCTCAGGGCGCAGCTTCAGAATACGGAGGTGAGTTTCGAAAATCACGAGGGGGCAGCAGCACTGAGACACACATAGGAACATGGGTGGAATGTTCCCAGAATTCGGCAAAGGCTGATGTTGGGCGGGAAAAGCAGGATCGAAGCTGCCACCAGGAATGACTCCTTTCTCCATCATATAATCTCACACCGAGTAAAAGAAAACTTCAAGGGCATGCTGCGTGAGGTAACATTGGCGGGATGGCCTCTGACTCGCTCGCCCAGCCAGCAAAGTCCCCAAAAGATCAGCACTCTTCAAAGGACGCTCCAGCACAAAGGAGTTTGTCTGGAACACCCCAAAAGCTCCCCACCCAGCACTACACCCTGACAATTAGAGGCTAATGAACTCAAATTATGATCCCGATGTTGAACATTGGAGAATGTCCCCCCCTCCCGCACGCTACTGACGGGGGGAGGGAACAATCGTGTCCGCATTTACTTTAGCATGAAATATGATTTGTGAGTCCTTGCAAAGTTTTCCGCTCCTGTTGCCGAACCCACCTGATGGAAACAGGAGTGGAAAATCCCAGCCCATATTGCTCCTCGAGCCTGCTCCTCCATTCAGCAAAATCAGTGATCTCAACTCCACCTTCCTGTGGGAGGTCAAAAATCGGTCTATCTCAGCCTTGAATGTATTCATTGTCAGGAACCAGAGGTAGTTTTAAGTAATCTATGTTTGTATTGTTGGATGTTAGAAATAAGGTATAAATTTGAATCAGTCTAATTGAGTGTTTCTGCCTCAGAAAGGGTAAAACTTGATAGATGTGTTTGCATGTTGGGGGTTTGGTTTCATTTCAAATTGGGTCTCTATTGTCCTTAGTGAGAGAGTTGAGGATGGGAAAAGCAAACAAGTGTGAATAAAGACTGAGCTGTTGCTTAGCAACCAAGGGGCCACCTTTTAAGTTCGGAAGAACTTTTGAGTTTAGTTTTAACTGAACCCCAAGGCAGGTGACGCTAGGTAATGAGAGAAAGGGAGCTCTCACGGCTCTGCCAGAAGCAGAACAATCGAGTAATGGACAAGAAAGCAAGTCCCAGGAACTAAAGAACAGCTAGTTTTAGAAACCAGGGAATGAAGAGAAAGGTTCCTGGAAGACGGAAGCCAAAAGAACAAAAGTGAAATGGAATTTGAACAAATACTGTTCATTGAAGACAGAGCTGAAAAGTGCAGACTTGATGAAGTTGGCTAATGAGGAGCCAGAAATCTGTAGTAATCCGAATGTTGGTGACCTTAGTGCAGCCTGTGAAGCAGTAGTGTTCTTTTGATGGCTGGAAACCTGAGAGATTGTGTGGAAGCTTGAATACATGTGGTAATTCAAGATAGAGGAGTACTGAAAGGATAGTTGGAAGTCCTGGAAGTGGATCCTTGCTGAAAACAGCTGAGAGAAAGCGGCGTTTGGAAGCAGATTCTAAGGTGGGTGGAGTGTGGAAACATTTTGAGGGTGGAGTATGGAAACATTTGTATGATAATTATCTGGGAGTATTTGAGGAGAAATCCACAGAACTTTGATTGGGTGGCATCTTCCACTTGGTTTCAGAATGTAGTGTGCCTGACCACAGTTGGCCTGTTGGTTAACAGAACTATATATTTACTGAAAACATTATAGCGTAAGACTTATTTTGTAAAGTGTGTTATCCTTTAAATCTGTGTACATTGTGAAGGTAAGTGGGGTGAAGTATTATTATTATAGTCACACTTTGCATGTTTAATAAATGCTTTTTTCTGTTGTTGAAAGCTAATTGACAGTCCTGTGACTGTTCAAAAAAAAGGAGATGTTACGGTCTTTTGAGTGAGGGTTCCACTCTGGGACCTCGCCGCCCAGCAGTAACATCAGCTGTGATTGTAACAGTATCCACAACTATATGGGTAGAGAGCTCCAAAGGTTCAGTCTCTTAACTTGGGGCCCCAATGTTCTGGATCACTCAGTCAGGGGAAATAACTTTTCAGTGCCCCGTCAATTGCCTTCATAGTTTTGTATGTGTGGTGATATGATTTGCATAGCTGTCTGCCATTGGTGCAGAACACCGGCTTACCATTGGCCCTGGTCGGTCATGTGCCTCACGACCGATTGGTTGAGACCAGTCATGTGACAGCTCTCCGATTGGTCGAGAGGTTAGGTTAACCATGCCTCCATACCGAGGTATAAATAGTCGGAAAGCCCGGCGGTCGTCCATTTTATTGTAGTCAACCGCAGGGCTAAGTTCTAGCTTATTAGAGCCTAACTTTTGTATAGCAACCCGACTCTCGTGCAATTCATGGCTCATAGTATGTTCCAATGAGATCACCCCCCATTCTTCTAAATTCCATAGAGTATTGCCCAGTTCACTCAGTCGTTCGTTATTGGACAATCCTCTCATTCCAGGGACCAATGTTGTGAATCTTTCACTGCACTGCCTCCAATTCCCGTATATCTATCAAATCATTACAGATCCAGAGAGAGGGATAATCACAGGTTAAAGAGGTGTGAATTGTCACAAGCCAGATGTTTGCAAGCCAGACTTGCAAAATTCCACCAACTGTTCTGGCTTGAGACAATTCACACCTCTTTAACCTATGATTATCCCTCTCTCTGGATCTGTAATGATTTGATTACCTGCAAATGCTCGCATTTCAAGCATTGTCCGGCATCTCTGACTTTGTCTATCTAAATGTTTCTGGATCATACCTCTCCATTCACCCGAGGAAGGAGTTGCGCTCCAAAAGCTCGTGTTTGAAACAAACCTGTTGGACTTTAACCTGGTGTTGTAAGACTTCTTACTGTGCTCACCCCAGTCCAACGCCGGCATCATAGAATTTATCATAGAATTTACAGTGCAGAAGGAGGCCATTTGGCCCATCGAGTCTGCACCGGCTCTTGGAAAGAGCACCCTACCCAAGGTCAACACCTCCACCCTATCCCCATAACCTAGTAACCCCACCCAACACTAAGGGCAATTTATCATGGCCAATCCACCTAACCTGCACATCTTTGGACTGTGGGAGGAAACCGGAGCACCCGGAGGAAACCCACACACACACGGGGAAGATGTGCAGACTCCGCACAGACAGTGATCCAAGCCGGAATCGAACCTGGTACCCTGGAGCTGTGAAGCAATTGTGCTATCTACAATGCTACCGTGCTGCCCTGGTACCCTGGAGCTGTGAAGCAATTGTGCTATCCACAATGCTACTGTGCTGCATCTCCACACCATTGATCCCAACTGCAATTCCATTGATCCTAACTGGGGAGCCAGTGGCAAAGTGGTATTGTCACTGGACAAGTAAACCAGAGACCCAGAGTAATGCTCTTGGGATCCAGCGTTTGAATCCTGCCACTGCAGATGGTGAAATTTAAATTCAATAAAATATCTAATTAAATCTAATGATGACCATTGTCGATTGTCGTAAAACCTCATCTTGTTCACTAATATCCTTTAGGGAAGGCAATCTGCCATCCATGGCCTACATGTGACTCCAGACCCACAGCAGTGTGCTTGCTTCTTAACCGCTCCCTCATGGGCAATTAGGGATGGGCAATAAATGCTGGCACAGCCTGCGACACCCACGTCCCATAAACGAATAAATAAAAAATATTTATCAACACTCTTGCTCCGACAATGATGCCGGCGGCAGAAGGAGAGGCGGAGATTGTGGTGGCATTGGATGCGGAGAAGGCCTTTGATAGGGTTGAGTGGGGGTACTTGTGGGAGGTGTCAGAGAGGTTCGGGTTTGGGGTGGGGTTTATTAAATGGGTGAGGTTGCTGTACGAGGCCCCGATGGCGAGTGTAGCGAGAAATGGGAGGAGGTCCGAGTACTTCAGGCTCCACCGTGGGACGAGGCAGGGGTGCCCCCTGTCCCCCTTGCTTTTTGCATTGGCAATTGATCCTCTTGCCATGGCTCTCAGGGAGTCGGGGAGGTGGAGGGGTCTGGTGTGGGGTGGGGAGGAGCACCAAGTGTCGCTGTATGCAGATAACGTGCTGCTGTATGTAGCAGACCCGGTGGGGGGAATGCCGGAGGTGATGGAGATTCCGGCTGAGTTTGGGAGTTTCTCGGGCTATAAATTGAACCTGGGCAAAACTGAGATGTTTATTGTACACCCGGGAGATCAGGAGGAGGGGATTGGTAGACTCCCGCTAAAGAGGGCAGTGAGGAGTTTTAGGTACCTGGGGGGGTGGCTAGGAGTTGGGGAACTCTGCACAAGCTTAATTTTACTAGGCTGGTGGAGCAGATGGAGGAGTTTAAAAGGTGGGACAGGCTACCGTTGTCGTTGGCAGGTAGAGTACAGTCCGTTAAAATGACGGTGCTCCCGAGGTTTTTGTTTTTGTTTCAGTGCCTCCCCGTTTTCATTCCGAGGGCCTTTTTTTTAGGAGGGTGAACAGCAGCATTCTGGGATTTGTTTGGGCGCACGGGACTCCGAGGGTAGGGAGGGTCTTTTTGGAGTGGGGCAGGGATAGAGGGGGGCTGGCGCTGCCCAACCTCTCTGGGTACTATTGGGCGGCTAACGTCTCGATGGTACGTAAGTGGGTAATGGATGGGGAGGGGGCAGCATGAAAACGGATGGAGAGGGCGTCCTGTGGAGGCACGAGCCTGAAGGCACTGGTAACGGCGCCATTGCCACTCCCTCCAATGACGTACACTACGAGCCCGGTGGTGGCGGCTACCTTCAAAATTTGGGGGCAGTGGAGGCGGCACAGGGGGGAAGTGGGGGGCTCGGTGGAGGCCCCGCTGCGGGGGAACCACCGGTTTGTCCCAGGGAACATTGATGGCGGGTTCCTGGGGTGGCACAGGGCGGGCATTAGGAAGTTGGGAGACCTGTTCATTGACGGGAGGTTTGCGAGCCTGGGTGAACTGGAGGAGAAGTTTGAGCTCCCCCCGGGGAATATGTTCAGGTACCTTCAGGTCAAGGCGTTTGCTAGGCGGCAGGTGGAGGGGTTCCCTTCGCTGCCCCCGCGGGGGGTAAGGGATAGGGTGCTTTCGGGGGTGTGGGTCGGGGATGGGAAGGTGTCTGACATCTACCAGGTGATGCAGGAGGTGAAGGAGGCGTCGGTAGAGGAGCTGAAGGCTAAGTGGGAAGTGGAGCTGGGGGAGCAGATTGAGGAGGGGACATGGGCGGACGCCCCAGAGAGGGTGAACTCCTCCTCTTCATGTGCGAGGCTTAGCCTCATCCAGTTCAAGGTACTGCACAGGGCTCATATGTCCGGGACGAGGATGAGCAAGTTCTTTGCGGGTGAGGACAGGTGCATTAGGTGTTCGGGGAGCCCAGCAAACCATGCCCATATGTTTTGGGCATGTCCGGCACTGGGGGAATTCTGGCAGGGGGTGGCGAGGACGGTGTCGAGGGTGGTAGGGTCCAGGGTCAAGCCAGGTTGGGGACTCGCGATATTTGGGGTTGAGGTGGAGCCGGGAGTGCAGGAGGTGAAAGAGGCCAATGTTTTGGCCTTTGCGTCCCTAGTAGCCCGGCGGAGGATCTTGCTGCAGTGGAAAGATGCGAGACCCCCAAGCGTGGAGACCTGGATCAATGACATGGCGGGATTCATTAAGCTGGAGAGGATCAAATTCGCCCTGAGGGGGTCGGTACAAGGGTTCTTTAGGAGGTGGCAGCCTTTCCTCGACTTTCTGGCTCAACGATAAGGAACTAGGTTAGCAGCAGCAGAAACCCGGGGGGGGGGGGGGGGGGGGGTGTCTCAGGGGGGTATTGT